>NW_026067952.1:10579179-10601288 GCF_014885135.2 Alexandromys fortis
GCTAGAATCTTCCCGGTAAGCGCACCTTGGGGTGCTTACACACATCATTAGAAATGGGCTAGTCCAGGTGCGAGAATTAGCCTGTAAGGGCTAGAGTTCAGGGGCCAAGCAGTTCTTAAATGAATACAGTTTGTGTGTTGTTATTTCGGGCATGAGCTAGCCAAGCGGCTGGGGTGTTGGGGACGCAGCCCCGCCGCCGCTCTTTATTTCAACAAGGGATAACAGGAGGAAGCACACACGCATACCTGGGGACGAACTAGTACAGGTAAAGCTGGACACATCTGAGTAAGGCCAGTAGATCGATTTGGTCCCCATCCTGTGATGTCATGCTGTGGGTGTATAGGATGTTAGGGAGCCAGCTGGTGAAGAAAACATGGAAGCAGTATGTTTTCCCTCCCAGCTCACATGCAGCCTAATATCATTGCAAGATGAAGTTTAAAATGCAAACAAACTATACAGTCAGGGCTGGTGTAGACGGAAGCAGAGTTTTCCTGTCCCAACTGCCCAGTCCCAAATAAACACACAAAAGCTTATATTAAGTACAAAATGCTCGACCAATAGCTCAGGCTTATTACTAACTAGCTCTTAGTTTTAAATGAACTTTTTTTTTTTTATCAATCTATGTATTGCTATGTGGCCCATGGCTTTCCCGATCCTCTAGCATCTTGCTTCTTGGTTGCCTCACTGACATCTTGCCCAACTCCACCCTTCTTCATCTGAGTCCTCAGTTTGATTGTACTGCCTAACTTTATCCTGCCTTTCTATAGACCAACAGTTTTATTATTAACCAATGAGAATAATGCATATTCATAGTGTACAGAAGGATCATCCCACAGCAGGCTGGGGAGATGGTTTAGAGAGCAAAATTGCCAGCTGTGCAAGCCCGAGGACCTGGGTTTGGGTCTGCAATATCCACCTAAGATGCCAGGCATGAAATACTCCTGTTATACCAGTGCTGGGAGGCAGAGAAAAGGGCTCACTGGCCAGCCAATCCAGCCACTCAGTGAGTTCTGGCTTCAGCGAGAGACCCTGTCTCAAAAAATAAGGTGGCGAACAGAAGTTAACACAACATAGACTTGTGGTCTCTACACACTCTGGCACAAGCATGTGTATGTGCAAACACACGTGCATCACACACATACACTTGCACACAGAAAACCAACCACAGTAAGTCGATTAGTGAGGTGACAGTCCAGAAAGAGAGCCACAGGTCAGGGTGCAGAATAGAGTCCCAGACCAGAGCCACAGCCTGGCTCCTCTGAAATGGGGGAGGGGGTAAAAGCTGCCAAACTAGATATCCATACAAAAAAATGAAATCTGGCCTCCCACACAAAAGGTAATTCACAGTGAATCTAGATACAAAACCCCAAACACTGAGAGTTTTAGAAGTCAGGTGTGGTGACCTGATGGGCTTAGATGAGCAAGGTGGAAAGAGGAGAGCCACCTTGGCAATCAGCCATGCGATTTTGGACCACGCGGTGCCACTACAAACATCCTCTACATCAACCACTACTGGCTGCTTAGAGATATAGACACGGGGTCCCAGGTAAGACAAAACCCCCACCACCAGCAGGGAAGGGACAGAAACCCCATTTCTTCAATAACCTCAGTTTGAAACTTATCAGTAACCACACCCCTTAGCCACTTGTAACTGTTATTTTGTTCTATCTTTAAGATAAGGTCTTATGTGGCCTAGGTTGACTTTGAACTCACCAAGTAACTGAGGCTGGCCTTCAACCTCTGACCCTCATGCCACACTGCCCGGCCCCGGCCCCAGTGCTGGGGTCACCGGTGCTCAGCCCCATGTCCGTTTATTTCTCTGACTTTGGCTATGGATTTCCGGAACTCAAAGGGACCATCTTGTCCAGAATCATTGTCACCACTATGCACAAAAGTTTGACAGGATTTTCCAAGTCACCCCGAATCTGCAGAACGGACAAGCCGTTGATGCAGACTCACAATCCTTTCCCTGCAGCATGGAACCCGAGGATCCCTGTAGACAGAAGGTTCCTTTGCAGTTAATTGGCGGTTGGTTCATTTGTGGGCAAAAATCTGACCTCAATGACTATGAAACTATTTTACGCCAATTAGTGTGAATATTTACGTGTTTTGCTGCAGAAATATCAATTAGTTTCATTAGAGGCTCTGCCCCAGACTCAGTGGTGTCCTGGAGCTGCCCCTTCTGGGCTCGCAGGAGCCGTTCGTTAAATGTTTGCAGATGCCATTAACTGTTCAGTTAGCGGCTCGGCACCGGCTGCAGTTGGGGTTTCTGCTCTGGAAATGAGACAATGCCACACAGCAGCCCTTCTTCTAATTGCCTGAGAAGCACACCACTGTCCCAGCAAAGCTGCGAGAGTCATAGACGGGGAAGGGAGCTACTTTACTTTTCCAGGGAATTCCAATTAATTCCAAATTCAGGGAAAGGGGGAGGGGGACAGACGGGAGCACAAATCAAATTTGTCAGTGTCGCCGACCTATGTAAAAAAACAGTTCTGGGCCATTAATTACCAGAAAATACAAATCAGGACCACAGTTAAATCCCATTACAACCTCGTCAGGATAGCAAGAATTAAAGGTTGGCCATGCCAAGTGCCAGTGAGGACACAGCCCCTGAAATTCTCAGGAATGCGTCACAGCCACCTGAGAAAATATTGGCAGCATCATCCCAGCCAGTACCCAGAGACTCCATTTCCAGGTGATTTCCTGGGTATTTACCCAAGAAAAGAAAGTCCTATGCTCACAGAAATTGTCTTACCAGAATTTCATGGAAGCTGTACTTGTAATAGTGACAACCTGGAGACTACCCAAATCCATCAACAGGAGAGTGCTTGAATGAACTGTGGGATGATCATGCAGCAAACAGTGCCCAGAAATGAGGAGGCCAAATTATCACCATGGAAGATGCGTGAGTGAGTCTCACAGACAATCGCCAGGATAAGGAATGCTGCCTGGTGGGCCGAGAGATAGCTTGGTAGGCGAAGTGCTTACTGCGCAAGCATGACAGACAACGTCCAGATGCCCACCACCCACGAGAGGCTGGGGTGTGTGTGCCTGTAAGCCCAGCCCTGAGGAGCAGAGACAATCCCTTGTCTACCTAAATCAGTGAGCTCCAATCTCAGTAGAAGACTTTGTCTCAAAAGCCCAAGTAGAGAAGCTACTGAGGAAAATACCTGACCTTGACCTCTGGCCTTCACACACACACACACACACACACACGCTTTCATAAGCAAGCACATCCAAATACAACATAAACACATGTACATGCACATATACACACACATACACATACACACACATAGTCACATGCCACATAAACACATGGGATCCAGACTCATCCAAGGCTCTCCTTGAGGCCCAGATGTATGGAGAAGGAACGTAGCCCCTTGTCTTAAACCAGGAACATGCTTGGCATAAGATATCACGTGGGCAAGGCCTCCTGACCCCAGCATTTCTCTCTTCTCATTTTCTGATCCTCTCTCTCTCTCAGCAATCTGCCACTGAATGACCTGCTGGTACAGGTCTCATACTCACACACATATACATACACACATGTACACACTCAAATACACATATACACAATACTACACAGTCCTATTTGTATGCCACTTCATGACCAGTAACCATTAGAACAGTGGTTTCCTATCTGGATGGAGGAGATTCCCTTTGCCTGCTAAGAATTCTGTCTTAATTTAGATAAGGGCTACACACATGCATGTCTATCATAATGTACATTCAAAATTAATGCACTTTTTGGGAGTCATGGTGCATACCTATAACCCCAGAATTCACAAGGATAAGACAGGTAAGTCCTGAGTTCAAGTTCAGCCTGGGTTACACCGTGAGATCCTTTGGGGAAAAACTTTTAATTCACCTTGCCTTACTATAATGTATGTTTCCCATAATGATGCCAAATTTAAATACTTTGTCAAATATTCATCAAATTGTGCTCTTAAGTCTTATCTGTTATGTATGTCTTTATGTGTTCATGTATGTATATGAATGAGTATACATGTGTGCAGGTATATGGAGACAAGAGATTGACCTGCGTGTCATTCCCTAGATGTTCACTTTGTGTGTGTGTGCACATGTATGCATGTTATACATGTGTGTAGGTGCATGCACTCATGCATGCATACACACAGAAACACACACAGACAATACTACACAGTCCTGTTTGTCTAACATGTCGTTTGTGTAGAAGCCAGGGGACACGCTGAGTGTCCTGCTCTATTGTTTCTTTGAGACAGGCTCTCTCACAAATCTCAAAAATCCTGGAGTAGGCCAGCAGCCAGCAAGCCCCAGCCACCTCTTGTCTCCACCCCACCATTCCAGAAGAAGGCATCACAGGCGTGCACAATCACCCTCAGCCTGTTACATGGGTTCTAAGGATATGAACTCAGCTCCTTGTTTTGGGGTAGCAAATGATCTCATCCACCGAGACGTTGCCCCAGGATTTTTGTTATTGTTCTTGTTGTTTATTTTGTTTTTGAGACAGGGTCCCTCCCTAAGACCTGGTCTCTCCAAATAGGTTAGGTTAGCTGGTCAGTGAGCTACAGGGATACTCCTGTCTTTGCTTCGTTGGTGCTGGGGTGTCAGGGTATCAGTGGGAGAGATCAAATTCAGGTTTCCACTCTTGCATGGCAAACATTGCACCAATTTCCTATCTCTCCAGCTAAGACCTGAGCTGACTCCTTAGCCTGAGACTTATGGCCTTAACTTTTTGTAAGATGCAGTGCAATTGTTGAAAGTGTGAGAAACATGAAAATGAAGTTCACGATATTCCCAGGTGCCCAACAGAAGCAAAATCAACTCTCCCCAAATACTAGCACCATTTTCAGTGAGTTCCCATAGGCACAGGTCTAACTGGGAAGCAAAATTAAATTCAAAGCACCACACATACATATACCAAAAAAAAAAAAAAAACATCTTAAGCTAGACAGAAAAACACAAGACAAAGGGTCAGATTCCCCCAAGATCTCTAGTATGGGCCCTGGAGGATCCAGCATGTAAAACAAATACAGTCAGTCTATCTAAAGAAGTAATACAGGAAGCTGCCACAACGAGCAAGGAGCGGGAGACTACACAAAGAGCAAGCGTGTTTCAGAAATAAAAACTATAATTGATGATGTAATACCTGGAAAGGTTAGACAGCGGGTAAGGCTCTAGTGAACAGGAAAGTGTGATCTGAGATGTGTCTACAGAGTGAATTCTAGGACAGCCAGGGCCACACGGAGAAACCCTGTCCTGACAAACAACAAAATGGAAGACGAATAACAATAGCAGTGATGATAACAATAAATTACATTTGCTGAGTAGCAAACGCTCGCAGAGCAGTAACACTTCCGGTACTAATACTCACAGAGTACTTACTGTATCCTGGGGACCGCTCTGCAAACTTTCCATCCACTGGCTGATTGACTCAAGTAATCCTGTGAGGTTTGTGAGGGACAGCTTACAGCTGAGCCAACCGAGCTACACCAGAACTAACCGAGGCCTGCAGCTGGGGCAGGGTAAGGGAAAGGATGCCGAGATGGGTGAGTGGGTGGGTAGTCAGGTAGGTGGCTGTGGATGAGGGGTGGGCAGACAAACACACGAGGCTCTGTTCCGGCCAGCGCAGCTGTGCCTTGCCACCGCAAGTCCTGTAGCCCACATCTTGGAAGTTACCTGCAAGCCACGCTGCATCTAACCAGACCGCTGCCCTGTCCGGTGCTACTCTCTCCCTAGAGGCAGCTGCTCACCCACATGGTCCAAGTTTGATGCCTTCTGCCACCTGTAGACTCCAGTGGTCGTTTATATTTGTGGAAAATAACGTGACCAAAGAAGCCCGCAGTGGTACCTCTAGTTCTACATGCTGTCACCCTGAGAGGAGATCTGCGTCATTCGTGTGAGCCGTGACTACGGTGGAAGTAATGTAGCCATGTGATTTTCAAGATCAGGTCATAGAAGCCATGCAGCTCCCGCTCGGTGCTCCTGAGTCTCTTGTGTTTGTAACCCATGCACCGTGCTGTGAAGCTCAGTTTAGCCCTCTTCAGGGCCATGGCGACGTTAGGACTGGCAGCCAGGCTGAGGTCTCACCTGTCAGACATTAACTCCAGCATCAAGTCACTGTGGCCCTGAGTCTCCCCAGGTCAGAAACCATGACAGCACGGTTTCCACTGTGCCCTGCCCGAATGTATGACCACTGAGTCAGTGAGCACACGGGATAGTGTGTTTCTACCACTAAGCATCAAGGTGCTTGCGTTGCTTAGAGACACTGCCCAGGTTGGCATCTAACTTATGTAACCAAGAATGACCTTGAACTTCTGATCTTTTTGCCTCCACCTCCTGAGTGCCAGGGTTTCAGGTGTGTGTTACCATATCTGGTTTTAGGCAGTGCTGGGGACGGAGTCCAGGGTTTTGGGTACAGTAGGCAAGAACCCTTCCAACAAAGCCCCAGACTGTCCCCCAATTTTGACAGGAACAGAACACCCTCCTATCATCAGTCAGGCCCTGCATTGGCGACCTTTGGCTAGGTCATGAGGCATGTCCAAGCCAGGGGCTTTTACCAAGTCTTGAATCAGTTCGTATCTGAGACCCATGAACAAAGACAAGAGGATTCAGGTCCAGCCCCCTCTCTGACCCTTCAGGGTGAAATGGGGGCAACTCCGGGTGTCCTGTATTCCTGCAGGCAGGTCACAGGCCAGGCTCAGCCCCTGCTGAGGATCAGGGCTTCCCCGCAGGAGCTGGACCCAGGTGAAGGCCTGCTGGGAGCCTGGCCTGGTTTGCTTCCAAGGCTTGCTCTCTTTTAAACTGGTTCACTCAGTGGGTGTCTAAGACAAAAGCCACAGACCTTGGTCTGATTTGAGGGGAAAAAATAGTATTGGGGGTTAGGAATGTGACAGATCCAGGTTCTTGAAGCCCAGCGCCGCCCCTCCCAGCTCTGTGATCTTAGAAGTTACATCACCCTCTGGACCTCTTCCACATGGTAGATACACCAATGGCTCCCACTTCGTGGGCTTCTTATGAGAAGACCTGAGGTAAAAGATGGGAGGAACCTTCTCAGCCTGGCACACACCCAGAGCTTAATAAATGTTTCCTCTCACTGCTTCCATTCACACAGTGCTTTGTATACAGCAAGGGCTTAATGATGTGTCTTAAGGATGGCTCCACCTAACAGGTTCTCCTGAACACACCTCAATCCTCCACTACAGGTTGACAAATCTCTCTTCCTCTGTAAGCTCTGACCTCCCCAGGCCAAGTACACCTATTCTTACTTACATTTTAAAACTTCAGTATACAAGCTGGGTGGTGGTGCAACACACCTTTAATCCCAGCACTCGGGAGGCAGAGGCAGGCAGAGCTCTGTGAGTTCGAGGCCAGCCTGGTCTACAGAGTGAGTTCCAGGACAGCCAGGGCTACACAGAGAAACTCTGTCTTCAAAAACCAAAAACAAAATAAAATAACAAATGAAAACAACTTCAGTATACAGTAGGTGCTTATCCAGTGACTGCTAAGAGAAATCAGCACCTCCCTGGTTCAATACAAAGTCCTCAGCTCAGGATTTGTGCCTGACTCCTGTCTAAGAGCGGAGGTGCAGCTGGCTCCCCACTATCCACTGGCTCCACATGGTCTCTGACATCTACCTGAGTGACACTCTGTGTGTGCCCTCCTAAGTAAACAAATGTAATGAAGAAGAACGTGTGTGGGAGTGGCAGCGTGTGGAGTCTGAGGGAGGCCCTCGGCTTGGGCTTCCCAAATGCTGGCCCTGAGAGGGTTTGGTGCAAGTGGTTAACGGACTTGGGAGAAGGAGGAAGCCAGGAGAGGAAGGGAAGCAAAAGTGGAAGCCACTGCCACAGATGGTTGTCCCACCTAGAGGGGACGGTCCTGCCAGCCATCTGGGATGGGGCTTGAGAGTTCCCTGTCCTGGAGACTCTAGCCCTAGTGCACTCAGGCAGAGCTGGGTGGAGCCCCAGACACTGAGCCACGCAGACGGTGAGGACCACGGGGCGGGGCGGCTGTGGCTGGTGCTCAGGCTGCTCTCAGCTGAGTGACTGACCCATGGTTACTCCTGTGTGTCTGTATGCAGGCTAGAGAGGCTCCAGCGGCTCTGTGAGCTCCAGCAAGGAGGTGGGGTGTCAGTCATGGGGACTGCTGGGTGCAGCAGACTCACTGTGTTCAAGGTCAGCAGTTTGGAGACTCTGGGGCCACTTGAGTAACTCTTGAAAGAAACTGCAAGCCGGGCGGTGGTGGCGCACGCCTTTAATCCCAGCACTCGGGAGGCAGAGGCAGGCGAATCTCAGCCTGGTCTACAAGAGCTAGTTCCAGGACAGGCTCCAAAACCACAGAGAAACCCTGTCTCGGAAAAAAAAAAAAAAAGCCTGCAGATCTGGACAAGAGTGAGGTTGGGAACCACTGTCCTGTGTAAAGGAGTCTCCAGTGGCAGCCTCTCACCCCAGTCTACTTTAGGCAGACTCTAGGCCCCCTGGTCTCTAAAGATCTGAAGATTCCCAAGTGACAAGAGCAAAGAGCTTTCTAGGCCCCTCAGGCTGGGGGAAGCGGAGTCTGCAGCCGTCCTGGTACCTGCTCCGGGGAGCCCAGCCTCCTCCTCACCTCCTCTCCTCACCTCTTAGCATCCATGTGAACAGAAGCTTCCTCTAATTCCCAAAGGACCAGGTCTGCACAGCAGGGTGGACCGTGACACACAGCAATGACAACTAAGACCTGTTGGGGACGCTCGTCTCTTTGATGCTTTATGAAGCAAGCTGAAGACAGAGAATAAGATCTACTATTTAGCACTGTGTAGCTTCCCAAATACTACCCCAGACAGTCATACTCAGCAAACACTACCAAGTAACCCCGGGTCACAGCGATAAACAAGATAGACGTGGTCCCTGCCCTCAGGGAGCCCATGTTCTCGTAAGAAAGTCTAGAAGGATAGTGTTTCCTCGGAAGGTGAGAGGAGGAAGTGGGCTCAGAAGCACCATTTAGCGCTATGAGCATGGCAAAGTTGTGCGGACTGCCTCAAGCAGGCCTTAGAGCCATACTTAAACGTCACAAGGTGTGGTCCTGAAATGTGGGTGAAGCCACCAAGGCACAGAGGACACACGGCAGGTAAACGGCACCCTGAGAATGTTGTAGCAAAGGTATTCTGACTCACAAGCCCATGGGCTTAGCCAGGCTAACTCAGCCCTTGGCTCTCTGCATATCAGGCCCGCCACCTACAATTGAGTAACTGCTCTCTCATGCCATGGCCATGAAGATTGACAGGGATGGGAGCCCCGTAAATGGCCAAGAGTGGCTGCTCACTTTCTTATTCCTGCTTGGAAATCTAACCTCCTGTTACTGCCTCGAGCCCTTGAAAGCTATTATGCCTGACGGAGAAACTGTTTGCTCTTGCCAGCCCTCTGGTGCTGAGGTAGCTTAGCAGAGCCCATGACGCTTTCCATACAGTAACCAGGAGGCCAGGGCAAGGGCTCTCTTCTTTCCTCTATGTGCGAGGGGCAGAGGTGGGGCCCTCAGAGCCGCTTTGGGATGACTGAGGAACTGATGCTGTCTCCTCCTGGGGTTCATCAAGTCCCTCAGATTCCCGGGTATTCATGCCATCTTCTTCCATCTTTGTAAAGCCTAAACCCCACGAGGAACCACTGCTCAATAGTAACTGTCGGGGTGACAGGGAAATGTATCGAGCAAATCACCGCGGGGCTAGGACATGACTCAGCCAGCAAAACGCTTGCTGTCAAGTGTGAGGCTCTGAGTTCACTCTCCAGAACCTACGCGAAAACAGCGGGGCATGCTCGCACCGTGTCACCCTGATGCTGGGGGGCAGAGGAAGGTAGATTCCTAAGGTTCACCAGCCGGCCGGCCTGGCCTAGCATGCATGCTTTCAGGCTAAGGAGAGACCCTGTCAAAAAGCAAGGTGTGTGGCCCTGAGGTTGACCTGCACATGCATGCACACATACATGAGCACATACTTGTACCCACACCCCCCCCCCGTAAACATAGAAAAAAGAAGCCGTGTGCCCTGCACACGAATGATCCCTTCTTATCCTTCAAGGCCAGTGGGCACACTGACCCCTTCTCCTGCTGGAGGCAATGTATCCTCATCAGCCATGGAAGGAAAGGGTTTAAACCACTTTGGTTCCAGAGCCTGGACACAGCGGCACTCCCAAACACGAAGTGTACCTTGCACTCACAGCCTGCCTAGCTGCAGCTTGGGCACTTAACCTCCAGCCCACGATAGCCTTTGTTGCAGTGAGATGCTGGACCTGGGCCTCTGTCCATGGCTGCCTACCTGACATCCTCTGGGTAGCATGAATGAACTGGCTCATGAATATGCAGGCCCAGTGCTGAGTGCTCTTGGCTAAATCAGATCACAATGCAGGATAAATTAAGCGTCAGGATAAATGCATTAAAAATAACAGTCAGAGGAACATGCTGTTCATGGAGGGGTCTGGGGGGGCAGTGGGGGAAGCTCCACCGGGTGCTGCCAGCCAGCCACTCCCAGACACCCCCAGATGAAGTTCCTTTCCGTGGGGGAGGACCCTCCCCATCCCCTGCTCTGTTCCTATGGAGACACAGAGCTAGTTTAGGAGGGAAAAACCAGCCTGGAGATGAGTGATAAGGGGAGGGACTTAGAACAGCAGTCAGGGATAGAATGGGGCCAGGGATGGTTTTCGCTGGATCTCCTGGAGGGAACAGACACTGTCAGGCTGTCTGTCCGTGGCATCCAGAGTCACAGAGCTGGGAGAGGGCCACTTCTGACCAGAAAGGGCCAAATCTCGATGGTGCCCCTGGGTGTCAGCAGTTGTAACCACAGACAGCATCCACAGTGCTCACACAGGGAAGAAGGTTCCTGTCATCTGTCTCTACAGGGGGGTCAGTGAAGCTCAGAGGTACGCGATGACCTGCCCAGAGCCATGCAGCTGGCACCGGCTCTCCAGCTCGACTTCGGGTCTCTCTGAAGCACATTCCTGGCTGCTATGCTCAGCTGCATTCCACCTTTGTCTGGGGACTGTCCTGTCCACTCACCCTGCAGAACCACCTTGCAAGCGCTTACACTAGTTACAGAGGGTTCCTGGGACACTGGCCTGGGGAGTGAGCTTGACTGGATGCGGACAGTGGCTCACGGGGGAGCTGTGTCTCTTGGTTCACACAGGGTGAGCCCCAATCCAGGCCAGAGGAGAGGTTTTAGGAAGCCAAGCGTGGCTCGAAAGATAGAAAGCCTGAATAGAATTGTGGTTCTAGGTGACAATCACAGGCTCCAAATCCAGCTCTGCCACCTGCTGGCTGAGACATTGGACTAGTGACTTTCCCCTCTGCCTGTCATCTGTGAAATGGAGCATCTGCCTCTTGGGACTGAAAGCAAGGGACATTTCAATACACCAGCACCACACATCTATTGGGAATTCTTAAGTGTTGACTATTAATTCTTCCCCAGTTAAGTGCCAAGCTCTCCATGCCCACCCCTGGCTCAAGGGCCCAAGGGTGTCTTTCAGTCCTTTTTCTAAGTCCCTCTACACTCCCTGAGGAAGCTACCCTGCCTCCATGGTCACACCTGGGCTCGGGTGGGCAGCTGCGGGAGAAGCACACCATTGTCCCCCCATCTCTCCCCTATTACCACCAGCCCCAGAGCAGAGTCCGGGAAGAAAATAGGCCAGGAGAGAGAACCGGGTTGAATCAAGTGACAGAAGGGAATCAAGTGACAGAGGGGAACCTGGCTGGGGAGCAGAAAGCTGTTCAGAGAAGCCTCCCTAGGTGTGGGGTAGAAGCGAGGGGGCTCTAATCTTGCTGCCATCCCTCCATCTCATGAGGACTGGCTGGATGACTCCAGAGGGTCTGAGCAAACACAAGAACGCCAGGAGGAACACAGTCCAAGATACAGAGCGCCAAAGTCTGATGAACACAGGGCCTGTCTCCAGCCAGCGCCTGGATCTGCCTGGCCTCATTCGTCATCACACCTGCGCACAGCGTTTGGCACTGGGGCTGTCCTGAGCTCTGCTGCTTGGGTCGAGAAGGGAGAGTTCTGGGGGAACTGCAAATGGGCTGCCACAGCCAGAGGGTGGCAGCCGCCGGAAGCCTCGTTCTCCCAGTTCCAATGCCTGTCACAGACACTTCTGGCAGACTTCAGGGAAGGTCTTCAGTAGAAATATTCCTTGATCCATTGTGTCACGGGCATAGAGCCCAAGAAGAGGAGTGGGCAAAAAACAAAGATGTTTCTCCAAGCGCGTTCATTAGTGAACTATTTGTACTTGTGCAAAATAAGAAGTCAAGTTCTCAACAAGGAGGGTGGTCATGCCAGGGTAAAGGCACAACAGAATGCTGCAGTCAATAAAGATGCCGGGAGCGCAATCTACTGACCTGAGCACATTCAAGTTCAAAGTTTTATGAAGTATGCATAGTGCAATCCTGCTACGTGTGCCTGCACACACACACACACACACACACACATGCGCGCGCACACACACACACAAATGCTGAGGAGTTTCACAGCAGAATAATTAAACACATCTCAGTATTAAGATTTGGAAAAACAAGGGGCTGGAGAGATGGCTCAGAGGGTGAGAGCATTGTCTGTTAGTTCCAGAGGTCCTGAGTTCAATTCCCAGCAACCACATGATGACTTACAACCATCTATAGTGAGATTTGATGTTTTCTTCTGGCCAGCAGGCATGCATGCAGATATAACACTGTATGCTTAATAAATAAATAAATCTTTTAAAAAAAAGATTTGGAGAAATGAGCCAGGCAGTGGTAGTGCATACCTTAAATCCCAGAAGTCTGGAGGCAGAGGCAGGCAGATCTCTGAGTTCAAGGCCAGCCTGCTCTATAAAGCAAGTTCTAGAATGGCCAAGACTACACAGAAACACTGTCTTGAAAAATCAAATTAAAAAAAAAAAGATTTAGAGAAATGTATGGGTTTTCCCTTATGGGTATTTTCTAACATTTTTTTCTTTTGAGACAATGTCTCAATACATTGTTTGACCTCTGCTTGAACTCCTGAGCTCAAACATTCCTTCTGCCTCAGTGTCCCAAATAGGTGGATACCACTGAGCCGGACTGACTTTTCTTCATTACATAATCATTATATGGCCACTATAAAAAGGGAAGTTCACGGGCTATGCCGTACACGCGCACATTTGCGGGGGAGCTATCCCCTGACCCATAATTCCAATCCCAGGATGCTCACCGGCACTTCCGGTGGTGCAGACTGGTTGAACAGAGAGGCACAGTCATATGCTGGATGCCACACAGTCCCAGCAAGTCACGTTGACAAACTGCAATTGTTGACCAGGAAAGATGTACGCGAAGTGTGACTGCAAGGCAAAGCAGGTGTTAGAACATCGTGTACAGCATCCGCCCATCTGTATATGTGCTTGGTCCAGAGCCTGGAGATGTTTAGATGCTGCTTCATTCAGCAGGCTCCTTTACTTTCTGCCTTCCTGTTTATATTATGATAAATATGTCTTAAAAATTATTTCATAAGTTATTTTTTTTTTAAGAAGGAAAATCACCGACATCAAGAGGTCAGGTCTTGCGAGGTAGAGGCAGGACCTTGTACTCCTCCAGCTGGAGGAGGCTGGAGCCCCTGGGAGGTGTCCTGCACCTGCGCCTGCGCCAGCTGAGCCCCCCCCCCCCACAGGCACTCTCTGCCATTCACCCTCTGGAATTAGCTTGCAGAGACCGTTTTTAGGAAGCCCGTGGGCGGCTGGCAGCAGCTTGCGAACAGAGCTGGAGGCCGTGAGAGCTGCAGAGTGAGCGCCCAAAGGAAGGCGGGCAGAAAACAAGGGAGGCCACTGCTTTCCCGTTTTTCTTTTGGGCTTGGTTTTTCAAAAACAGCTCTCCAGAAAGTCCTTGTTTTAGCCCAAATACTTCCTCTTTCATCTCCCACATTCCCTCCAGGCCTCTATAGAAAGGCTGAGTCTAAGTCTAAGCCTGTGAGGCCAAGACCAGAGACTCAGTGCCCCCTCTGGCTCGCTGTGCATCCCTGCACCATCCACTCACCCTCTCTGAGCCTCATTTTCCTCTTCTCTCAGATGGGACAGGAATGAACTCCAAATTCTCTTCCCCCTGACAGCTCCTGGCTTCTTGGACCATCTTAGAAAGACAACAGGGCCAGACGTCTCCGAAGCCTTCTGCACAGCCTCGAGATTCCAAGGTTTGTGCTTGGAGGTCTGAAGGGTGTCTAAAATATGCTGCCAAGAGCTTCTGGTTTCAGTATGCTGTGGCTTGAGAATGCACTGACATGAAATTGCTAGGATTTGGAGCTAGCGAGCAGCTGTTGCCTGTGCTTGCCTGAGCTGCCCGAGGCACAGCCTGTAAATCCCAGTACTTGGGAGTTTGAGATAGGAGGCCAAGGCAATTTGAGGCCAGCCTTCTCTATGTACCGAGACCCTGTCTCAAAACAAACCTATAAAACTGGGCATAGTGGGCCAGGCAGTGGTGGTGCACACCCTTAATCCCAGCACTGGGAGGACAGAGGCAGGCAGATCTCTGTGAGTTTGAGGCCAGCCTGGTCTACAGAGGGAGTTCCAGGACAGCCTAGGCTACACGGAGAAATCTGTCACGGAAAAAGAAAACAAAACAACAAAACGGTACAGTGGTGCATGCCCGTGATCCCGGCACATGGCCGTGCGTGCTTGTGAGCCCAGGACACAGGAGGTCCTAGAGTCCACGCAAAGGTATCTGCTCTTGGTGAGTTAATCAGTAACCTCCAGTTCCCACAGCTCCCACTTCCAGTTCAGGGCTGAACCCCCCGTCCAGGAAGCTCTCGGACTGGATTAGGTCTTACACTAGCTTTGGCCTTGATCCATGGAAGCTTCTGAAGAAGGAAGCTTGGTTCTTGGATCCCTGCTCCTAAGTCTACTGAGTTCTCACGAACCATTGGCCTTCAATCTCTGGGCACCCTTTTCCTCTGTCTTGAACTGGGTCTGCTAATACTGTTGCTGAGAATGACTTGGGGAGAATGTTCTAGAAAGGTTTGCGATCTAAAAACTGGAAACCAACTTCCAGTCACAGGCAAGATAGGCTGCTTTTCTAGTGAAGGTCTGTGAGTCCTTCACTAGGCTCTGGGTTTTACGTGCACACCTCTGAGAACACAGAGGGCATCTGTTGTGAGAGGCGGCCTTGGCATCAGTGTTTACCATCCAGAGGCTATAGGTGAACTTCCAAGGCTTCACCCCACATCTCAGCCTTGTCCTCTGAAGCCACCAGAGTTAGGACCATTCTGCTAGGGGCCTGGTCATGGATGCTGGGGAAGCCTATAGCTGACTATCCTGGCTGGAACTGTCTCAAACCAGAGGGAAATCCTGGGCTCTGGAGAGATCTGAAAAACAGGCTGCACAGGCAGATAAGCAGATGATGGGACGGTGTGGGTCCCTCTATAGCACACGGCTGCTACAGGAATGACGGACGGCCTATGCTAAGAGTCTGGCACACACAGGAGCTCGGCTGAAGCTGCCGCTAGGATGTTATTTCACCAACCATTTGCTTATTCTCCTCTGATCTGAGCACAGATCTCAGGGCTGTGGGACGGGACAGAAATGAGAAAAGCTCCTCATTCTAGCCAGGCCCCTGTCCCCGTAGTACTGAGCCAACTCAGGGTGTGTTTATTGCCATAGCTCAGTGCATCCTGGTACATAACCCTGACTCTGCCCATCACACTACAAGGGTCTCCTGCTCCTGGGGAAGGGGTACACGTAGCTCTAAAAGTGGAGCTGGAGGTTGATGGGAGCTGGAGGCAGAGCTAACGCTCCTGTTTTATCGAGAAACCCTAGCCCCTTTAGGGACACTGAAAGGAGGCTCTCATTGCTCAGGTTTCTGACATGCTTGTAGGGCTGCAGCGTCTGGTAAAGCAGAAGGTCCTAGCTCAAGGGCAGCCTTACCTCGTAGGTCTGGGTTCTAGCCTGGCAGCAGCATCCACTCTGAATGGGGAATAGCTTGGACTCTGGCCCTGGAACAAGGGTGCTGGCTGACTCCAGCTATAGCCTGTGCCAAGCCTGTGTCAATCTCCCCATTTCTGAGATGAGGGAAGAGAAACAGGTTATTGGACAACTTCCTTCCGTTTGGTCATGGCTGTCTGGGTTCCTCCCTGGAAGAGCTCTGTGATCAACTGCTTGCATCAGAGAATCCTGAGAGTCATGGGGCCCTCCCCACACTGGCACCCAGTGATCCCGAGAGCCTCAGTACACAACCTTCTCACACAGTGTCCTTGAGACCCCATCTGCCCCATGGGGGACAGGAAGCAGATGAGACTAATCATGACCTGGCCCCTTGCACTATGGCCAGCGCTGCTCCATTGGCCACTGAGGGGAGATGGTCTGTCATCTTGGGTCTATCTTTGGTCCCACAGAACTATAATGCCCAGTTCCCCATGCCTTCTCCTATCCTCTTCAGACAGGTACTTAAGGTTCAGTGTGACCTGAGAAAGTATGACCAGGCTGAACTGGACATGGTTGTGAATGTCTTTAAACTCAGCACTCAGGAGGCAGAGGCAGGCAGACCTCTGTGATTTCAAGGCCAGCCTGGTCTCATTGTGAGTTCCAGGACAGTAAGAGTTACATATTGAGATCCTGTCTCAAAAAAGAAAGCGAGAGAGAGGGAGGGAGGGAAGAAGGGAGGGAAAGAGGGAGGAAAAAGGAAGAAAAGAAGACAGACAGACAGACAGGCTGAGGATCTGAGCCCAGGAGCCCCACCAAGGCCTCCTGTGTTCAGGCTTTCGGAAGCGAGCCTAGTCACCCATATGTATGTATACCTCATGCATGGTTCCCTTTCTGTACTCGGCTGGTTCTTGCTGCTTTGCCTGAGAACTGCTTCAACTCCCACTATACAGAGAAGGCCGAGCCTCAGAGGATCAGGGACTTCCCCGGCACTTCATCAGCGGGACAAGGCTGGGCTCACATCCTAACACCTGTTCCCTCCCTCAGGTCACATGGGGATGGGCAGCACCGGTGTGGCAGGATGGGCTTGCCCATGGCTTCGCAAAGCATAGGATCGAGTGCCACAGAGCCTTCTGTGAGGACTGTGGGGTGGAGCCGCCTCTCTGGCTCCCAGCCTCCTTACCTGAGAAACTGAACACAACCTGCTCTCCTAGCCACGCCCAAAGGCCCCGCCCCGCCACTGTCCGTGGTGTTGGCAGGCCTCTAGAACATACACAGAAGCAAATGACTATCAAGGCAAGCCAGGGGTGGATCCAACTAGAACAAGGACACTACAGGGAGGACAGACAGATGGACAAACTACAGGAAGAGCATAGAGTTAGGCAGAAAGTAGCAACCCACTGCCTTACAAATGAGGTTTTGGTTGGCTTGTACAGGGCTTTTTTATTTTTTTTTAGAAATCTCAATTCATTGCCAACATTTAAAAATAGAGAAGTTTCACATAAAAACCCAGATTCCCAGCTTCTCTTGAAAAACCAAAGGCTCTTAGGCATTCACCTTTAACAGGCTTTTCTGGGAGGCATGGAGATCAGCAGTGTGTCCTCCCTGTCCTCACAGTGCCCTCTGCCCACCTGCCCAGAACCTCAGTTGACATCGAAATTTGTGTTCCTAGCTGCAAGGGCTAACATCTTGGGCAGTGAAGTCAGACTCACCCAAGCACTGGAGAGTTTGCTAGTGTCTCTGGGTCTGCTGCTGGCATTGAGGGAGCACTCTGCCAGGGCCACCCTGGCCTGGCCCGCCACAGGCCTTCACTCCAGGGGTCAACACCTCAGGAACAGCAGCAGCTGCCTTGCTGCACACACAGCACCTGTGTGGCAGGCAGCACACAAAGCATCTGGATAGCATAGCCAAAAGCGGCAGATCAATAGCCACTCAGCCCTCAGAGCCAGCGCAGAGCCTGTAGCCTGTCCAGGCTGGGAGAGCTTGGGCAGGAAATAACTCACGGTCACCTTGTAACAAAGTTGCTTTCCTTCTTGGGATGTGGTTTCACCGTGCATAGGGTGAGACTGGCTGCAGGTGCCTTACAACTCTTGACATCTTCAGACTCTGCAGATGGGCAGGCAGTGAAGGCCAACACCCCCCCAAGGGGGGGGGAGCTCGGGGCTCGGTTGGGACTCCTGCTCTCTCTCCACACTGAATGGCCAGTGGGTACTGTTGCTTCAGGCTGCCCACCTCATCCCTGTTCACCTCTCTTCTCAGATCAGGTTCCTTTGCTTGGAGGAAGAAGTTTCCTCTCAGTGACAAGCTGGATGAGTGCCAGTCACCACATCGCCCCCATCCTTCCACCACACAGATAGGGATGAGTTCAGTGAGCAGGAGCCTGATACAAAGGGGCTTCAATTAAGAGGCATTCTATTGGCTCATTCAGGAGGGAGTCTGGGTTTGTCGGCTGCGGACAGGGCTGAATCCAGACGCTCCAACACTGTTAGCTCATTCTGGCCCTCTCTTGGCTCAGCTTCCTTCTGTGCGGGGACTTAAACACAGCTCAGGTACAGGGCTTTCTGTTTTGGAGATAGCAGGCTGGGAGGCTTTCAGTGGCATAACTCCAAGAGACGCTGAGGTCTTTTTGCACCTTCCAAAAGAAGCATCCCATGGAAGAGGCCAACTGGTCTTATACAATCAATTCAAGTTAATCTGGTCAAGAGAGCTGGGAAGCCTGAAGTAACAGCAGTCACTGGATACTGGACACTCTGAGGGTCTTTATGGAGACATGGGGGAAGGGGAAGTGGAGAAGGAGTGGGGAGATGGGTAGAGGGAGAGGGGAGAAAGAGAGAGAGGGAGAGAGAGAGAGAGCTAGATCTTCCACTCAGTAGAGTAGTTACCCACTTAGAGCAGAATGTGAGAGGCTGCTCAGAGGTGAGACAGCATCAGGAGGACTGTGCACCTCCGGGCTGTAGTCCCAAGGGCTGGCCGTGTGGACTTAGGCTATAAATGAGATGGCAGGAGTTTGTGAGAGGCCCTTGGTGGCCGAGGAAAGGACAGGCTGGAGATGTGAGACACTAAATAAATGTAGGAAGGAGAAAAATGAAGACGAGGTCTGAGTGTGAGGCAGCAGTGGGGCTGGACAGAGCAGGGCTGTGGGGACAGGGTTTTCACTGTGGCAAAGAAAAAGAAGAACACTGGGGAAAGCCATAACAAAATATAGATTAGTGTGCTTTTCATATTGAGATAGGAATGGACTTTGTAGGCACTAAAGTGATGGAAACATCAGATTAAACGGGAGAGCTCGACATGGCATGAGGTAAAGCGTGTATTTACAAACGTCACAGACTGCAAAGTAACTGGTGTTTATATTTACAGTATTAGGATATTCCATGCTGGGCTTGGTGATGTAGATCTTTAATCCCAGAACTTGGCAGACAGAGCCAGAGGCAGGGGGATCTCTGTGAGTTTGAGGCCAGCCTGGTCTACATATGAGTTCTAGACCAGACAGGGCTACTTAGTGAGACCCTGTCTCAAAAATAAATACATAAATAAAAGGGCATTTATAAGGTGAGTATTTTCAAAACCACACAAAGGCACCAGCAAAAAAAAAAAAAAGTACAAATAGTCCCTTTCCAAGAGGATGAAGAACATACAGCATTCTTCAGATAGAGAATCCCATCCTGCCTGTCACCACCACAGCCTGTTCCCAGCTCAGGCGGCTCCACTTGGAATACAGTGCTTGCCTTGTTGAGGGGCAGTGGAGGCTGGTCTCTGGCCTTTGGCTCAGCCCTCAGAAGCCCCTTGGGGTGGTTTGACTGAGATGTCCCTGACGGTCTCCAGCATTTGAATATCTGATCTCTAGTTGGTGGCACTGTTTGGGAAGGCTTAGGAGGTGTGGCAGGAGGAAGTGTGTCACTGGGGGTGGGCTTTGAGGTTTCAAGAGCCACCTGCCATTCTCAGTTCACCCTCTCCTCCCTGCTTACAGAGCGATGGTGATGGACTCATCCATCTAGAACCACAAGAAGAAGTTAGCCCTTCCTTCACTTGATCACAGTGTCTCCTCCCAGCAATAGAGAACTAATTTATCCTTCCTTCATCAGGCAGTATCTTTCTCTGTGAAACTCTCCAGCAACCCTGGGACAATGTCTGAGGGAGAGGCTTCTGTGCCAGGACATTCTAGCCTAGGCAGCCCCTGGCAGCCCAAAGTCCACAGGAGCAGGGCAGTCAGCGCTTCCTCTGGGTCTGATGCTGTTCCCTCCTCTTAGGTCTGGTCTGGTGATGTGGGATTCCCCTTTTATGCTGTGAATATCATTGGTTAATAAAGGAACTGCTTTGGGCCTATAGCAGAGCAATAGGGGAACAGAGCTAGATGGGGAAAACTAAGCTGAATGCTGGGAGAAAGGAGGTGGAGTCAGAGAGAAGTCATGTAGCCCCGCTAGGGCCGGATGGAACTTTACCCAGTAAGCCACTGCCATGTGGCGATACACAGATTAACAGAGATGGGTTAAATTAACATGTAAGAGCTAGCCAATAAGAAGTTAGAGCTAGGGCTGGAGAGATGGCTCAGTGGTTAAGAGCATTGCCTGCTCTTCCAAAGGTCCTGAGTTCAATTCCCAGCAACCACATGGTGGCTCACAACCATCTGTAAAGAGGTCTGGCGCCCTCTTCTGGCCTTCAGTCATACAGACAGAATATTGTATACATAATAAATAAATAAATAAAATTAAAAAAGAAGTTAGAGCTAATGGGCCAAGCAGTGATGTAAATAATATAGTTTCTGTGTGATTATTTCTGGACTGAGCTGCCAGGAACCAACAAGCGGCCTCCTCCAACAGTCCGTGTGCCCGCCAGGCTAGATTGTAGCGAGCTGCATGAAATCTCACCTGATGGAGATGTATAATCAACTCCTGAGATGGCTAAAGTCTGACTTATGCTATGATAACGCAATGATCATCAGCTGCTTGCATATGCATGGGCCTGTAGGCAGTGCCCACCTGGCAATCCGGGATTGGCAGCCCATGCCTACTTAGGGGCTGGGAGAGGCTTGCCCAGAGAGAGAGGAGAGAGAGAGGAAGGAGGGAGGGGAGAGGGAAAAAGAGAAGAAGGAGATAGATTGCTATAAATAAAGTCCTGAAATCTGCTGCAAGAAGAGCTCCGGGTATTGCGTTTTTCCTTGCTGGTTGAGGTAGAGACGTGACAAGTGGTGGCCCTTACGGGGAACCTCCAAACCTCTCTCCGTGGAGCCCAGAACTTGCTGCAGTCAGGGGGTGCACCAAATAATCCTCAAGGTAAAGATTGGGGATCCGTGACAAAAAGCGGGTTTTCAGCTCTCGACGATAGAAGAAGGGAGAGTGGGGGTAATATAGCCAAGACCAAAGTGGAAGGTTTAAAATGAAACTCAAAGGAAGAATGGGATTTTAGAATGGGTGCTTCAACATCACACCTGATTTTTCTAGCTCTTAACGAGCTGTTACGGAGCGCTTTGGAGAGGTTTTTGACTAAATGTGACACAATTGCACCTTGGTTTGCCGTCTCTGGCAATCTTAATGTGTCATCCTGGGACAGGCTTGGTAGAGATCTGAATTTTGCCACCGAACAAGGTATGCTAAGGAAGGGAGTGATGTTCATGTGGTTTGAATTACCGAGACCTCCGGAGTTTGCAGTGGAGTGTGAGCAGCTGTGGCTCCAAGACCAAGGAGCTCCAGGCAGCTCCAAGGCCAAGCAGCACTGAGGGTCTGCAAAGCTGCTTACACTGGGACCCGCATTGAGGACTGACAAGGCCAGAACGCTAGGCCACTCCCAGCATGGATGCCTCAGGGTGTAGAAGCGCACAGCACAACCGAGGTAAGGTCTGTTGGCCTGAACCTCTGTCCCAGCCTGGGGCAACCACGGGGCCCCCAGCTCAGCCTCGCCACGCGCCTCTACCTTACAGCCTGGTGGGGAGGAAGTCTCCGCCTCTTACCCTGTCGCTGCGACCTCAGTCCGAGCGCGACTGGAAAACGGCAGTAGGTTGTAGTAAATACCTTTAAGAAAGCAACGTCCCCGCTCAGCAGGAGTAACCAGAGAGATTGACAACGCCCAAATTCCCTATAAGATAATTTAAGCGGGGACCCTTCAGAGCAGCCTGCTTTCCTGAGTTCCGCTCCACTCCATGCACCAGTTTGGGCCCGGAGCGGGTGCGGCTGGGGCAGGAAGGCAGCTGGAGCAGAGCTTTGCTAGGTGGCTGTGGTGGAAGGCACATTGCCTCAGCAGTCGGTGCCTAGCCTGGCG
>NW_026067952.1:10602488-10781307 GCF_014885135.2 Alexandromys fortis
ATAATCAACTCCTGAGATGGCTAAGGCCTGACCTATGCTATGATCACGCAATGATCATCAGCTGCTTGCATATGCGTGGGCCTGTAGGCAGTGCCCACCTGGCAATCCGGGATTGGCAGCCCATGCCTACTTAAGGGCTGGGAGAGGTTTGCCCGGAGAGAGAGGTTTGCAAAAAGAGGAGAGAGGAAGGAGAGAGGGGAAGAGCGAGAGAAAGTGAATAAGTCCTGAAATAAACTGCAGTGAGAAGAGCTCTGGTGGTCGCGTCATTCCTTGCGGGACGAGGGTGGCCGTGACACTAGATATGGATAGAGTCTGGTGTGAAACATGAGCAAGAAGCCATGGGTCTGCCTACCCCCTTTCCAAGTGACAACACAGGCATCGTCAGGCTGGTGGCCTCAGAACCTCCGTGGATACCTCGCAGATCATGTGATCAGGGCTGGTGGCTGAGAGGACATGTCCTTGCTACTTAAGCTTGACTCTCAAAAGGATGACATTGTACCTGTCTCTCGACTGAGGACAGCAGGTAAAGGACCCAATGCAGTGTCCAGTGAGCAGGGTCCCAACACACGCTAGCTCTGTTGCTAGAAATACCTGAGTGGCTCCTGACCAGGAAACATGCACCCACTCTTAACTGTTCGTCCTGCAGAGACCTTCCTCAGCGCCCCTCAGGAATATCCACACAGGTGTGACCACAGCCTCCAAGGGGTCCGACTTACCTAGTGCTTCTCAACAGAACCATCCTGTCCCCAGACCTGGGATAGACATCACAACACTTCCTCGCTGCGACACTTTCCCACGTGGATCAGTGAGAATCAGAAGGGCTGTCAGAGCCCATGGAGAGATGGGGAGGGCAGAGAGACAAGCTGTAGCTTGTGACGTCAGAGAAGTGGGGGTGACTGGCCTTCTGAAGATGCCCAGTCTTCCTGTAACTGAATCAAGACACAGAGCAGGTGGAGTGCTAACAGCACTGATTGGGCCACCAGGATCACCTCACCTGGCTGTGGCACTAGCTCCTCATAGATTTCCCTGATTCCTTTCCCACCACAGTGTGTCCAACACAGGGGCTTGCAGAGCTGTCAAAACACAAGTCAGATCACGTCTTTCTACTACCTAAACGACTCAACTACAGCAAACAGCCCTTTAAACCAGGGCAGTCTAGTCCCTCTACCTCACTTATTCCTTCCTAATCTTTGCTCCACAATTACCCCATTCAAAAAGCATCTCTGCTCACACTGCTAGGACCCTTAATTCTCTTATCCTGCTCCCTCAGCCCAAAGACGTCTCACTGTTAATACACACTGCTACCTATCTGCTCTCCAGACTGGGGGGATGCTCTGGGATGTAGCACACGCCAGTGAAGGGTTGGCGGGATAAGGAGTGGGCTGTTTCTCTGGCCTCTTCCATAGGGCCCCACTATGCTCAGTAGGCACACCTCTTCCACATTGCCCTCACCCCCGCCTGCTCTTTGGTCCTGCAATTCTTTCAGATTTAGCTTTCAAGATGTAATTCTGTCAGCATCCAGTAAACATTGGTGGAAGTGACAGATGGGAAGGAAAAAGCCACAGATCCAAGAAAAGAGGACCCAAGGATTCGGACAGGCCCTAGGGATCGGGCCGCTGCTGCCTATTAATAGAGTCTGACCTCTCAGGAGCCTGGGGTCAGAGAATACTGCACAAACTACCAGAATGTTCCAGGATGGAGTAGGGCCTGGCCAGCAAGGACGGGGCTAAAGGCAGGGCTAGGACAGTAAGCACACTGCCCCCAGCGACAGGCTTGATTCTGGCTCTTATGCCATCACAGTCCATAGCAGGAGCCAGGGCTTTGTCTGGGGAAAAGCACAGGACCCAGACCTTGGCTACTTTCTAGCAAGCAAGGTCCAGTGGACTAATCCTGCCCAGAGGAGGGAGACACGAGATCTGAGATGGCTGTGGTCAACAGGAAATGGAGACTATTAAGGACTAGAAGGACTCCAGGATTCCCTGGCAGCTCAGGTGAGCACTGCCATCATGTTTTGTTCTGAATCTGCAGGTGTGATTGATTTAGTGTTGGTTTGGACTTCGGCTGTTTCCAGTCATGCAGCAGGGGATGTACCTCAGGCAAGCCAACGTCTGATTAGCTAGAGACCAGCATGTCACAGTGCCCTGGGAATATTAATATTCACAAGGATGCCATCGGGGATGTAATTACTGATGGTAAGAGGCATCAATGGCAGGGGACTCTTCCCCTGCGCAAGTGGTGAGACATTAGATCGAGAGGAGCAGAGAAAGGGCTTGTCATGAGGCTCGCAGGAGGGGTTGGCAAGTTACTGCTGCTGCTGATTCTGTTGATAGGATAACCCAGCCTTGCAAATCAGAGCCAGACCCCGGGAGGCCTACGTCTGAGACCTGAAAACCAGGCAGGTCTTGCCAACAGCTTCACTTCTGGATGTGTTGAAACTGGAAAAGAGCTCTGAGCCCAGCCATGGTGACGCTACTCCATCAGCTTCTCTTCCCTAAAGACCGCAAGCACTAAATAATAATTAACTTGTTTTCAGATTCTTTATTCAAACAGGATGGATGAGTTTGATCCCTGGGACCAACATGGTGGTTAAGAGAAAGCTGACTCCTCAAGGTCCTCTGACCTCCAGACAAATGTAAACACACACATGCAAAGAAAGAGAAAGAATGACAGACAGTCAGAGACAAACACAGAGAATTGCCAATTGGGACATGCAAAGACCCAATCATTTCTGCTTCAAACAAGAGACCTGTTTTTTTCATGCCTCAGACATGCTGTCTTGTATGAATGCAATTTCCCTTCAGTAATCTGTAAAATAACACAGGGCCAACGTTTAATACTTGGAGGACCCTGCAAAATTTGTATGAGAACCCCCAAATTCAAGTTAACTCTCTTCTATAGGAGACCTAGGCCCCCAAACCAGTTTGTCCAAGGTCACACAGCAGCTAGTTAGCAAAGCCAAGGCTCAGACCTGAGGTCAGGGGTGGACGGGAAGGCTATTCTACAAAGAAGGGCAGCACAGGTAAACCAGAGCCACGGAGGGCTGTGGGTGCCAGCGAGCATGGGCTCGACTCTTGTCCCCAATACTAACTGCTGTGTGGCCTTGGAGAGGTGATGTTCTCAAGCTCATTTTCATACAAGTCAAACGGGGATAACTGACGACTGCAGACGCGCTGCATGCTGCTGAGAGGATGGAGTGAGAGCACAGAAGAGCATTTTTCAAACAGCTGCTCTTGTACATAGACAAAGGGACACTCGGGCAATGATCCAACTCCAAGGTGCTACCTTCACAATGGCAATGTGAGACAATTTTTTTCCCCCAGAGGTGCTCTAGGCATCAAGTATGTGTTACTGCTTAAAAATATCACTTGAAACTGAATGTCCCTGAGAACTGAAGCCCCTACCGCCCATGGAGTAAGATGGGGATTTGAACTTTCTCAAGCGTCACACCACAAACTGCTGTTTCAGAGTACACGCCACTCCTCGTCTTTCACCCCATGGATTTGCCTGCTCTGTATCGTGCCCATGTAGAATGCTTGTTTTGGGTCTCCTTCCCCGTGTCATTTCCGTGTTTGTGAATGTGTGGTGTGTGTGCGCAAGTGTGTGTAGGTCAGAGGTTGGTACTGGATGTCAGTCTTCCATCACTTTCCACTTGGTTTATTTATTTATTAATGATTTCTGTCCCTCCCCCTCCCTCAATCAAGTCCCCCTCCCTCATCAGCCCAAAGAGCAATCAGGGTTCCCTGCCCTGTGGGAAGTGAAACAGTCCCGCTCATTGAACCTGGAGCTTACCATTTGCTTAGACTGGCTGCTCAGAAAGCCCCGGGCTCCTCCTGCCTCTGCAGCACTGGGATCACCGCTGTGCACTGCTGCCCCTGGCATTTTACATGAAGGTCCTCACGCGTGTACAGCAAGCACTTATCCACTGAGAGAGACATTTACCCAGCCCTGAGCACAGGTTCATTCATGCTGAGCACGCACCAGAACTTCACTTCTTGGGATCTGTGCTCTGAACATGCTCCCCAGGTAGTTCTGATGAGTGCGCTTTGAGGACAGGGAACAGCACTTTCCCACAAGGTGAAACTTGAGGTTAATGCAGAGCTCCAGGGTGTGTCTGTCTCACTGGAAACAGAGGCAAAGCTGTCTGCCTGCCTTCTCCAGAAACCGCGGGCTGTCGGGTCTCCTGGGCAAGCTCTGCAGGTACATGTGTTGTCTATGGACAGTAGCTGGCTGCTTTGGAAACTGGGCAGATTGGTTATTAGAGACTCACACAGGGGGATTAGTCCCAAATCAAAGACTTTAATGTACATTCTGCTCTTGGAAAAACATCTCCAAGGAAACAAGAGGAACCGAAAGTCTTAAACAGCAGGACTCTCATTCAGACCTGCTGGGAGCTTGAGCCTCCGAAGAGGATGTCACTGGGATCCCAGGGCACAGCAAATGGCCTGAGGTCAGGATGGAGGGCCTGGGAGCTCTTCCTGAGGCAGAACTCTGCCCACACAGCACGAGGGGTGTGCCCTCAAGACTCTCTAACACCAGAATGTGGCAGCACTGAGGACAGCCCCACCACAGGCCCGGGAAAGTTAACACCTAGCTATCTCCATGGCTCTGAAGTAAGGTCCCACCGATAATAGGGTCTAAGGGGCAAACTTGGGACAGAACCTTTCTTTTTGCTATTGAATTTCCACATTACCAGAAAAAGTCATGGTGGCCTTAGTGAAAAATGGGACTGTAGAAAGCTTCTATCTCCCACTTGAGAGTGAGAGGTCTCAGAATGGAGCCCCAAGACCAGGCGCCAATTCTGGGAGATCTAGGGCCTCTAGGCAGGAGGGGCCTTGGGAGAGGAAGCTGAAGGTGACCATTTGTTAGACTCAGGGCATCATCTTCCTGTTGCCCTTGCCCAGGCTGGCTCCAGAGAGCTCAGCGGCCCGTCTGTTGGTGGATCCCCTTCCAATCCACACGGTACAAACCACATTCAACTTCAAACCTAAATTTAACTTAAAAATTCACTAACACCTCAGCCACTGGGATGGACCAGGTTTCTTCTTTCTCCTGTTAACCAGCTGAATAAGCAGCTAGTCTTTTAGACTTAAGGTTCATTTTCTCATTGCTAGAAGGAATTAGACTGTTGCTGGGGCAGGTCTCACCTGAAACTTCTCCAAGGGCCTTTTTATGAAATTAAGCGCCAGGGCCAGGCTGAAGGGAACCACAGTGCTTCGCTTTGGCAGCAAAGGAATGTGTTTACTGGTGAAGAGGAATCCTGGTTCCATCTCTGCAGGACCTTACTGAACCACTAGGCTGGAGAAGCAGAGACACCAGGTAGGAGCCATGTGGGAAGGGGTCTCCCTGGTTGAAGATCTGCAGCTAGCCAGTCTCGATGCCCTCAGGGAGCTCCACCACCACTGGGGCACAGTCCTCTGGCTCTGAAGCAAAGTCCCACCGGAACTTCTTAGTCAGGTGGGCTTGGAACTTTTCTGCCTTCTTCCTCAGAGTGGCATCTACAGCAATGCTGCAGGCAGAAGAAAAGAAAACCTGCAGAGAACAGAGGTAAGTTACTCCTGAGAACAGGGGCCAAGAAAGCTGTGGAAATTCCCTCCTAGTGTTCAGCTCTCTGAGGTAGTACATCAGCTGCGGCTGGCACAGTCCCAAGACACCTGCTATGCACCCCCCAAAAACAAAGAAGGAAGACACTGGAACAGGACTGGAATGGAAAATTACCATGTTGGGCACAGATGCCCTGTGAAAGTAAGGCCATCAGAGTTACCACTGCTGCCCCACCCGGGCAGGGAGGGAGGTGTTAAGATCTTCAAGGCACCTGGGCAATAGCACAGAAGAAAAGACAGTTATACCAGGTGGTGTAAATAAGTTTGGGGAGACACATAAGCCCTTGAATCCCATAAAGTCCCAGGCCCTCAGCCAACAAGGCTGAATTGCTGCTCTCATCTTCTAAGTGGGCCACAGAATACCAGTTTGAGGCTTCTATTCCTCTTAAAAGCTGTCTTTAATGCTCATTTAAAAAAGCATTACCATTGTTGAAATTGTGGTAAAATAGATACAGCTACCGTCTAAACTCTTTTAAGTGATTAGCCAGTGGCACTAAGTGCATTCCCATAGTGCAACCATCACCAACTTTTTATATTCTCCAGCGGAAACTATCCATGAACACCAGTTCCCTAACATTCCCTTCCCCTGGCTTTTAGCAACACTCTTTCTGTTTTCCTCTTTCTACTTCCTGTCTCTAGGAATCTGACTAGGCTAGGAAGAAGTATATAGTATCTGTTCTGTGGCTGTCTTTGAGGCTCACCCATGTTTTAGCATTCTGCACTTCTGGTATTCTAACAGAACTTATTTAATGTACAGGAAAATGAAGACAACCACAAGCTCAAAGAAAATTTAATTTTGGATCTTTTGCACAGTTCCTGGCACCAAATACTATGTGATGGTGCTGTAGAAAAGGCCAGAGATGAGCTGCACACCAGGCCCCAGAATGCTGCTGGCTTGTGACTCTTGCAAGGTCCAGGCTAAAACGAGCTCCCCTGAACTCTGTTCCTTTAGCATTAGGCTGGCTTCCCTCATGGCATTTCTATATTGTCTTACATCACAGCAGTCCATGCTTAAAGAGTAGGGAATGAATCCTAATTACTAGTGTATTCAACACAGCATACCAGAGGCTGGCACGGAGTTAGGGCCCACAGGATGCTCACCAATCAGTAAGTACAACACAGAACTTGGCAATAGCCGGAAGTGAGAGGCTGGAACAAGCTGCACTTAGAGTCATCACCCACCTTCCCCACCTACCTTCTCAACATTCCTGAGAGTAAAATCAACTAGAAGTGGGCACAAGCAAAGCCTTCTCTCTCTCTCTCTCTCTCTCTCTCTCTCTCTGAAAGCTTCTAATTTGAAAAGAGTTTTGTCCTTTTAACTTGTTATTTAAATCTTTACTACGAGCCTAGCAGGCTGGAGGGCAGGAAACTGCTAATCCCGCTGTGCAGATGAAGATGCTGGGTCACTCACTACACTGTGCTCACCATGCTCCTACAAGCACGGTCAATCTTCTGATTTCTCCACTATAACCTTCACCTGTCTTGACAGGGTAAATAACATCCTTGAATCTGAACATTTGGTCCCGTCCTGTGGGGTGCTCTCTAGAACCTGGGCCACAGACCACAATGACTTTCATTTTAAAGACCAACTTTACTGAAGTACACTTTGCACACAATTAAATGTTCCCACTGCACTGTCTGGCCCACTGGGGTGAACACCCGGAACCATGCAGCCAGTGGATCATCACACATAGGTAGAGGGTTTTCTTTTGGGATTTAGTTCTCAGCCAGGAAGACTCTATGGATTTGCTGGGGCATCACCATATTTAGGCTTCAGAATGGGTTGGCCACCCTTAGAAACTCTCTGGTGTCGCCCTTAGACTTTTAACCCTCATCTTCCCTTTCCTCACCCCTGGCCCGACCACCTTTTATTTATTTTTCTTAATTTTCTTTATAGCTTTACAAACTGAATAATTAATTTGGTTTTTCTTGAGACACAGTTTCTTGAGATTTAGTTTAGAAAGGCCTTGAATTTATTAGGTTACCCAGTCTCAATTCTGCCTCAGCCTTGCTCCCAAGTGCTAGGAATATAGGTAAGTGTTACCATACTCTGCTTGATAGTTCAAAAACAATTCAGAAAAGATGTTCTTAAAGTATTGCGCCAGGACTAGGACAGTTCGGTGACACAGCGCTCGCCTAGCTTAGGTGAGACCTTGGGTTCAGTTTTCAGTGACCTCCTTCACGCCAGGGCCGGGGCTGCATTTATTCTAAAGATAAAAGAACCAGGATAAATTTTATGTTTTCTTTTTAAAAATTTAGTAATCATCTAGTTACTTTATTTCCTGAGGCAAAATCAAGTAAAGATTTCTAACACCATAGAAAAATTAAAATGACATCCTTTTCTGGCCTCCTTGGGCACTAGGCATCCAAGTGTTGCAGAAATATACATGCAGGTAAAACATCCATATACATATTTTTTTAAGAAGTTTATGATAGCCAGGCGGTTGCAGCACACACCTTTAATCCCAGCACTTGGGAGGTAGAGACAGGTGGATCTCTGTGAGTTCGAGGTCAGCCTGGTCTATAGAGCGAGTTTTAGGACAGGCTTCAAAAAGCTACAGAGAAACCCTGTCTCAAAAACCAAAAAAGTTTATGATAAAACATTATAGACATTATTAAGACTAGGGCTACAGCTCAGTTGGTAGAGTACACCCTTCACAAGTACAAAGTCCTAGGCTCCATCCCCAGGACCACATAACCTGCACATGGTGGCACATGCTACTAAACCTAGCACTTAGGAGGGAGAAGCAGGAAGACCAGAAGTTAAAGATCATGTACGTCTACATACGAAGTTTGAGGTGAGAATGAGATACATAAGGCGCCACCCATCTCAAAAATAAGACAAAAAAAACCCATATATATATAACTGTTAAAGATGACACCCAGAATAGTAATAAGGCACAATGCTTGCTTGGAATGCATCTACAGCTTTAAAACACAACAAGATCTCCAAACACGACAGGTTATGTGATATATGCCTAAATACTATGCAATCGGCAGTTAGAATTCTTATTTTGTGCATAACTCTTTCCCACACACTATTAATTCCAGATTATCTTTTCACTAACTTTAAACAAATTATGGTAAATTAAGTTACTTTAAATAAAGGGAAAAAAAACCTTTTGTAAAACAAATCATTTTTATTCAAGCTAAATCCAAGGGATTTGTAAAAGCCAGTGGCATTTATTCAAGTGTCTCACTTGGGAAATTTGGAAGAAAAAAAAAATCAATGGCTGAAGTCATAAATGACTGATTCAATGCACGCTAATATGGCTGCCTTTAATGTCTTTCAAGTGCACACACATACACACCAGTTTCTCTCCATGTACAGCAGACATTTATGATTCTAAGCAGGGAATCCAGCTCCACTCAACTAGTGGCAGAGAGAGCAGGGAGCAAGCTGAGGAAGCTTTTTTTTTTTTTTTTTTTTTTTTTTTTTCGAGACAGGGTTTCTCTGTGGTTTTGGAGCCTGTCCTGGAACTAGCTCTTGTAGACCAGGCTGGTCTCGAATTCACAGAGATCCGCCTGCCTCTGCCTCCCGAGTGCTGGGATTAAAGGCGTGTGCCACCACCGTCCAGCTTGAGGAAGCTTTTAAGGTCTGATTCATCCAGTCACAAAAACCCCAAGTGAGTGCCTCTGCGTGAGGAATCGGACTCTCACTGCCAAGACATTGAAAAAAAGGTTTTATAATATCCTGGTCCACACTGTGCCTTTAGAAATATCAATGTTCCTCACATAAAGCTATTCTAGAACCCCTCAGGCCCCTCAAATTTTAACCCCAGTCAGAATCCACCATTCCCTCTTAGATGTACTCTTAGATGCCCTTTGCTAGACTTTATTGTTTATACATATACTTACACTGCCAAAGGAATTATAAATGCCTTACATGTAAAAAAACAGGCAGTAGCACAGGTCAAATGCTAGGTGTTGACAATATCAATGAGGGGGGGGAATGCAGGCTTCTGGCTCCGTGAGGACCTGCTGTATTCACTTCAGAAGCATAAGCCTTGCAGGATGCTAGTGGCAAGTCCAGAGCAGGCTAAGACTACTAGGAGGAGGCAGAGACAAGGGAGGGCCTCACAGAGAGGGAGTGTAGGGAGGACATGACAGACAGGAGAATCAGCTTCAGTCCAGAAGGCTTGAAATATGGATGCAAAGTTTCTGTTATATGAGGCTCCAGAGAACATTCTGAAAAACATGCTTACAGTTAATACTGCTCTGAACATTTTTAAATGTGCTGAGAGGAAATCAAACTAAAATGATGTGCTTTTTACAACTAAAACACAGGAAGTGAAGACAGTGTTCATGTGGGTAGTTCTAGTTGTTTGGGCTGCTAGAATCACTTGTGCCCAGGAGTTCAAAGTTAGCCTCAGAAACAAAGCAAGATCCCATCTCAATGGGGGGGGGGGGGGGGGGGGGGGAGGAATGAAACAGCATGGCCTGTCTGGGAGCTTGCTGTGTACAGACCACCGACACTATCATGACAGGAGAGAACAGGCTAAGAGCCAAGGAACACTGAGCCTTGGGCTCAAGGCTGGCACATTTAAATTTCCTAGGCAAAAGGGAGAGCCACAGAGAATCAGGATCAGAGCTGCATTTTGGAGCAACAGAGGCAGCAGGGTGGGAAGCAGATGGTTTAACAAAATAACCAGGAAGGTTAATAAACTCTGATGTAGTCTAGTGGAGACCAAAAAGGCCCAGCTAGGACAAAGAACAAGGGCAGGTATGGCTTCTGTAACACTACTATTTGTAACTCTTCAGTTCACTCATGGGTTTATTTCCTGCTGACGGACTCTGATACTCTTGTTCAGTGACATTCTCACTTCTAGAACAAATCTCATATGCAGCAGGGGCTCAGTCAGTGAATCCTAATCAATGAACCCTTGAGGACAGGAGCCCCAGCTAAGTCTTATTTGTATTCTTCAACAACAGAAGTGGAATGATGCGTGAAAAGGTGCTCAAAAACATTTAGTATGTACTATTTTAAAGGCATATGTCCTGAACATTTCCAAATAATGACACCAACTGGTATAGCTCAGGAAGCAGAGTATGAGGCCACGTAAATTGGGTATGTTTGACACACACCTGTAATTCCAGGAGTTGGGAGGTGGATAACAGAGAATCTGAAATTCAAGGTCATACTTGGCTACAATGGGAGTTTGAAGCCAGTTGGAGCTAGAGAGCTTGTCTAAAAACAAACCCCAAAACAAACCAAATGATATCAAATGTCTTGTCCAGAGAAAATTTCAAACCATCAGCACTGCACAACCCACACGAGCATCCAGCAGTCCAGCTGGGTCCTTGGTATTTTGAGATCACTGTTACAACTCAAGCCAGCAACACCACGGCTTTCCTGTTCTTGTGTGACAGCATCCACTCACACCGTAAGGGCAATATGTCATTCCCTAGACTGCATCGTTCCCCATGGCTGCCGCCATCAATGCAGGCCAGTTAGCAGCTGCCTGGTAGCTCAGTGACTTTGTGAGGAGGGTCCCCATAGAGGGGGATAGAGATTCTATAAAGAACAGAAAAGGGCACTTTAATTCTTCTCAAGTAGAACATGCCAAGCTCAGGCCATCATTTGACAGACACATCACCACAGTCTGAACAAGCCCTCCAAATGCCAGCATTTCCAGGCAACTGCCTGCTGCCTAATTACAGAGACTGCAATAGCATGGCAATTTTGGGAAAGCGTTCTCTGCCTTTGAGAAACAACATCCACAGGATGTTTTTTGGTGGGGTTGGGGTGGGGGAGATCTACGCTGTATTTAGTACCTTGGGACAAGAGCACAAGTGCCAAACCAATTCCAAGCATCCTATACAAATCCTGACTTCTACTTTCTAGTGTAAATCAATAATTTAACCTTTCTAATTTTTTTTTTCATTTGAAAAATGAAAATAATCTGGTCTGTCCAACAGGGTTCCAGGGAGCCGACATGTGATGGTTCATCTCAACCGCCAATCTGATAAGAGAGATCAAGAATCACCTAAGAGAAGGGCATGCCTGTATACAGACTTGGTTGACTAGATCCACCCACTTGTCCCTAAGCTGGATTCTAGCATATGTAAAGAGAAGCAAGTGGGTTCAACACAGGAGTTGACCACTCTCTGCATGTGATGTGACTCAAACTCCTGCTGCTGTCACTACCCCTTTATGGAATGGGATTCCATAAAGTCACTTCTGTCAGGGTGTCATAGCAACAGAAAAAGTAACTTAGACATCATATAACATAGTAAATATGGTGTTTGCTACCCAACAGACATTAACAAATACTAGTTTCTTCTGTGGGTGGGGATGAGAGATAAGTGAGGAACATATTGCACAGAACAGGCCTCATGGGGCATCACACAGAGAGAAGACGCTGGTGGTACAGAAGCTATGGAAACAGACAACTAGCTGCTTTTCTGCTATACTTTAGAAAGTTACAAAATGTGAGTGACGGAGGCTGTCCCAAGTACAGAAAGGAAACTAATCTGTTTGACAAGGGAGGAAATAGCACAGGATGAAGATTCTAAGTTGTTTGAAGCTCCTTTCCTAATTACCACTCATAATGAAAATTTAATTGCCAAGTTAAAAGCAAATTTCACTTTTTCTGTCAGAGAATCTCTGCAGAAACTGGCACATTTTGTTTGAACAGGAAATCAAAGTTACTTTAATGCTTAAATGAGATCTAAGGAGCTGCAGATGTTTCTTTGGGAATAACGAGCTCCAAAACTGCCTCACTAGGCTGCAGCAGCTCAGAGCTTCAGCGAGCCCTGGAAACTGTTCGAGCTGGTGCTCTCGCTTAGCTGGGGTTTATTTATCCCCCATGGTTTGTGCCTTGGAAGCCCCATGTGTTTGGTGATGCCAAGAGGCAGGGCCTGGTGAGAGGCTCTTAGCTCACCATGACAATGTTCTTGGGAAGGATTAATGTGGCAACAATGAGTTCTTAAAAGAAGTTGTCACCAGTAGGGCCACAGGTTTTGAGCTCTGAGCCTACAAAATCATGAGCTAAATAAGCCTCTGCTGGGGCTGCAAGATGGCTCATTGAATAAGAGCCCTTGCTGCATAGGCATGATGACCCGAGTTCAAACCTCAGAGCCCACACAACTCCCACAAGCTAAGCTCTGACCTCCACAGCATCCTATGGCACACAACTAAATTTAAGAAATAAAAAATAAGTTAATAAATAAATCCCTTTATTTCAAAGTAGGACGTGTCAGTTATTTTCTTACAGTAATAAAAAAAAAAAACTGGTAATACAGCTAGGCAGTCCAAAGTGGTGGAAAGGATTCAAATTCTAAGTACCCAGGATGAGGCCAGAGAAAGCATCTGTGGCACAGAGGTGCTTACAACACAGTAGAAGATAGAGAACCAGGAAACACCTCAAGGTTAAGAAGTAAACTCAAGAAATATTAGAGTCATGGAAAAGCAGCAAGAAAGAAGGTGACGCTCATGAGGTGCTCTCACATGGGTGCCTTCCTGTGACCCACACGTGTGTCACCCACAGTTTGCTCACCTGTAAGGTACTGGTGAGGAAGTTGTCCTGGGAGACAATGTCCACAAAGAAGTCGGCAGGGATCTCACCAAGCTGGTGGTACAGGATGGAGATGAGGCTGATGTACAGGGTGTGGTGCTTCACCATGGCGGCTTCTGACCGACACAGGAGGTTCAGGAGCCGCTTCCAGTGCTCGAATGCCTCATATACGTTGCCCAGCAGGAAGCACACAAAGGCAAACTGCAGCTCACCTAGGAGGTACAGAGAGAACAGTGAGATCCCCACAGCAAGGCAACCAGCTGGCACTTCCCTACATGACTTACAACGCCATCGTTCACACTAGACCTTAGCAACACGGAGCCTTGTACCCGTCACTCCAGCAGAACTGACGGTGGGATTCTGCACCCAACAAGCATTCAGAAAATACTTGCTCAACTGCTAAAAATTCAAACCATGGGACACCAAACTGTGGTTAGGTCTTTACACAAAAGCAGGTCCTAAGAACATGCCTCACATTTCAGGAGGTGGACACTAAACCTACCATCAGGATTATTAGTAGATTTCATTAAAACAAACCTGCCCAGAGCTGGAGAGGTGGCTCAGGAGTTAAGAGTATTTGCTGCTCTTCCAGAAGACCCAAGTTCAGTTCCTAGTACCTGCTACAGCCATCTTACATCTACCTGATTCCAGCTACAGGGGATTTGAAATCCTTGTCTGGTCTCTGTGTACTCATACACATATCCACCACACACACAAACACACCACCACAGACACACACAGACACATAAACACACACAGGCATAAGTAAAAATAATATAATAAATTCTAAAACTTACAAAAAAGTAAGTAAAGCTGCCCAGTTGGTCAACTCAGAGATTTTGGTTAAGCAGAGAAATGAACTCCAGAATTTGTGAAAACAAGATTAGTGCAAAGTATTTTACAACCAATTTTTAACATTTCCATGTCACTGAAAAGGTCCCCTTAGTGGCTGGTATTCCAAGCTTCCCAGGTGGCGTGACCCACTCTCGGGCTGGTGAAAAGCTGCATTACATACCACAGCCCAGCTCCTCTAGGTCATCAGGGAAGGCAGTATTTCCCTCATTTTAAGATGAGGTCAAGGGCATGCCCAAGACTGTATAACTACTGTTTTGAATGATGGAAAGCTGTAATAGATTTGACGCTGGGTAGAAACACTTCTAGAATCTCCCACGGCAGGAAATTCCTAAATTCTTATTCCAGGGCTAGCTTACCTGTCAGCTTATTTTGTTTATTCAATCACGGGGCTCTGATTTCATCTCTGAGCAGCCTAGTGGCTAAGAGCATGGGCTTCAGAGCCAAACTGCCTAGATTCAAATCCCAGCTCTACTACTTAGCAGAAGTGTGACCTAAGGCAAGTTTTGTAATCTATTTATGCCTAATTTCCTTACTTGATAGTTATAATGAAGAGTAAATTACTTACTACAGGGTCTAGTAAACACTTAGAATAATACAGGACACAAAGCAACACTCAAAATGCCAGTTCCTATTTGGATCTCCAATTGATACCTGTCTCCAACAAAGACCTGACAATCCAGAAGCCATGGAAATACTCAACATATCACAAAACACTACTCTACAATCTTGTTTCTATAAAGGCCACACATACTCTTAGAATATAACTGAAGTTTCAAAGACTGAAATATAAAACAAGTGAAATGTATAGAAATACACAGTGAAGAGAGAAAAGAAAAAAATGTACTGAACTGTGAAAATGCTTATTTCTAGATTTAAGACTTGGAGTAAATTTTATTTTTGTTTCTGCTCTGTGATAAATACATTAAATCAAGAGAGAGCAAGCAGCAAACTGTAACAATTAAAATAAAAATAAAAGCCCTGGTCTAAGTCAGGGAAGGAACCAACATTTTAAGAGCTCAAGCAAAGTGAGGTGTCAGATAGGGGCTTATAGGAAAATAGACAGAATTGGTCTAGCAACCAAGAGCCTTGGGCAATGTGGTCTCAATGTGACCACTATCCACCAATTTTTTTTCTCTCTACAGAGTGAAGCTATGCCACTGATTAACAAACATAGGATTATGCTCACAGGTTCAATTAAGATGCTCAAATAATTAGATGAATACCAGACAGCCAAACTGCTGGAGCCCGTTTAGATCTCTTGACTTAAAATCTTTAGACTAAGAGCGGAGATATATATGTATGATGATGACTAGGGAATCTACCTCCTAGCTTCCTTTAAGAACTCTGAACTAGATAATCCAATATGAGCCCTCTATTCTAAAAAACCCTCACTAGCATCCTCCCCCCAAAAGCCTAATTCCTTCTTACCAAGTACATCCTGGGGGTTGCAAGGAAACTGCTTGCTGAGCACAGTCTCGAGGGCATAGCTCAAGTCCATGCTGTGCCTGGTGATCTCTGCTGGTGTGGCACCTGCCGGGAACATCTGAGTGGGCAGCTCCGAGAAGCGGATCTCTGTCCCAGCCCTGGGTTTCATCTCAGGTAGCCGGGCTAAGCCCTCCTGGTAGCTTCTGCACTCAGTACCGCAGCGGGGCAGGTTCTGCTCCACCCTGTCCTTGGTGTGCTTCATGGAAAGCACAGGCAGCACGTCCGAGAAGGCACAGATCTGCCGGCTCTCCGGCTGCAGCTTCTCCACGGTGGCCTCACTGATGAAGTTGGTGAGTGAGATCCATTTCTTGAGTGTCGCATACGGGTAGGGGCCCAGAAACTGGTCTAACTCGGGGAGATTGGCTCTCATAGCTTCTACTTCAGCCTCTGGAGCTGGAGACAAGTCTACCTCTTCCTGGACTGTATTCCAGCGAAGGACTGTCAGCCCCCGCTGCTTGAGGCTAAGAAAGAAGCCCATCCGAGGGCCCACCTCCCTGGGATTGGCCTTGTCCACAGAGCTGTAGTGAAGAAAGTGGATGCCAGGAGGGATCATCTTCACACCCCGGAACTTGGGGCCCACCTCCCAGGAATTGTAGTCAATGCCAAACTCTGTCCCCTTGGGCATGTTCAGAATGATCACAGTGGCTCCTTCAAAGAAGAGTTGCTTGGCTAACTCAGGATCCATCTGCATAGAAGCCATGAGGCCAGTGGTGGGTGGCCAAAAGCAGGATTCTTTCTTGCCTTCTAGAAGAGCAGAGAGAAAAAAAACAAAAAAAAAAAAAACAAAAAAAAACAGAATGAGTTGACCAGAACATGGAAAGGCTACTTCATTTCTCACACATTATGTCATACTGAACTCGATCCTGACAGAAGAAACTCCCGTCATCCTCATGGGAATCCTGCATCTGTCTAAGGAAATCAGGATCAAAGAGATTTGGGGGCTCTGACTTAACAAGCAAGGGGGTCTTCACTCCACCACTACAGAGGCACCAACCACTTAGAGAGGTGATGTACCCAAGGTCACACAGAACCAAAGTCAAAGCCTGGCTGCTGGCACCGCAGGCCTGTGTTCACTGCACACGCAAGAACCTGCATCCAAGGCTTTCTCAGAACAGAGGGTAAGGATGGAGAAACAAAAGGACGCATGACCTATTTTAAACTAGAACTATGCTAAAATCATTTTAAACTACATTCTACCTAAAACCTGCTACCAGAGAGTACCATAAGCTCTGTCGAAAATGACCAAATCAAATCTGCTACCTAATTTCCCGTGAGCACATAAAATTAATAAAAGGGTTTTAGGAGTGGAGAGCTTTTCAAACTCATCAAAAACCTAGTTGAAAGTGAGGGAAAGTAAAGGGTCTAGTCCCTTGGTTTAAAACTAACCTAGCAAAGTAGAGTGGACCGGAACACACCTGTATTCCCAAAATACAACACACATTTAAATAAAGTCCGGAGGCCGGTGGGTGACTTACCGGAAACAACGCAGAGGTGGGCGGAACCAGATCGAGTGAGGATAAGGTCTCTGGTCTCCAAGCTCTACAGCTAAAAGGGGAGAAAAAGTTACGTCGTGGGCCCCAGGAAGCCTGACCACGATGTCCCCGGTGAGGTTCTCAGAGAGAGAGAGAGAGGCCTCCTGAGACACCAGCCCACAAACCCACAAACTCGGCTGGCTCGGAGACAGGGGCCTAATTAAATGCACTCCGCGATTCTAAGCGGAGAAGCGAGGTGACCTGGCCACACACAACGAAACCCGAGGACGAAAGAAGTACCAGGACCCAACACTCACCACAAAGCCTCACGCTCGGCCTCCACAGAAACGGGACGGAAGTTCGGCGGCTTTGGCACGGGAGAGGTGTTACGGAAAAAGTGGTCCGGCGGAGCCCCAGGATGCAGAAGAATTGGCCCGTGCTTGCGGGTTCCTCCCGATAAAGCCCTGGTTTTCTTCTTAGTGTTTCATTTTACCACCTGAATTGTGGATAACAATTTTAATTAAACTATGCATTTCTCCTTCCAGAAACATACTCACCAGTCACAGTCCTTTGGTCTCAAGCAGACACGGGCACCAAATCATGGTCCGGGTGGTAGCACCCAGTAGCCACAGTTAGACAGGATCAGTCATGGCCGGCCCTCTTTAGCCACATCAGTATGCCAGTCACAGCGTCAAAGATGCCCTGTTACCACACGGTCCCAGATTCTAGACACATTCGTCTCTAGGTACAGTTTCAGAAACAAAGGCTGTTGCCTGAAGGGAGAACCAGTAGCTTCAACAGCCAGCACAGCAATCTGCCTGGCACAGCAATCTTGCCTGTGTCTTGTAGGTCTAAGACCTACACAGGCAAGCTATAAATGTGCACTGAGTAAGGAAACCTGCCTGTCTTTTTCTTCACCATTTCTTTAGAACCTAGTCCATAGCTAGTTGTCTTAGATACATTGTGTGTTAATTACCGACTACTAATAATGTGGTACAGTAAATGACCATTTGTGGGTCTGACCTTGTGATAGGTCCCAGAGTCATTAGGAGATATATGTCATGTATTGCATATATCTTATGTGATGGAGACTAGCTAAACAGCACCAAAATTCACAGGGTACTCCACTTGGATACTGTTTCTAACCTTTACATAACCGTAGCCAGTGTGCGACCCTTCCTAATCTTGTATTGCTGGCTTTAGCTGCCTGATTTTCTACCCTGTTGTGATCTTGTTTATCTTTGAAGACAGGATTTCTAAAGACCTCCAATCTCTTCTTCAGGTTAGTTTACCAAAATCGGTTGAAATTTAAGATGGCAGAGAGAGAGAGAGAGAGAGAGAGAGAGAGAGAGAGAGAGAGAGAGCAAAAGACAAATCGCCTCCAACTTCATTGTCACCCGTCTGCCTTTTGAGTGCCATACTCGGGAGCTATGACAGTCGTCAACTAAAAGGAACCACAAAAGCATGCCCAAATTCCTGGAAAGCCCCTGCCATTCCCGGAAAGATTAGGAGTCCCCCGACCCCTTTACTGGCCTCATTTCTTTTGCACTATACCTGCATCTCTTCCGCCCCAGATAGGTCAAGAGGTTGATCTATTTCCTATTACTGTTCCTAACCAAGAACGAGTCTCCCTTGCTGCTCAATGTGTCTTCTTGCTGGTGCTACAATTCTAAGAGGGAAGAATGACACAGGATGGGGATGGGTGATTAGCATTTTCAATCAATAAAAGAAAGCTGAGGTTCAAAGAGGGGCCTAGACCCGGAGAGTGCGGGACCAGGGTGTAAAACATGATTTAGCTGGAGTCCTGGTCCCTGTGCTGCTGCTCCTTGTCTGCCATACTTCCCCAGTGACAGCTGAATCCATCAATATGTCCCCCTCACAATTTCACAATTCATCTCTTAGGAGATTGAATCACCTCAGACCAGGCTAGATGGGGCAATCATAGCTAATCACATTGAGCTGCCACAAGGTTGCCCAGAGGCGATGTTCACCATCAGGCACATCAATCTCAACCCTCCCTGTCAGTCCCATTTTCCTTGGGAAGCAGCTCAGCTTCGTCCTCTTCCCTCCTCTTCCCTCCTCTTCCCTCCTCTTCCCTCCTCTCCCCTCTCCACTGACATCTTCAGAGCTGAGCTCTGTAATATTGTCTCTGGGCTTCCTGTTTCAGAGGGCTTCAGCATCTTTTCAGAGACTCGGGGCATTTAACAACAAAAGTTGTGTGATATGAAGATGGTGGCCTGGGAATCCAACTTTGTGAACTATGTTCATCCAAATCACAATTTCTCAACTTTGGCACCATGGGCATTTGGGGCCAGGTAATTCTTAGTTGAAGATAGCTGTTCTGTGCTTTGGGAGAAGTTAGGCAGCAAACCCAGACTCCAATTCATAGAACACTAGACAACTGTGACCAAAAAAAAATGTGTCTAGAAACTGCTTCATTACCCTCTTCAACCCAAGCTGAGAAAAACAAGGATTTAAACTATCCCAGTTTTTCCCTGGAAACAGAGAAACTAGTTTGACAGGTCCAGGAGGCACAGAGTCCTAATGTTTGTAAAGTAAGTCCTATTCCAGGATTCTAAAAGTAATCGCTTATTAAAAGAAACCTACAAGGAAAGGTTTGGAAAACATTTACTGGGCTCCTTGTGGTCGTTGCCTCTCACAGCAAACAGGACTCTGGAGAAGAGCGGGTTCTTGCCACTGTGTGGCCCTTGTGTCATTTAGTGAACTGGCTTTACAGAGAAAAGCAGTAATCGTCTCTGGAATGATAGGATGTTCAGAATGTAGGTTTTAAAAAGTATTTAGGATGGTATGTACAGATATCTCCAACTCAAAAAAGACTTGTTTTGGCTGGGCAGTGTTGGGGCACACCTTTAATCCCAGCACTCAGGAGGCAGAGGCAGGTGGATCTCTGAGATTGAGGCCAGCCTGGTCTACAGAGTGAGTTCCAGGACAGCCAGCACTACACAAAGAAACCCTGTCTTGAAAAACAAAACAAAACAGACTTGTTTTGTGAGGTTTGAAGAGATATAGAAAGGTGACTGGGTGCTTTTCTTGACAGGATAAAACAGAAAATGTAGAATGTGTACCCTAAGTGACCCAAGGGAACTTAGCTTTTACATAATTATGATTTTAATTTTAATCGTTATTCATTGCTTTCTTTCAGTGGTAGGCTGTGTGCATCCCAGGCTAGTGCTATGCCACTCCGCCCCACCCCCAGCATACTCCCTATACGCCCCAGCCCTTCCCACGTATTTCTGTGGCCATGCTTTTCTTTGGCAAGTGGCACTAGTTATTTACCTTTGAAACTTTTAAAATTATTAATTTTTGCAGTACTGTCGGGTTGAACCTAAAGGCAAGCTACATCACTAGCTCCATTTTTGTTTTTATTTTTTAACATTTTATGGTGTGTGTGTGTGTGTGTCCGTCTGTCTGTCTGGGGAAGCACGTGTGCCACGATGTGCATGTAAAGATCAGAGAACTCACAGGACTCAGACCTCTCTTTCTACCATGAGGGGCTGGGGATTCGAACTCAGGTCGTCAGGCTAGATGGCAAGTGCTTTAGCTAAGTCTTTCCCTGCTGAGCCACCTCACCAGTCCCCTGATTTCCTTCCTTAAATGTTTCCCAAGTGAGTTAAAGGAAAGTCAAGTCAATGATGGGTGGCATGGAGACGTGGCACGTGGCAGGATTGTGGGCACGTTGTTTGCCAGGCTCCCATAGAGGGGGTTGATTTTCTATCGGATGGATTATGCTATGCCTCCCCGCTCTAGGTCCTGGGGCCCACATACTCACTGTACCCTCTGCATAGAAAGTTCTTATTCAAGGTTTTCGCCTGACTGGGTCTTTCTCTTCATTAAGCTCAAAAATGAATTCCTTAGGGAGGTCCTTAATTGGCTAACCAGTTTCCCCCTTTGTGGTGTTGGGGATCACACACAGAGCCTCACACATGCTAAACACACACTGAGCTACACTCTCAACTTTGGCCTTGTTAAAGTGACCTCCACTTCTTCCTCCACGTTTCCTTCTTAGAGCTGATCTCTCTAACCTGTCTTTCCTGTCTCACTGTTTCCTCCACTGGACAGAAAACCCTTGACCAGTAAGGACTTTGCCCTGTGTGCCATTGAGCCCACAGAGCCTAAGCCAAGGCCTGGGCCACAGTAGGAACTCCAGACTTTGTTGATTAAAATTGTTCTACATTAGAGCCTGGCTGGATACATGACTTTAGTAGTCTCGGCACTAGGACGGTAGAGGTAGGAGAATCTCTGAGTTCCAGGCGAGGGCTACATGGTGAGATGCTGTCTCAGGAACAAAACAAATCCTGTCTCAAAAGCAGAACAAAAAATGTGTTCTACATTGGGATGTGTCCACTCCTGTTCTATATCGACTTGTACCAGCACCCGAGGTCAGAGAGGAGAGAGAAAGGAGGGAGATAAGGGAGGCTGAGGGAGTCCATAGTTCGCCATCAAACACATTTATTTCACTTTTATTGAGTATACAAGAACAGAGAGCACACGCATACAGCACGGAGCACTGAGGTGGGGAGCGTGGGGACAGAGAGGAGAGGGGACTGAGTAAAAAGGAACACGACAGCATTGCAGTTGGTTGGTTAAGGTGCTTTTGGAAAAAAAAAAATATATATATATATATTTAGAGTGATGTTGCTCATGCAATCTCAGGCCAGTCTTGGTATGTGCTTGCAGGATTCAAAAACTGAAACAGGTCCTGGCACTTCCTGTACCTTCACATGGAAAAGATCCACAAAAAGCAAAAGTCGGGAAAATAAAGGCGTGTGAGACACAGAGTGGGAAAAAGGCTCAGGGCGCAACTGGTTTATCCTGCTCGTTTAGTTAGGCGCAACTAGTTCACCCTGCTCCTTTAGTTAGGTGGGATGAAGTAGCCCGGTGTCACATGGTGAGTTAGGAGCTGCATCTAGACGGTCACCCAGAACTCTGACTGCTCTCTGAGAATTTCCCCCATTCTGTTACCTGGCCTACTGGACAGAGATGAGACACACACACACCAAAAAAAGGCAAAAAGAAAAAAATAGGTTGAAGACAGACAAGACAATGTCCTTATTCTCTATGGAGTGGAGGACGGGAGGAAACAGTTCCCTAGATTTGAGTTTTGCAGGTCCCCTCCTCCCTGGGCAGGGTGCTGACTGCCTCTCTGGGGGAGAAGGTCAGAACACCCATGGAGCAAGTATCTCCCTAAATTCTAACACCCCACAAGCTAAGCAGGTCATTTTCTCCTCGCCCTGTAGCCCACGTTCAGGGCAGGTGCAACCCTCTGAACAAAGGTCCTCCCTCTGAGGTATGTACATCCAGTGTGTGCAGGCCATGGAGTTCCTGCAGAGGCAGGGGAGGCCTGAGCCCAGTTCCAAGGGGATAGACCCATTCCTGCTCTTGGCTCAGAAGCAGCAGGAGCTTACAGGTTCTAAAGGGCAGGCAGGAGGTTCTGTGGCTTCTCCACCAAGAATGGACAAAGAGCCCGGAGCAGAGAGAATGCTCTGTCACACTCGAGTGGAGTGGGCCTACCAGCCCGCACCAGGGCATATGGCTGACTGCTGTCTAAGACCCTGGCTCTACTTCTCAGCGGCCACAGAGAAGAGCTGTTCTAGCTGCTTGCCCTGTGTCAGGCCAGCACCTATAGGTAGGGAAGGTGTCCATCCTAGGAGTAACTAATAAGCAGGCCAAGAGGGAGCATCTAGCCTGAGCCCCCTGAGAGATGGAGGGAGTGGAAACGTGTTTTGAAACAAGCCAGCTATGGTTAGGGACAGGCTTGTCAGGTGGCGGCCCCAGGTTCCCCTTCTCCCACATGCTTCTCCTTCCACCTTAAAAACAGAGCCTGGCACAAACAGGCAACTCATAAACATTTGTTGAATAAATGTATGAACTGCCTTAGCAGGACTAGGAGTGAAATGGGATTGCTGTAGGACATTTCCTTCAGAAACGGACACTGCTTGTGGCAAGCAAGCCAGGAGCCTGCATATGCCAGAGTGCAATGCCAAGTTGGTGGCTGGGTTTTCCCCAAGGGCTCCTGTCATTTCATGGCCATTTTACAAGTGAGTCTAAGGCAGATGGAGCCAGTAAGCAACACTTCCTCACACCTGCTGTATCGTTCTGGGATAGATGAGACCTTTGGCAATGCAGTATGGCCTATCATGCAGAAGGCCTATCATGGCCGTTCCTGTGTTCATGGCCTCTTTATCACGGCTACCTTAGCTCAGGAAAAAGTACGATTCACAAGATGGAAGAGGCAGAGGGGGAAGACTGGCTGGGCATTTCAGAAAACCAGGTTAGAGGGGCTGCTCTCTACCTCAGCCAGGGCACCACCTCCCTTAAGAGAAGGAACTGCCGGTGACGAGGAGGTGAAGAGCAAGACATGGCGGAATACAAACCAGAGCAAAGACCCTGGTCACAGGAAAACAGAAAGAGGACTGAAAGCCGTGGCAAGCCCCCCGGAGCTAGGAGGACTAACCTATGACCTCAGCAGCAGAGGCCTGCGCACAGCCCAGGCCCGGACAGCTACTGCTGGGGGAGAAGGCATCTTGGCCTGGCATGTTCGGGACTACATCTGTATTGTTTCCTTCTGGCCGAACCTTCACCTCTCATGGAGGGCCCCCCAGTCTCCCCACCAATCACCCAGTTACAAACACCACACACAGTTTCACTACACTGAATCTGTCAGCCCTACTGGGAGCCGGCCACACCCAGAGTCCAGTGTCCTCGGCTGGGCCAGTTTGGCAAGATCTAGGAACCTTGGGATACATCACAGTCAGGTAATTATAACTTGAAAATGTCAGCTGCATACTTACCAGCACAGTTTATTTTAATATTTGTTTCCTGTTACATGTAATATACATAACTTAAAATCACAGTCATACAATCTCCTATGAGCTGCACCTCCATCATGAGAAACCGGAAACATACAATGTCTACTTCCCTTCCCATGGCTTCCTTTTGCTCTCGTTGTCTCTTTTTCTTCCAATGAGAGTCATCCGCAGTGGCCCTCAGCCGGACCAGGACACAGAAGAGGAGGGTCAGGGGGAGAGGCAGGAGGGAGCTGAGACAGAAAATGGAGACAAGATGAGCAGAGGTCAAGGGTGAAGTGGGGAGGGCAGAAGGACAGAGAGCGGATGTCGCAGCCCAGTGTCAAGACCCGGAAAATAACAACCGAGTGTTCCTCCCCCTCCTCCTCCAAGTGGGAGACTTCCATTCTTTTTCTCTTGGAAAACAGTGGACTGTGTGTGTCTTGCGGCTGTGACTTCTCTTGCTTGGCTACGTGATCTTATTTTCCTCTTCCTTCGTATTAGAGGGAGCAACAGAGGCTGGGGAGAACAAACGGGGTGCTCGCCCATCCTGGAGTGTGTGCAGCCGAGGTTCAAGGGGACATCTACAATCATCATGGTCTGCTTTTGTAGTTTGGCAGGAGAAAGGGGCCAGGGGAACAAGAGATTATGATTGTTACATATTTTCCTGGAAAAAAAAATTCCCACCAATTCAATTTGTCTGCAAAGGAAATGAAGGTTACTGCAGATGTCGGTTGTTGCCATCAGCTGACAGCTCCGCCAGCCCCAGAGTAGTGCAAGGACGCGGTGTTTCCTATATATATATCTATATCTATATATATCTATATATATATGCTTTCCCTTCCCAGTCTCTCATCAGTGACAGTACGTCGCAGCTGGGATGTTGGTGTTGTCGGAGAATCCAGAATGAAGGCCCCTTCTTAATGGTTCTCTGGCTTGGGTTGGACCAGACATGCCAGCATCTCTTCACGGAGGTCAGGATTCCTGGGTGCCAGAAGCAGGGGAACAGGGTGATGGGTAACAAAGGAAGGAAGATAAAGGAAATTAGTTACTTTAGCCACTTGCCTTTAAACACACAGCATCAGTTTTCCTAGCTTCCGTTTGCCCTGCATTGTAGCCCAGAAGGAGTGACTTATCCAAGGCTAAGCAGCTTACTGGTGGCAGCTAAGGAACGGCACACATGCACTAACTCCAGAATCCCTGTGCGTCTGCGTGTTTGATCCTGAGGAGGCAATGTCTTTTGCTTTGGTCTGAATTTTTTTAAATGGTCCTTTAATAATGTGGAGACACTCTGGTCACTGTCATTTTACTGTGCTCCCTTGCTCTTCTCAGTTCTGGGGCTGTTTCTCCCTGGCTGCAGGTCTTCTACTCCCCATGGGCCTGCTCTGGCCTGCAGATTAAATGGCAGACAGCCTAAAGAAAAAAAACAAAGTCTGGATTCCAACTACAGAACTCATAATTTAAGAGCATGGACTCTGCAGTCCCACGTCCCGATTTCAAACCCCACCCCTGGCCTGTCTGCTCTGTAACTGTGGGCGAGTGTCTCAACCTCTCTTAGCTTCCATCCGTTTCTCTATAAAATGCGACCTGCCTTCCACAGGTAGAGAGGCACCACAGAGGGGGCCTAGATACAGGAGCGCTGAATGAGTAGAGGCCTTGTTGCTATACCCGCGTCATCATAGCTCTTGCCGCATTTCCCCAACAGTAAAGGCTACCATTTCCCCACCTTCACCATTGGCAACTACTCAAAACCACTTTGTACACGAAACAGCATCCCTGACTCACATGGGATCCGGTATAATCAAAGTGTCATAAAAGAGTCCTTCTTGGGTCAGCTGACTGAGAGGAAAACTCATGCCCAGAAGGTTGATGGTTTAGCAGGTTGGTGGCAGGGTGACGGTGAGAACCCGAGGTTCCTATTTTGAAGGAGGTCAACCCCCACCCCTGCACAGGTAACCCTGGGAAGGTGAGGAAGCTATAGACAGCCAGGTGAGTGCTGTTCTCTTGCTGGCAGTGTTCAGGAGACAGATCCTCTCTGAGGGGATGCCAGGCTGCCCTTGACCTCAATATCTTCCTTACTGACCTTCCTAAGAGCTGAGATTCCAGGCAGGGACAATCACACCGTTTCAAGTCCTCCCATCATCAGCTCTATGACCATAAGAAGCTATTTGACCCTGGCCAGGGGGACCTAAATAATACTGTGCATAACAATTCATTCTTCTTGGCTTAGGACAGCCATTGATAGCTTACCACCATAACGACAGTAGTGACTGTTATGGAATATTTACTGTGTGCCAGGCACTATGGTAATTACCATACATACATGGTCTCTATGAGTCAGAGATATGGGAAGTCAGCGTGGTGAGGAACATAGGTGGCTCTGGAGTCTAACACATTAGGTTTAGATTCTAATCAGTTCATCATGTTCCCAGCACCGTAGCTATGGGCAAGCCAGTTAAGGTCTCTGAGCATCTGTTTCCTTACTTTTAAAATGAATGAGCAGACAGTACAAAGCTTGGTTCCTGGCACAGTGTAAGCACCCTATGAATAAGAGCAACAGATACTACTAGAATTGCTGGTACCCATCAGCTGATAAAACACAGGATGCCTTGGCTATATAGCAAAACATAGCTCCAAAAAAGAGTAGGAAGAGGCTGTCCTGGAACTCACTCTGTAGACCAGGCTGGCCTTGAACTCAGAGATCCACCCGCCTCTGCCTCCTAAGTACCGGGATTAAAGGTGTGCATCACCACCGTCTGGCTTCCAAGAATCTTTTTACTGCTTCCTCCTCCCTCCCACACTGCTGAGCTCCAGATCTGTACCTGTGGCTTCTTGTCCTTCTCCTCCGGGGATGGGTCTGTTTCTCTGTAGACAACAGCTTTGGTTACCAGCATGTCTGGATGCTGTAGTTTGGCTTCCTTGATGGCCAAAGCCAGGGCCTGGTGGGCAGAAAAGCATAGTGAGGTACCACAGAATAGTGCCTATGGGAGAAACCGAACACAAGCCCCTACTGCACAGATGGGGAAACTGAGGCCCAGGAGGGGCCAAGTTAAACAGTCAGAGGACAAGAACTAGAGTTGGAATCTTCCGGCCTCCATTCAATGTCCCTTCTTGGGGGTCAGCAAGGGGTGGACACCTTCTCTGCTGGGAAGGGTACCCCTCATAGGTCACCATTATAGGAGGGACTGGATACTGGGCTGTGCCCTGGAAATACTTCTCCCAGCCCTGTACCTGGTCATGATCGACATCTTCGTCTCCTGTAATGATGATTCGCTTCTCGATCCTTGTCTCAGAAAACCCTCCTTTCACAGTCTGTGGAGAGAGAAGGAGAGGGCAGGGGAGGGAAAGGCGAGGTCCCTCTTAGGTCAGCTGTGACAGACCTACACACGTCGGCCTCAGTCGACCAGCCTTTACTGACCTCCTCAGTATTCTCTTCTAGTTTGTCGTCACTCCCAGCTCTCAAACTGTTCCAATTATGACTCCCACACCCAGCTCAGACGCTGCTCCTTGGTTGGCAGGGTCCCAAGGCTTCCTGTCCCGGCCTTCCCTAAGCACTGAGCCTATATCTCTTATGGTTTTGGGCCTCTGCATGGTGCTGACCTATGTGCACATGGCCTTGCTCACCTCTCCAGACTCCAAGACCTGGAGAGGGGGGCTTGTACTTTGATGACCTCAGTGTCCCTTCACCCCGCACCTTTCCCCACCTGACCTGGCAGTGCTGAATGTCGATCTGTTGGATGAGCACATGAATGGGATGTGAATGGTGACAAGGTTCTACCTTCAATGACCTGGAGACAAGATTCTACCTGAAAAGACTTGGAACAATCCTATGAAGATACTTTATTGCCTCTCCGGTTTTCTCAAGGAGTGGGGCTTAGAAGTAGAGGATGGGGAGGGGCCTAACTGTTTGGCACAATCCAAGGAGGATGTGACCCAGGAAAAGCCTAGCTGGAGGGAGGCAAGGGTGAACCAAAGGGGCCCCTGAGTGGTGAGGTACAGAGGAGAGTTTCCTGAGCCATACACTGTTGGGTGTGCCGTGTGAGGCATTCCCATTCTCTCGGGTGTTTTGAGAGGTTGCTTCCTGGGAGATGTGACAAGGTGACAATGCTACAAAGTTGCAGGCGTGCAGGCGAGTGTTATCAACCCAACTTTCCCTTCTGTGGGTCAGCTGGACCTTCAACTCAACCCCCAGGGCTCAGCCTGGCTCCTCAGGCTCCAGGCATGGCTGGGCCTCTTCCGTTCTCCCTGGCGGCTCAGCTGTTCACTTGCTACAGGCTCCTTCTCAACCCTTCCTAGTTCCCTGGCTGTCACAGCTAATGGCCCCTAGGAATGCCTTCCTCCTCTGTCCTGTTCTCTTCCAACTTCCCCTTGGCTCAAGCCCACAGTCCAGGCCTTAGTTCTCCTTCCTATACCTCCTCACACCCATCAGACAGACAGACAGCTCCAGGGAGCCTATTTCCACTGAGTCACTACCTAAGTTACATTTCCTCGTGACTAGGATCCTTCATGATCAAATCAGCCCCAGGGTCTGGTGCCTATCTTGTCTGTCCCCACTCTGCACTTCCTTGCTCCAAGGGCATCCTAATTTCTCAGTCTTCTATCTACACACTGCTTCCTGGTTTCCTACAAACACACCTCCTCCAGCAGCCTGGAAGTCCAGGAAGGTTGATGGTCACTTGGCATTTGCTTAACAAAGAGGTAAACACCCAGTGTCTCTGCCCCTCCTGCTAGTATAGCACGCCTTCTGGCTGCCGTACCCTCAGGTGCTCTGCAGAGAGTCCCAGGACCCTCCTCAAACTCCATTCTCTTCTCTCTCTTGTTTTGGGTGGGTGGGCCAGCAGGGAGGACAGGACAATGACTATACCATGAGAAATATCTCCATTCCTCTTCACTTTCTGTTTTGAAACAAGTTCCCATTTCGTTGCCCAGGCTGCCCTGGACACTCAGTCCCTCATCAGCTTTCTAAGTAGCTGGGACTAGAGGCTTGTACTTCCAGGCCTGGCAAAGGGCAGCTTTTTCCAAATGACACTGCCTGACTTTGGGGAGCTTCCTGCACATCACTCTTCTGAACTCTTCTGGCTCGCAAGGCCTGTAAGAGGCAGACATCATTGTTTGGAGAGGACATCTGACCCCACGGGTTAGCTGCCAATGCTGTGTGCAAGGCCTACTCCCAGACAACAGTAGCACAGGGCAGCACACTCCAGGACTGGCCAAGGTCCCCTCTGTGAGCCTTAGAGAATGAGGAGCCAGGGGTCAGCATGGTAATGACCTTCCCACCTACAGCCGCTGGGGCCCTGAAGCCCGCTGGGGCCTGGGAGCCCGCTGGGGCCCGGGAGCCTGCTGCTACTCACTTTGGTGACATGGGTGGTGGTGGAGGTTGAGAGGGTTTCCGCAGTGGCGCCGTAGGTGCTGGTGAGGACATCTTTCCCGATGATCTGCAGAATATAACCACCCCCACCCCGGGGGTCAGGTCAGGGCACTGGGCTCTGAAGGAGCAGGCAGGGCTAGGGAAAATTTCCCAGGGAGAAGCAGGGGCCCGCGAGGTGAAGCAGGGATGCCAAGATGCTTTGAACCATCATTCATTCTTATACAATACCAGAATCTTTCCACATCTAGACCTAGAACATTCCCAAACCCAGGCATCTGTAACTCTTAGATGAATCCCTAAGGCCCAGCGTCCTAACAATAGCCTAGAATGGAAGAATCCTAGAAAAATGACCAGATGGATCCAGGCAGCAGACAGAGGCCCCAGGACCTCGTCCTGTCATAGGCAGGAACATGCTCTCTCTGGACTAGGTATTGAGAACAACAAACAGAGAATGAAAGTATCAGAAAAGACCTCTAATGACAGATTCAGGGTCACCGGTGGGGCGGTCACCAACAGAGTCAGCCTAGAACCAAGCCTCTGGACTCCTAACTCCCTGCTCTTACTGCTTTATAAGCTGACACCGCAGTGTATGTGTGTGTGTCCTGTTTACCCTCAATGCTTTGGTTACATGGGGTGGGGGGTGTTGATGGGCACCTTGGGGAGCATGTGAGCATTTGAAATGGTATTGAGCGCCTCACCACACTTGCTGTGGCTGTGTGCTGGCACACTCAGCTCCGAGTCCCCTGGCCCCTCACTGCACTTGCTGTGGCTGTGTGCCCGCATGCCCGGCTCCGAGTCCCCTAGCCTGAGCTGTTCCTGCCTACTTACCGGTGAAAGAGAACGGATTTCCGTGGCCACCGTCTGTGGGCCGGGGATCATGGCAGCTGCCCCCTTCCCGGACTTGAGACTGTTCTCCTGGGGAGACAATAGTGCTCAGATGGCCAGGTCTCAGGTCAGTAGGCCTCCAGGAGAGCCAGGGCATGTGACCATGTGGTCATCATCACCACAGGGTGGAGAAGCAATACAGAAGCAGAGAGCCGAGGCACCCATTCCGTCCTCCCTTGCTCAGTCCCACACACGCATGCATGCTTGCACACTCACTCCGCAAACATTTACTGAACCCCTGCTATTAGGGATGCCAAGGTGAACAGGATACAGTATTGCTCTCTGGAAGCCCTAAAAGGAGTTGGGTCAGCCAGGCTCTTGTCCTGGACCTGCTGTGAACCTTGAGGCAGAGCCACTCCCTCCCTACTGTCTGTGGAAAAGGACGTTTGTCTATTCCTCTGGAGCCCTTGTGAGGAGAATACAGGGAAAGGTGGTTTGTAAACCAGAAGCTGTTGGTAAATGCAGGAGTGCAGGTGGATGAACCATGTAGGTACTTCCCGGGACCTGCCAGGCACTGGGCATTCACCAGGTACGTGCATGTGTGTGACTCATTCAACCTTCGTAGCCACTGAAGGCAGTCCTATCCTACAGGGGACACACAGTATGTGGCTTGTTCACTTTCTACAGCACGACAGTGGTGGAACCAGGAGTCAACTCCACGGCTGCTAGGTGCTTGTGGTCCAAACCAGCATTCTGCCCTCGGAACTGTCACTTTTGAGCCAGCTCCCCCGGCCTTATTCTAGATTCTAACTGCTAGAGCTCCCTGGAATTGTCACTGGACTTGGTGTCCTGTATCTGGCCAAGGGACATTGAGGGTCTTTTTGCTGTCTCTCCCATCTGCATAATCTCCAGCTCAGCTTGGCTATGAGTTTCTCAGCTAAATGGACTGTCTCGGTCTGTGCATGGCAAGGACCTAGACTGCTGTCTTCCTGCCACAGCATGGGGGGAGGACAGAGCCTCTGCCACACCTGCTCCTGTCCTGACTGTCGGTGACCAGGTCACTTGGCACACTATCCTGAGACGCATTCCCTACATTTTGGGTCCCAGACTATAAGGCCATTTCTAACAGTGTTTTCTTTCTCTCGCTTAGTCAACAGACACCAGCTCCCCTGGGACCTTCTGTCTCTCAGACTATGCTCACATACAGCTTCTGATTCTCTGGCTTCCCTTTTGTCCTGAGGCCAGCATCCATGGCTCCTCTCCATTTTCATGGTGGAAACAGAAGCCAGTAAATACGACACAGGTAGTTTAAAACCTAGGTGCTCCCCCCTCCCAAGCTGGCTGTATTCATAGCCAGAACCATCTCCCAACTCAAGGAAGCAGTTCCTCTACCTAGGCAAGGCACCCCCCCTCTGCATCTCTCCTCAGGGGTTCCCCTCCATCCACCTGCAGATACTCAGGGATTTCTACTGCCTCTCTGGTGCCACAGTCTCCTATCCTACCTGTTGCCCAGATCTTGAACCCTAAATCTTCAAAACCAATCATCTCCTGAGCCTTTCCCTGGAAACACCCTACAGATGTCTCACACTGGTTAGACCTAGAGTAGAACTGGTTGCTTGAACCTAACACAAGCATTACACTCCCCTCACACTACCCCAAGGGGCATCACCGAGAGGGCTTGTGAACACAGACTCCTAGGATCCCCGAGGTTCTGAATTAGGAGCTTTGGAGCAGGGTGGGGGACTGTGCCTTTTTTGCAGGCACCTGGGACCACACTGTAAGCACCACTGGCCAGTAAACACTGTCCCCAGCCCATCCGTCCATCCTGTCTCCTGAGCATCCTACCAGTGCCCACACACTGTACTTTCCTACTCCAGAATCTCTAATCCCTAACTCGGGGGCACCTACCTTCTTCAACCCTGGCAGTGCCCCTGCTGGACACCAGCAACCCTCAGACAGGTTCCCACCTTCTCTTTCTGGCCTAACGTGGGCCCCAGGGCTAGAGATGCTGTCTCCTCCAGGACTGGATTCACAGTACCTCGAATATCGTGGGTATTCAATAAATACTTATTAAAGGTCCAGGCCACACTCACACAAGCTGATAACCTAACCAACACACACAGCGAATGACAGGTTTCTACTCTAGAAACACTGTTGCCCTGTTGTCCCTAGGACAAAGTTTAAACCATCCTACATGGCATTGGGAACACTTCCAAGCTCTGGTTCAGTCCTTCTTTGCAGCCCTCCCCACCGACCCCTCCTCTTCCTGTACACACCTACCAGCCAGAAGTGCTTCCTGCCCTTAGGCCTGCTCTCCACAGCTGGAAGTCTTCTCCTGTGACCACACCCCAACCCATCCCTCACTCACGGCTCTCCTGTCCCTGCCTGGGTGACACCTTCCCCAGATCCTCCTAGCAGAGACGTCACTCACAGCTTCATCCCAGTGGCCCCTAAGGTAACTCTGTTGCACTGTTCCATGAAGGCAGGAGAGAGACAGCAGCAGCTGACATCTGGGGACACCAAGGCTAGGCTGTGCTCGGGGGCTCTGCACAGGGTGCTTGCTCACGCTTGCAGGAGCCCTTAACGGCACACAGTGTATTGTTCCCACCCCACTTTACAGAAGCGAAAGTGAAGGGTTTGGGAGGTGCAGGTGACTTGCCCAAGGTGAGGGTTGGGCCTTGCTCATCATTGCGTGCCCAAGACGGACATACAGACAGGTACTGTGATGACAACTGAACAAAGAATCCTGTAGGCAGGGGGGCCTCTGCAGCACGGGGTCCCTGTGCTAGGCAGACAGCAGACTCATCAATGTTTCCCGGACAAATGGACAGATGAATGGATGGATGAGGAGATGGATGGAGCAGCTATCTACTCACCATGGAGAGGAATCTAAATGTTTCCTTACAAGTATCTCAATGCCTCAGAGTAACGGTTTGAAGAGATCGAGAACTGACCCACAAGGGAAATGGTGCCCTCTGGTGACTGATTTAAAGTACTGATCGTAGAGACTGATTTCTTAAAACAACCCACCTGCTGAGAACTCTGACTTAAACGAAACCATCTTCTCCGGTAGAGGTCAGGGGTCAGACAAGGGAAGCCATTCAAAAACAACTCTCTAGCTCAGGAAATATCTGGATCAGACTTTGCTACTTTCTACAGCCCCAGACCCATAAAGCTGATGTTCACACAGGTCAGGACAGGGGCAGAGCAGAGCAACCGCCGAATGGAACTGAGACTTCTGGTGTCAGAGTGCCTGAGGCTAAACTGGGATTTATTGGTCATGTGACCTTGGGTTCATCCCTTTATTTCCCCCTGAACTTGTTTTCTCATTTGTAAAGGATGTCAAAGAAAGAACAATGGATACCACAGTTTATAACCCAAAGGTCAGACATCTCTGGGGACTGCCTGGCACCACAACCTTGTTAGAATATATGCTGTCTGTTCGATTTCGTTGTCACGGGCTGTAGAGTAGTGGTTCTCAGCTTGTGGGTCTCGACCTCCATTAGGGTCACATATTAGATATTCCGCATATCCGATATTTACGTTGTAAATCATAACAGTAGAAAGATTACAGTTATGAAGTAGCAATGAAATAATTTTATGGTTTGGGGGTCGCCAAAACATGAGGAACTGTGTTAGAGTCACAGCCTCAGGAAGGTTGAGAACCACTGCATTAGAGTCTCATAAGAGGCTATGAGCCACACAGAAGGGGGTGACTCCTGTTTTATAGATGAGAACACTGGAAGCCAAGGACTTTACTGCTTAGAAAGCAAATAAACAGCAACTTCTGCAAGGTCCCTTTAGAAGGCATCCAAAACCTCTGCGTTTCCAACCCAGGTTCACTGCTGCCATCTACTGGTCACAGTGAGAAAGTGTTCTGAAACTGCTGGTGACTGGTTTGGGTTTGCTGTCAGGATAGGAGTGGGGTGGGGCTTTCAGGCTAAGGTCTAACTGCAGGTAAAAGTCACCTGGTATTGTAAGATTCCTGCAGGCCGAGAATCAGGCCATTCTACCATCCCTCTACTCCTGCATGGCTGAGAGGGCCTGCATAACTGCGACTCTGGGACTCCAATCCCAATGTTATTCAATCTGGAAAACCAAAGACTGACTACACTATGCACAAAGGCATCCAAGGAACCAGACAACGGGAATCCAGTCATCTGTCTCACCACCATGAGGGCAGCTAAGATCTTCCTGAAACAGCTGCCAAGTTCTGGCTGTTGTGGGGAATGAGGGGTGAGTCAGAGAGAGGAATCGCCCAATCCCACTTACCATAGTGGTGGAGACTGTCTCTGTGGTGATGCAAGGGGGGGTCACCATGAAGTCTTTCCCCACGGGGGCACCCCCATCAACCTGCGAGGCAGAGGAGGAGGCATTAGAGACTATGTCACCTGGCTGGTGGCACTCCCAGTTACAAAGTGACAAGCTTCGCGAGTGGGGGCGTGCACCGGGGGTGGTCACGGAGCACTTTAGAGGGCCCCAAGGCTCTTCACTGTGCTACTGAACAAAGGAAGGGTGACCACATCCAAGTTGACGAATTCTACCCAAGCTTTGATTTAGAAACCCATGGGAAGTTAACATGGCATGTTGGTTGGTTTTATGTCAACTTGACACAAGCTAGAGTCATTTCGGGAAAAGGGATTCTCAACTGGGAATATGCCTCCACAAGACTGGCCTGTAGGCAAGTCTTCCAGGCATTCTCTTGACTGATGTGGGAGGACCCAGATCACTGGAGGCAGAATCATCCTTGCGCAGTTGGTCCTGGATGGTATAAGAACAAGGCTGAAGCTGGGCGGTGGTGGCTCACACCTTTAATTCCAGCATTCAGGAGACAAAGGCAGGCCGATCTTTATGAGTTCAAAATCAGCTTGATTCTACAGAGCTAGTTCTGGGACAGCCAGGGTTACATAGAGAAACCTTGTCTTGAAACACCAATGCCAAAAAAAAAAAAAAACAAGAAAAGTAGACCGAGCAAGTTATGAGGAGCAACCAGGAAGCAGCACTCCTCCATGGCCCTTGCTTCAGTTCCCACCTCCAGGTTCCTGCCTGAAATTCCTGCCTTGACTTCCCTCAGTGATGGCTCATGACCTGAGAGCTGTGAACCCAAATAAACCCTTTTGGCCAAGGTGTTTTATACTACAACAGAAACTGGTGCTTTTTAAAAGTTCTCCAAGAAACATGAACAAGAAGACTTTAGCAGGGATAAAACCCACCACAGGGTTCAGTGACGGAAGATAAAACACAAGTTAGGACATGCTTCCTAAGCGGACTTGGAACAGTGGACACAGGGCTGGGGTCGTAGCACAGGTGGTAGAATGCTTGCTTAGCATGCACGAAGCTTGGGTTCAACTCCAAGGCCCCATTAAAAAAAAAAACCAACCAATTGGATATGATGCAACCTGTAACCCCAGCACGGGGAGACTGAAGCAAGAGGATCAAAAGTTCAAGGTCATCCTCAGCTGCACAGAAAGTCTGAGGCCAGCCTGGGACAGCTGGTAGGAACCCTGTCCTCATGAGGTGAGAGACAGAGGGAGTGGCAGAGAGACAGAGACACGGAGAGGTGCACATGAGTAAGTTCTAAACTACCTGAGAGCAAAGGGTATGGTGTAAGGCAGAGGTGACTCGGATCTAATAATTTTAAACAGAAGCAGATATAAACATCTCTGTTGGCATTACGCCTATTTTTTCTCCCTGTGACAGCATAAAAAACGGTGTCACTCAGTCTTCTGACATTTTGATGACAAAGAGCTGCCAGGTTATGGGGTTTGGGGTCATTTTGGTTTCTTTATACTTTGCATTAAAACAAACGCTAAGAAAACAAAGCAAGTCAGAGAAGACAAGCGGGTTGTCCGAGGTGACCCAGCTCATGATACTCCCGTGGCGCGAGACACCTGTACAGCCGTTAGTTCGCACGCCGGTGCAGCAGGACAAAAAGATGCTGGAAATGACAGTCACTTGTGCTACTCTGTGTCACATTTCAGGTTGTGTCACATTTCAGGTTGTTTGTGCTGGGGGTGGAAGCCAGGGCCAGGCTCTGCCAATGACCAACCCATCTGCTCAGCCCTTCTTGCAGCCGAGACAAAGATTGGTCACCAGGAGAAGGGACTGAGCACTGTAGCCCTTCTGGGCAAGAAAAATTAGGGGCCCACAAACTCAGCCCTATAAGCCTTCAGATCTAAAGGCCCACAGAGGACACATGGAAAGTATGTGTTAAGTTGTGGGCTGTGTCTAGGCAGGCCAGCTGTCCTGGGGTGCAAGTGAGCTTCGACTCACTAACACAGACACCTTCAGTCATTTGACCTTGGTTTGTTCATCTTGCCAATCTAATGTGGAACATCCATGCATAAGAAGTGACCCAGGTGAGCTGTTCTGATCAAACAGCGATGAGATTTCTCCTTTTCTCTCCCCCAAGCCACCCTGGGGCAGAACCTCTCCACCCCTGTCAAGCCACCGTGAGTGCTGAACACTCCCAGGAGGAAGGAGGCAGGATCACCCTCGTTTACAGATGGGGACACTGGGCTATAAGAAGCACGGTCTTTCCCCACCATTCCCACCTCAGACCTCAGGGAGGATGGGGGAAGGAAAAGGCTGACCAAAGGGCTTGGGCCATTTACTGACAACCTTCCCTCAAATGCCCAATCCCCGCGTCAGGCTACAGAGGAGGCGCAGGTTACCTGGGTGCTGTCTGCAGCGGAGACTCGGCTCTGCAGCATGGCCTCTGGCTCGATCTTCTTTCTGATTGCCAGACTGCTGACGGTCATGGTTTCTGCTTTCACGGACTACGGGGACATGAAGGGGACACTTGAAAACTCAAGCCCAGACACAACTCCTGTTCACAGGCAACTGGGATGCAGGAGGAGCCAAAGTTACTCCCAGCATGAAGAAGGCCTGACCTCGTGCCCCAGGGGCCGCATGTCTTCCTGAGGCTGTACTAAAAGGATGGCTAAACTCTGTGCTCAGAGTTTTTCTTCCACACATTGCCTCCACTTCTTGGCCGCTTCAGGTAAACCACTATTCAAAGCAAGAACTACACACATGGAAATATCCAGGGCCAGGCAGCTATGGAAACTGGTGAGGAGGTTAGCTGGCCGAGAGAAACAGAAAGCGAGTGCCGTTCTGCTCAGGTTTGGCTTTTAGCACAGCCTCTGCTCTGCTCTGCTCTGCTCTGTCTGTCCATTATACCCATTTATTTATTTATTTTATAAGGAAATGTAGTGTTGTGATTTTTAAATTAAAGCCAGAGAAAACACATCAGTTGGCCTCCTGCGGCCCAGGGACACCAGCTTACAAACCGGACTCTGTGTGACTCAAGCCACATGACCAGTTTCTTTGGAGTCTTCTCCTAGGCCTAGTTCATGGCTATACACACAGCAGGTTTGATGAATGGAGCCTAGCTTGTCATGTAGTTGGAAAGAAGAGGGAGAAAGGAGGGATTCTTCCAGAATCCTGTGATCTAGCCGCTCGTTCAATTAATCATCCCTTAGTGCTGAATGTGAGCCAGCCTTACAGCAGCTGGCACCTGGCGGGAGGGCAGAGCCACCCACCACTGTCCTGACTGTGCTGGGGATATGTTAGAGTCAAAGCATGACAGGGAGGAGCAGGATGTGGTGGGGACAGTACTGCCACCCGGGTGGCCAGAAAAGCAAGAAGGGATGTGTGAGTTCCGTCCTGATCACTGTAAGGGAAACACAGAAAGGAACGACAAGTCTTCTGCCTAGAGAGTACAGCATGGACAAGCTGGTGATCACTGCCTGGGAGGGAAGAAGGGAGGGAGGGAGGGAGGGAGGGAGGGAGGGAGGGAGGGAGGGAGGGAGGGGGCTCAGCTAGAGGTAAAGGGCAAGGATGAGTTTCTGAAAACCAAGGGGTCTCAAAGCAGAGAAGCCCAGATGGTGGCCCTGCCTCCTGCCCAAAGGCTGTGTCTTCTCTTTTCCTGGAGTGTCCACTCCACACCGAGGTCTCAGGACCTGATGGGTTTAAATAATGGCCTCTTCTGCAGGCCCTGGGAAAACGAGCCCTGGCCTGAATCAAGAGAAACCACTCAGGTTTCAGACCAGCTGTGGGAGCCTCGAGAGTCCACAGACACATGCTCTCTGCAGGTGCCATGCAACACAGGCAGGGGGCCAAGGAGTCGTCAGTAAGACTGGCATCACTTGACCTCAGCAAGCGATGGGGTCACAGGGTTAAAACACCACGGGGCGTGTGTTAGGGGTGAACCAACACAGCAAACATGCGGTCGCAGAACCATGCTGTTCTACGGAGGGGCAGTCATGCAACACCAGACAGAGCTTCAGGCTGCAGCTGATGGCTGGTCTTCTCATGGCCCAGGGCCCTCCGAACATGCAGTGCCCTGTTGGACTGGATCTCCACGAAGCTCCACTGTACCTCAAACTGGGGCATTTCTGGGGTGGGGCAGGCCCCTCGATCTGGGCTGTCCTCGATGCCCCCAGACTCGTCCTCTTGGCTGGAGGGCCCCTTGAGATCCCGGGAGAACACCAGGCCTTCGGTCTCAGAGTCGCTCTTATCCCGGTCGAGCTCGGGGAGGCTTCGGGAGAAGTCTTCGAAAGCGCTGCCGTGGTAGTCACCAATAACTGTGAAGTCCACCTCGGCCTCCAGGCTGGATGTGGAGCTGACCGTTATGCTGGAGCACTTGCGTTCGATGGCCAGGTGGTTGTCCTTCAAGAAGACCGCATCCCTCTCCTGGTCCTGGTCCTCATCTCCTGTGTCACTCTCTGGAGCACGAGGACGTGGTGGTTTGACTTTCTCCTCCGAGCCCTCCCTCAGCCCTGCTCTCTATGGCCAGATAAAACCAGGGGAATGGGGATACGGGGTGGGGAGAGAGAGAGAGAGGTCAAGATAGTCAGAAGAATGTCAGAAGGAATCTCAAGGCTGCAACGATGTTCTCAAATGGAAGAGCAGGTCTGGAAATGAAAAACACGCCCCAGGAAGCCTCCTTGGAATCTAGCACAAAACAAAACGAAACAAAAACTTCTCAGAGAGGGGATGCTCCTTTGGAGGGTCTCGCAAGGACGGCAAAGCAAGCTGGCATCCTTCCAGCGAGCTCTGGACAGGAGGCCCCTCCAAGGCTAGGATCCGAAAGCCTATCAGAAGCAGCACTGTGCGAAAGGCAGGGATGGAGGCCTGGACCACAGGCCCATCCGTGCTGGAGGCATTGAGAGGTAAACGGAGAAAGGAGGGCAGGGATTCAGAGGAATTCAGGAGAGGAGGCAAAGAGGCTGAAGCTGGGAGCTTGAGGAACACAGAAGTCAGCAGCCTGTCAATTGCACTGAGTCTCTGGGAGGAGGGCCAGCATCAACCAGGGAAAGGAGAAATTCTAGCTCCAAGAGAGTTCAGTATCATTTTGAACTCTATGGTAACCATGGAGAAGAAGTTCTGGCCCCATCAGTGTAATTGACGACAGCAGGCCAAGGGAATGCCCAAAGAGCACCAGCAAACTTTGTCCTAAATACATACCTCTCAACTGGCCTGTCAGGGATTAAACAACACACGGCTCTGCTTATTTGCTTATTATTTCTTTGTCTTAGTTTGCGACTTTTTTTTTAAAGACCAATCTAACACTCATAAAATGTTTTGAAAAAACTCAGCTTCAGGCTCTGGAGGTTCAGTATGCTTCAGAGATTCATTTGTGAACCAGCCTCCCGTTGGCCAGGTTCTGGAAGGTTGAGAGGTGTGAGGAACACATTCCAGACAAGCCAGAGTGTGAACAGCCACGGGGGGGTTGGCTACTTGAGCAGGTGGGAATCTAGGGAATGAAGCATCCCAGCCGGATGAAGATGAACAAGTCATCTAGGCACAGTGGGACTGTAGAGACCTGAGGGCCCGGAGGGCTGGCGAATCTCAGGCGCCCCCCCTTCCCAGGGGTGTTTGGTGCTAAGCGGCTGAAGAAGCTCTTCTCTTCCCTGCCCGCATCTCCGGATTTGTTCTGGATTAGAGAAGACAGTTAGTCTTAAGGAGGCAGAAAGACACTAGAGAGGGAAGCAGAGTGGAGGCAACCTCTGGACTGTCAGCTTCCACAAGGCAGGGTACCAGGGATGGGAAAGGACGAAGAAAGATCACCGGATAAGCCAAGCAAGATAGGGAGGAATTTAGCAGGTGAGACGAGCAAGGCAAAGCAGATACGTGAGTTACTGCTATTGGTGGCGCCTTCTCTGTGGTTGTTGTGTGACCTTCTGGACACAAGATCATACCAAAGGCCGGGGGATCAAACAAGCTAACAAGGGCTAAGCAGGTGGCCCCATCTTTCAGCCTGGGCTATCTCAGGACCATGTAGGAGAAGAACTTGTGGGGTGAACAAGCAGCATCATTGCAGGAATGACGAGGGGCCACCAAAACATGCCTCTAAGAGCTACAGAGCATGCGGTCAGTTTCCACAAGTGGGGACTTGGTGGGGGTGGGGGCTCACATGGCCAGTTACCCCAGTAGCTTCCTCCAGCGTGGTTTCACAGCCTGAGTCAGGGGACAGGAGCTCTGGGTCTGTGCATCTTTCCTGGTGGGAGGTAGCAGAGGTGCCCTCCCCATAGTGCTGAGTAGCCAGAGGTGTACCAGAAGAAGGTGTGAGTTTGGGGCTGGCCAAGTCCCCAGGGGGCTGGAGTTGAACAAATCCTGAGTCTAGAAGCCTATTTTGTTGATGTTCTACTTCCCCTGGGGAAGCCTCCGAAGGCAGCTCATGTGGAAGGGCCCTCATTTCACCCTGACTGGCTCGGCACGACTCAACTCCGTGGGTCTCAAATATCCGAATCTTGTTAGCCACTGAGGTCTTGCTAATATCTTCCTGGGAACCCCTTTGGTCCCCAGCCTGGAGGGAAGTCTCCTTTTGCTTTTCTGAAGGGAACACAAACCCCGGGACTGCAGGCCCCTCAGTTCCTTCAGGGACAACTCTGGGCTTCTTGCTGGCAACTGGAGGTGCTTTGCGTTCACCTCGCGTGTCCTTGGGCGCAGGGCTCTCTTCAGAAAGATGGATATGTTTGCAAATTATGGGGAACTGATCTCCAAAAGGATCCCCAAACTCTGAAGGCTTCCCTGACCCAGGAGAGACTGGGCTTTGAGAAGTGCCCTTCACAGCTGCTAGAACATCCATGTGACCAGAAGAGGCTGGCAGCGGAATGATGGCCTCCCTGTCCTCGGTCATGGGTTCTACAGCCTGAGCGGAAACTGCCCTCTTCTCGATGGGCAGAAAGCTGCTTTGGTCTCGCCTGACTGATTTCCTAACATGAGGAGGAATGGTCCTTAGAAGGGCGCAGGCCTGGGCATCTAGGTGCACCACTCCTCCTCCACCAGGGGGGTGCTTCTTCTGTCTTGCTGGGGAACTTCTCTCAGTCTCTCCCATCCGGTCTATACTCATGGGGGCTTCCTCGTCTTCAGCTGCCCCGGCCATTGGGTAGGTCAGCTCTCCTTCCGGCCTTTGCCGTGCTTCTTCCCAAGCCTCTGCAAAAATCTGCCCCAGAGCAGCTCCCTGTAGGTCACTAGGCCCCCCACGGTCCCTGGAGGACCAGGCTTCTTCCTTCGAGGAAGCCATATGGGCTTCATCTTTATTCCAGCTGGAACCTGGGGCAGAACCCCTTGGGGCTGAGGATTTCAGCTCCCAGTGCTCCGTGTGCTCCCCTGCCAGCTCCAGCCAGGTCCCATCTCCAGGAGGGGCATGTAGGTGCTCTTCTCTGTCCTCTGAGGGTAGAGGGAGGACTTCTTCAGCATCTTTTTCTCCATAGTTTAGGTAGAAGCTCCTCTCTGCGAAGGAGGTATCTGTTTCATCGCTGGAGTCAGCTCTGGCTTCTGCCTGGGCTGGATCCAACAGGAAAGACAGGAGTCCTCCTTTGTCTGAGGCAGGAGAAAGAACTTCTCCCTGCACTGGCCCGGTCCCTGGAGCTGTAGGTCTTCCCCAAGTCTGGAGCCCCTCCAGCCCCTTACTCAGCTCTACTGGGCTCTCTGGCTGACCATCTGAGATGCGGTGGCTCCTGACCTTGGGCTTGGAGCCCTCAGGAAGCTTGTCTGTTGATGTGTAGCCTGCAGCTTGAGCAGTCTCTCTGGTGCCTCCCTTGACACACGGGCCTTCTCCTCTCATTGTCTCAAACTCACCAGGACTTGCAATCATCCTCACTGGCTGGTGAGTACTTGCTCTTCCGGCTCCCACTGTTTCTTCTGTGGCCACTTCAACTTTGAACTTGTCCACCAGAATGTCTACCTTGGAGAGTCTGCCATCAGCAAGGATCTCAGCGAGGCCTGCCTCACTTCCTTCCCGTTGTGTGGTGGCCACAGTTAGGAGGCCAAGTTCTTCTGGCCTAGTGTATACTCTTTCTACAAATACCCAATGCTCTGAGCCCTGTGTTATAATTGGAGCAAGAAGAGTTAACATGAAACAGCAGGCACTTGAAGGGATGGCCTCTTCCCTCTATAAGAAGGGACCACAATCTACCACCAAAGGGTTTGCCACTGGGACTATGTGTTCTAGGAACTGGCCAGGGGCAGAAAGGGGTGATCATGATATTCCTCATGATCAAAGTTCTTTTTCCCAGTAAGATCCCCAATAAACTGACTGACCTTCTTCAATAACTGGTTTCATTCCGATACAGTGGGGTGGGGTTTTGTGCCTCTCACCCCAGGGACAACAGCAAAGGGAGCTCTAGGGGTGGGACCGGCCTCTTCCTCTTGGAACTGAACATTTCCCACTGTTGTGGGGAAGGCACTTACAAGGGATCTCTGGATATTGAGCCAAAAGAGCTCCAAAGACATCCAGTGTCCTTTGGGGTGGGGAAAGAAGGGCTGAGGTCTAGAGAAGGAAAATGACTTGGTTGCGGCCATTGTTTGCTGATGGCAAAGCCAGGAAAAGAACAGCTGCTTTTTGATGCCTGAACTCTTAACTCACAACCTTGAGCATGGGTGCCAACTGGGATCTGATGCCAAGCTGAGGAAAACAGTGAATTGTATTTCACAGACCCCAGCCTAAAACACGACCCCTCCACAGGGGCTTCTGGGAAGGAAACAGATCAACAGCAATGATACCAAACAGTCAGCTTAGCACCACGGAAGCAATGGCTAAAACAGTCTGAATGTTCTGGGGATCCACTTAAAAGAAATGATTTTAAGACCAATGGAAAGAATAGAAAAGAACTAACCAGATAGTACCACAGAAGAAAAAGACCACAGAGGACACCATCACAAAGCCAAAGAGACCATCAAGTCTGTTACTATCAAACTTCCCAGAATAGTCCTCTACCTGTACCCAGCAGCTTAGAGGTACTGATGGGTTTCTCAAATCATTAGCAAAGCCGTAAGAGCTTTGGGATTTTAGTCTTGGGCTCACAGAATACTTTCTCTCCACAAAATCTCATCAGAATCCCACCTGACAAATGCATAAGGCAAACACTGAGCAGCCCTGTGAAAGTTGCAGTCCTGAATGGGCTTAAGATCACAGACTTAAGATCCCTCCTTCCTCTGAAGTCATGATGAGGCAGACATGGAAATCAACTTCCAAATCTAGGCCTAGGGAAGGAAAGCCACTCGACTGCCGAGTCACGGAGCCTAGAACCCAACACTTGATTCTGAGTTTTTAAAGTTTAACCTTCCTGCCCTAGCAAAACTGCCTCCACAGCAGGTGTGCCTGACACTTCTCCCAGAAGCAGGAGACCAGAGGCTTACACGACCTTGGGTTTCTTTTCGGGGTGTGACTTGGTGCTGAGTCTGCCACACCCATGAGACCTGAAGGAACTGGAAAGTTCAAAGGAACACTGTGAATCCTATTCCCAGGTCAGGCAATCTGACCTCATTGACAGAATCTTACCAGGGGTTAAGAGATCAAAGGAAGGGAGGTCCAGACACGGTCTGGCATAGCTTTCTGAGCCGGTTCAGGTGTCTGCGCCTGAACTCTCAGAGGGATGTGTTCTGCTGGCCTGCAGAGGTAAGGACCCTTCTCATCTTAGGAAACAAGTTCTGCCAGCTGCTTCCATTTCAGCTCTTAACATCATCAGCCTAGTGATGACGGTCAGAGTTGGCCAAAGAGGCCCCTCCTGGAATATTCCCACTCCAATCCCATCTAGCAAATAGGCTAGATGAGCAACGCTGTGTGGGGGAGGAAGCTGGCGAGAACTGGAAAGATTCTAGAGGCAGAGAAGGGAAACACATGGCAATGTTTAGTTATTAGATGCCAGGCAGCACCAACCCTCATCTACATAATTAAATTTACTCCAATTGGCAACTTTGTTTCAGAAGGGGAAAGTAAGGCTCCCATTAAGGGGATTTGCAGATCACAGTCGTGGTGAGGGAAGAAACAAGGGTTCTTCTGCTAAAAAACAACAGTTAAGGACATGGGCGTGGGCAGGATTTACAAAAAGAAAAGGACAGCCTTGCTGGCACCAGTGTGCAGGTAAAGCCACATCTGGCCCTCATCACAAGATGGGGCAACATCTGGTTCTTCAGTGCCCTCCTTAGAGTACCTCCTGCTACCTGACGGCACCGCCTCTGCTCCAGCTGCAGGAGCAGGACAAGGGGACAGTGCTGCTTCATGCCAGACAAGAAGGAACTCCAGAGGGTGACTCCCCTGACTCTTGGCTGTTCAGGCCCTACCTGGAACTCTGGATTACATTTGGGGTCAGAGGATGTCCAGGAAGGGGGTTCTCTTGAATTCACATCCTGGGAGAAGCTGTTGGAAGGGGTGCAGAAGGAAAGTGCCCAATCTGAAGGGTGTCCCTCAGGGAGGCAGCAGAGCGGGTCCATGGCCACCAGGAGGCAAGAGGACGCTCACAGGCAACTGATCCAAAGGGCAGACTTTGGTCAACCTGAATAAAATTTCATGCCTAGCACTTGGGAGACCAAAGCAGGAGGACCACAAATTTGAGTCCAGTCAGGATAACATGGAAAGGCCTCATGGAAAGACGAATAAGATGGAGGAGGGGAAGGGAACAGGAAGGTAGGAACGAACGACTGAATGACTGGCTGCTCCTGCAGATGAATACACAAAACAGGCTGCTCTTAAGGGCAGCACATCTTGGCTCACTCCTCCAGACACTAGGACATCACCATGTCCCTAATTCTGGGATGCTCTGGGCTCCTGTCTCATTGCCCTCGAGAGAGACGCTGACAGGTTTGCTTTCCATTTTCCATGGGGGAAGACTTCGGGAAGAGCTTTGGTTTGCATTTTCCTTGTGTGGCACTTGTTCATGCCCCTCTGACAGCCACAACACTCACAGCAGCTACACAAGTATTTTCTGCAGAAGGAGAAGGGTCCATGCCATCACGAGCCACACCAACAGACAGGGCAGAGGCTACATGAAGGATGTTTCTCAAGTCAGTTGGTTCCCAACCCAACAGACTATAATCCCAGTGTGCGGGTGGGATGGGATATGGGGAGTCCATCCCCAGTATCCACACAAGGCCACAGAAAACCCCAAGAACCCTTGACCTGCTGCTCCTCTGGACCCAGAAACAAAAAACTCCTCACTTAGAAGGATGTTTGGGGGAGGAAGGTATCTATTTATGCCTGACTGGAGACTCAGACCAATGTCTCAGATGGGGTTAGATAGTTGGGAACAGGGGAAGGATTAATACCACGCCCTAACAAACCACCCATAGACTACAGCAGGCTTCTAAACAGAACCAAGACCTCAGGGCAGGACACACTCAAGCCTAGGGTTAGAGCCTGCCTCCAGAGAGGCTCATATCTTTGTCCCTTTTGAGATAGAGGCGACCAGTTATGTTTTCTGGTTATAGCTATGATCCTGCCCTTCCTGGTAAGCAACAGGTAACGGAGGGGCTGGCCCTCCATGGATCCCTGGGATGAGGACACGACATTTATAACACGGGACAACATGGCCAACCCTGATCTCCTCTCCATGGCAGAGTCTGGCCTATTCCCCTCACCCTAGGGAAAGGGTTTCCTTAGATCCCGGAGGACCGACAGGGATGGGATGGAGGCCTGGGAGGAAGGGGTGTGGGGAAGTGAAGACAGTAACCTCAGGAGATGCTGCGAGGCTTTTCTGAGTGAACACTTCCAAGCCTGCTGCTGTTCCAGGTACCAAGTCCTGCTGAGAAGAGTCCTGGGTCCTCTGGGCCTGCAGGGGAGGCCCAGGGCCGGAGTAGAGGGAGAAAGGAAAAGAGAGAGCAGGAGAGAAGAGACACACAGAGTCTGTAAATAGTCCAGCTTTGGAGGCCCCACATTGTCTTGTTAGTTCACAGATTCAGTCAGGAAGGAGCCACTCTGAGGGAGGAGACAGGGAGGGGCAGTTGTGATTGGCTGTGAGGCAGTCCGGTGGCCTTTGGCCAGTCTCTCGTCCCACTAACACTCAAGCGTATGGAATCCTACCATTTAGACTCTGACTTCAAGTCAGCCCGAGGTGTCATGGGCTCAGACTATGGTTTGACCCTGTAACTGGGGTCACAGTCATCTCTTTTGAGGAGCTGAGGAGATGCCACAATTAGCAAAGTTCTTATGCAGGCATGAGGATTTGGGATCAGATCCCCAGCACCTGTGAAAACAGCCAGGTGTTGCAGCACACGTATGTAATCCCAACTCAGGGGAGGTGGAGACAGGCAGTGAACTCCAGGCTCAGTGAGAGGCTTTGTCTCAAAAAATACAGTGGAGAGGCTGGCACGGGGTGGGTGAAAGTGCCCGTTGCCAAGCCTGAAAACCCAAGTTCAATCCCCAGGACCCGCATGGAGGAAGGAGAGACTCTCAGAAGTTGTCCTCTGACCTCCATACACACAACACACAGACGCATACACAAACACACACACATATTGCATACATACACATTGCACACACAGATACACACACACATAAATAAAAATATAATAAAATAATAAAGAATGGCTGAGGAAGATACCCAGCGCCAATCTCTGGCCCCCACATGAATGCACACACACATACATGTGTACTGCACGTGTGCACACACCCACAAGAACACATACACACCTACACCACCCACACATAACTGTCATTCAAACTAAAACCTAGGCTTGCCCAATGGGAATTGCTCAAGTTCCTGCTGCCTTCCCCTTGGCGTGGGTGGGGCACACACGCTCTGAGACGGCTCCGGGAGTTCTGGGCAGTGTGTCCCCACAGGGATTCCAGTCACCTTCAGCAGTGGTCCCATAACCGTCAACACTTCCTAGGGGACAACGAGCTTCCATCTTTGCTGTTTCAGTTAGGTTTGCCAATGACCCTACCCTCCCCCCCAATGGAATGACATTCTGGTCCCCCTTTCAGATGGCCAGTGCAAGGAGGTTCACAGAGGTGACATCACTCACCCAAGGACAGAGTCAAGTCCTTGTCTATGGCTCCTCCCAATTTTGCCAATCTTCAAGAACCCATAAATGCCAAGGGGCATAAAGGAAAGTTCTAAATGGTTCATAACTCCAATGTAGTTGGCAGGAGTGGCTACTGCAGTTTTCAGGGCTAAGGAGGTGGTGGCTGGAACAGCTTCCATCTAATAAGGTCTCTAGCCAGCAGTTCCAGCTGTCACCAGCAGGTGGGGCACAACCCCAATTCCAGGCCCTAGCTCACCAGCATTCATCAGCCGCCCCTTTCTCTGGTGACTTCTCACCCTTCGGGAGGTTTCTACATCACAGTTCAATTGGACCCAGGCCAAGACCTGGTCATCTCAGGACTGTGAGAGGTCACTCTGGCCAAGTCTCTCCCTAGGGAATGAGGGGTAGAGAGGAGAGTGCTGTGGACCAGCTCACTACATCACAGCCACAGCCCAGTCTAAGGCTTTGGCTGTGCTGGGACCACAGAAGCCCTCAGAGGCCTGCCCAACCTCCAGCCTGGGGGCTGTGTGCATGCTGGGTAACCACAGCAGCTGATCCATACACGTGTAGACGACAGTGTCATGTCACAGTGTTTAAGTGTGCCCCCTCTGTTCATAGGTGCAGAGATTTGTCTTCTCTTTAGGCTACCAGCCTTCAAGGCCCCCAAAGAATCCCTAACTGCTGGACTTTGGCAGCTATGGAATTCCAGCCATCTCAAGAGGTTATACCTCACAAAAGAAACCCTCTGCTATTTGGTGGACTCAGACTATGGCGAGGACCAGTTCAATCAACACTCTACAGATTCAATCATGGCTGCATCATCAACATCCAAAGCACTAGAGAGAAAGCACATACACTACCGACTATCTCTGGTCTGCATGCGATTTGGTCTTCCCTCAAGCAGGCTGTGAAATACCAGCAAACAATGTTGGGGAACATGACAAGCACAGATATCCCGCTGAGTCACTCATTCTTCGTCTCTCTGGGTCTCAGTAACACGAGGTCTTAGAACAGAGAGGGCTCCTAGCGTCCTTCCAGCTTTGATTTAGAGATCTGCAAGGTTGAGTCCTGGGACTCCATAAGGAACGCCACGTAGCTCCTACCAGACAGCATGGTGGCTGCGTGGTCCATCTCCAGGCATTATCTCGGCTGACCCTAATAACATCACTATAAACATCTCCACCTAACAGGGCCTCGGGGAGATGAGGCAACAAGCCCAGAGTCCTACAGTTCCCAGGTAATGGAACCAGGAGACTAAGTTTAGACGGCAATCCATCTGGTGACCAGTGAGCGGCAGCTAAAGAGAGAAGACACCTACACTGGAACTGGGGGGTAAATTCTGCCAAGACTCAGAAATTACTAAAAATAATTGGAACTTGGGAGTACGAATACAGGATTTTCCCAAATCATATCTTTTTTAGCTGAGAAAATACCCTCAGAATGTTTCCACCCTGGAGGGCAGGACACATGGGGCTCTTTTGGGGAAAGCCTCAGGAGTAGTCTGGTTTGTGTAGAGAATTGACCGCTTTGATGAAGTGAGAATCCTTCCAGCAAGGACCACAATCTCCTGTACAGTCAGATGCTCCAAAGGAGCAGGCTCCTGGGTAATGCTTCCCGGAATCTTAAAGTTGAGTAGGAAGACTTGCCTAGGACACTTGTTTAAAAGGCTGGGCCCAGGGCTCTCCTGCTTCAGCCGCTTCAGGGGGTCCCCCATGGTGTCTCAGAACCTGTCTTTCTAACAAGCACACTTTCCCTATTTTTCTTTGTCTAAAGGGGAATACACCAAGCTACCAGGAGTTTTTAAAGTTTTTTAAGATGGTCCCTAGGACCCAGCGGTTAGTGGATTTGACCCTCTCAACCTAACTTGCCTCCCCCATCCCACCAGCCTACGGCAGCAGCAGGCACAGATTTGTTTGCAGGATGAAGGTAAATATAGTCTTAACCCCGGACCCCTACCCTGTGCAGGATACCTACCTCACTGGCCTTCTCAGGGGTGCCCTTCGGGGAGGGGGAGGCAGGCGACGAGGGCAGTCTGCGCTCCCGCTCCCAATCTCGATCTCGGTGGATCAGTTTGCTGTTGGGCTCCTTCAGGGTCCTCTTGAGCTCATTGATGCTGGCCTGGTGCTTCAACAGGACATCCTCTGGCTTGTCCAGGAACTAGGCACGGGGGGGAGGGGGGAGAGGTATAAGATGAACGGCAGAGCAGGCAAAGGCAGCAAGGGAAAAATACACCTCTGCCCTCCACCGTCCCATCCTAACGCTGTCATCCTCATAATAACCCAAGGAGCCAAGGGAGCAAGGATGATGAACTCCAAGAGATGCACTAAGCAGGGGCAGGGGCAGGGGCACATGGGTGACAAAGAGGACAGGCTAATGAAGTCACCCTCTTCTCCCCTGCCTTACCCTAGAACATTCAGCTCCACTCAACCCTCAAGTCTGGATGAGTTCTCATTGTGTTCTGAGCCCAGATGGAGTCAGACACACAGATGACTTTTTCCTGTTTACGATCCAGGCACAGCAGGCAGCATGTACCAAGGTGAGAAGTCCCTGGTGTGTTCACTGAGCTGCACAGGCTGTCTGGCTGGATTCCCAGAACCCTCTGAATCCTGGCTCCTACCGCTCCTCAAGACTTGGACCACTGTACTTAATAGTATGTTCTGTCTAGGCTTCTCTCGGGCCCCATCCAACTGCTCAGGCCACGTGGAAGCCTGGGTTAGAGAGATGACTAAGTTGGGTTGTCCAGAAAAATGGGACCTATTCCCTTACTCGGGGCCAGGGAAAGACTAGGCAGCCTTCTCTGCCATAGGCCACTGCTTTCTCCATCACAGAACCCTCCAGATGCCATCTGCCCTGACTCTCTAAAAGTAGACAGTCATATGCTGTCAGGGAGTCCAGGATGCTGGGATGGAAGTGAAGTTGTGGGGTAAGAAATTAGAGATGAGAGACAGGATGAGCTTCGAGGCCTGGCACAAGAACGGGTCAGGTAGAGCTGATCCCGGGTGTGTCCCTGGTTAATCTATGACACCTGAGTCCATGCCAGTGTTACAGACAGAGCGGTCTGCTTGGACCCAGTGAGGATGAGCCACAGAGACCCAGTGCTGGTCTTCTGCCTGTTTCTGGGAGAGAAAGAGTGGGCTGGCAGCCTGAAGACTTGCTGCAAGGCTTGAGGACCATCTGGAAGATAAGCTTGCCCTAGACAGGGCTAGACTCTTCCCCTAGGCTCGTCTCTGGCATCTAAGAATCACTGTAGTTGCTCCCACGACTTCTCAGGAAGAAAGCCAATCCCATGGAGGCTTCTGAGTCTCCCCAGACATCTGATCAGGCCTCACACCTCCCTCCCAGGCTAAGCTGACCATAGCCTGTGTCTATCAGATAGGTCAAGTGGGTTTGCACAGCGGGTAAGACCAAGCGTCAATGGTGAGTAGGTCCTAACCTAGGATGATCCCAAATGGGCCTGCTGGCCCTGAGGTGAACTATGCTCCCAGAAGCTGGAAAGTGGTTGGGTCCTGGGATCCCTAGGGGTTAAAGGCCTTGAAGAAACCAAGGGGTGAGTGTCAAGGCCGGGCACCAGAACGAGGCAGGTATAGCTGGAGTCACAGGTAGTGTGCATGCCCTGTGGTGCAGATGGGATCAGGGCCCAAAGAGCCTTTCTAAGACCCAAAGTCAGCATGAGAGCTGGGCTGAAGCCCAGATCTCAGGACGCCATGGCTGACTCTGACTGTGGCCTGCTCTCAGCGGCCCAAGATCAAACAGCATCTCCAGAGAGACCTGGACACTGTGAGGGGGATGAAGTAGGGGCAGGAGGCAGAAGCTGATATAATCACTGACTAGGAAGATGAGAGAAGAGAAGGAGAGGAGGTGTCCAGGGACAGGAGGGCAGGGGGATTGGAGTCTGAGCAGATGCAGATGTGACCTGAGGGCTCCTCCTTCCCAAACCAGGCTCCACCCTCACTCACATCTGGTGTCAAGAGATGGAAGAACACAGATGAGATGGAGGTGTGGTCAAACAGGGCTACTGGGGAAGGGGAGGGTGGGAGTGAGATGAGGAGCTACATGGAAGCACACATGTGGGCTGGGGGCATGAGGGGGAGGTAACCGTAGGTCACCAGGTCCAGCGAAGAGTGACACTGGGTGGAGGGGCAGGGCACATGGATGAGACTAGACTCTGACCTGGGAGCTGAAGGCATGAGCTTAATGGGGAGTGCTGTGACCAGAGAGGAAGGAAATGGAGGAGAGGGTGTGGACGTTGGTCAGAATGAAGCTGAAGCTGAGGTGGTGCCAGGGCCATGAGCTGGGGACAGAGGGACATGGTGGTAAATGAACTAGGGATCTACATGGCTGTCAAGGGAGGGATGGGTCCATGCAGTACCTCCTGCTTGTGTCTTGGCGTGGTTTCCTGCTCCGGCTGGTAGGATAAGGCAAGAGGGAAAGGAACCAGCAAGGTCAGTGGAATAAACAGATTAGCCTGGTCCAGCAAGGTAGACCTGTGCGCTCACACCCAATCCCACCATGCAGTGCAGGCCAGGAAAGCGGCTAAGGTAACAAGGTAGTCAGTGTGGGGTAGGAAGCAGGTAGATATCCCAGAAAGGCAAAGGAGAGGCCAGGGGACTAGAGTCCAAGTGGGTAGAGCCATATTCACAGGCTGGTGTGTGTCCGGGGTTTCCTGCTGCTTCTAACAGTGAGGATGTGATTAGGGGGCCTGAGTTCACACTGCAGGCCTGCATGGCAGACAAGGACTGCTCAGCAATGCCAAAGAAGCCACGCCTGGCCCGTGTGTGGCCAAGCCTGTGCACGGGAACATGCTATCATCGTGTCTGTGAATGAGTCTAAGGCTGGGGTGTGGAGGTGTGAACGTGAATGGCTACCCGTGAGGCGGGGCTGTGTGTGCCTGTAGGAGCGTGTACATACACATCCTGGAGATGAAGGTGTCCACAGAGTGGGGGGGGGGACTGCAAGAAAGGACACACTTCACACCGAGGCCTTTGGTGACCTGGCCATGCACAGCGAAGAGAAGAGACATGGAGCCAGACCACAATTAAAGGGAATACAAGGAGCGTGTAAGATGGGGGAGGGGGTATGTTTCCCAGGGAAGCTGCACCACTTCCAACCCCAACCCTACTCTGAAAGTCCAGGTATGGAGTATGGCCCAAGGCCAAGCTCCTGTCCACGGTGTGCCCCGCAGGAAGGGTGCTTGGATACAATTAGGACACTGAGGATCAAGGCTAAGTCTAGGCCTCAGCCCACTATCCAGGTCCCTGGGAGCAGGATACATGGCAACCCAGTGGGCTCCTACCTTCAGCTCCTTGATCTTGGTGGGGGTCCTGACCTCTCCTTCTTCGGCCTCTGACCGCCGTCCCCCTGACTCAGCATCATCTTCCCGCTTGTCACCGTCAGGCCCCACGTCATGATTCTCACTGACTGAGGCGGGGCGGGAGAACTCCGCTAAAGTGGGCAGATGTGGCCGAGTGACTGTGTGAGGCAGTCTCCCCATGCCAGCCACTGCCCAGTCTTCTCCACTGCAACCCTGCTCACCCTGGCCCACGGTTGGAGAGTCACAAAACTGCGTCCCACCCAGCTGTGAGCTCCTTCCTACAGCACCAGAGTCTCAACTCCAACCCTTCCTGGCTGGGTGACAGTGGAAAAGTCACATGATCCCTCTGGGCCTCAGTTTCCTCATCATTAAATGGTATCTACACCAGAAAGATGAGGTAAGGCCCCAGTACTTTGGAGAGTGTCTTGCCCAGAGGGAGCCTTCCATCCACACTGGCCCAGCAAACGTTGCTGTTTGTGTTGTGGTCCTTAGGCAACTCCCGGTATTTCATTATCTAGCAATGATTAGGGATCCCGAGACCAGCTTTTACAAGCGGCTGCAGAAGCTTACAAATGGTTTGCTTTCTCTGTGAATTAATAAGAATTCAAAGGGATTCCTGTAATGTTCATCTCTCTTGCTGCAATTCTTAAATATTTTTCTGAGGAGAAGAAGTGTGGGTTTAGAGACTGCACCAGGCCAACCCAAAACGTTGCGGACTGAGCCTTAGTAATAAAAAAGGCTGCAAAAACTCATCACGACGACAACCAGAACATACATATAACCCTTCGCGTTGCAGCCATTAAAAAGCGATGCCAAGTTGACTTTCCTTTTAGGGCTATTTCCTCTGCAAAGTGCCCATTGCTGCGTACTGCCTGGCTTGGCCTACATTGTTCTGTGTTGTGGGCTAGCCTGGGAATTACATTTGACAGAGTATAACTCAGGCTTCAAGAAGAGAAGGCTCCATGGGTGTCCTTTCAGGATGTCAATACATGAAACCTGGCCTTTAGGGTTAGAGTCCAGGCTTCTGCTCTCCCAACAAGTCCCCAGCTCTGGCTAACCTTTGTCACCATCTCTCCTCCAGTCTAGGTTTCATTTAGGTGTGAGAATGGCACCTATAGGGAAGGGCCAGGGCCAGACCAGATCCTCTTTCCTTCGTGTAAACCACACGATGTTACTCTGCTGGCAGAATGTCAACCTGTGCACTGCTGAGCGACTTGGGCAAAAGCCCAGAAAATCAGATGGCAGAACCTGGGACCCCACAAGGTCACAACCCAGACAAGTACTGGAGTATACGTCACTTCCCGGTGAGACAGAGCTGACCCGGCACTGCCCAGGAGCACCGGGGCTTCTAGGACCGCCATGTCTGGTGCAAATGGCTTGGGGAGTACCTGCTGCAGCTGCCACATTTGTTCTGCAGACCCTGCCTTGTTCTCCCACCCTGCTTCCCCTGAGAACCACCCTTATCCCAGCTCCAGTCTGGGCCATACCTCCATCAAGGCTGCGGGACATGGTGTATCGCTTGCTGGAGGAACGTTCAAAGAAGGGTGCAGGCCGGTCGATGAGGGCACTGGCTTGGCGGGTCTGTGCCTGGGTCCTCCCACTGTACCGGAACTTGGAGCCCATCACCAGAAAGCCCTTGGGTGGGGGCTCTGGGGACACCAGCCTAGAACAGAGTGGTGGGGATGACAGATAGGGATCAGGCCGGCATTACCAGGCCCAGAGTCAGACCCCAGCAGGCTTCTCACTCCAGTGTCCCACCACCTACAATACTTCACAGTCGAGGAAGGGGAGACTTGGGGGAAGGTGGGCCTGCTGCACTAATTGCTCTTCTGCTCCCCTGTTCCCTCACAGCCTCTCTCATCCCTCTCAGAGCACCCAGGGGAGACTCACCGGAAGAACGTGTGGTGCTCAATGCAGACCTTCCAGAGCCGCTTGGCTGAGCGGTGGTTGGGGAGCTTGAAGCCGATGGTGCTCTCAAACTGCTCATACTGGGAAGCCAAGAAGGGGGGCTAGAGGTGAGGCCTGGGCCATACTCACCACCAGCCCAGCTCACCTACTCACCCTCTCCTCACACAGCTATAACTTTAGCCTGTTCATGCATGTAAACCGGGTGGACTGAGCCCTTTCCTATGACAGGTCCAGTGCTAAGCACTGGAGACACAGGAGGGATCAACACACAGATTCTAGGGAATAGGAGGTCTCAAAATAATTCAGTAGGACAGAGGAGATGGCTCCGTGGTGAAATGTCTGCCTCACAAACATGAAGATTTGAGTTCAAATACCCAGAGCTTACATGAGAGGCCAGATGGTGTGGCAGGTCACCTGTAATTGCAGCCCCAGAAAAATGGAGGACCCCAGAGCAATCTGGCTAGCTAGACTAGACATACTGGTCAGCTCCAGGTTTGCCTGAGAGGCCCTGCCTGCCTCACTGAATAAGGTAGGAGAATCGTTGAGGATGAGGGAGAGATTTCCAACATCAAGTTCACACCTATACTCATGTGCAGATCACACACACATACACTCATGTACAACCACATACATATACTCACGTACACACCACACACATTCATGTACATATTACATACACACCCAAACATGCATTCATATACATACCACATTCTACACATACACACTCATGTACATACCACACACATTCATATACACACCATACACACACACTGATACACACACTCATACTACACACCATACATACATGTACAAACACACACACTAATGTATACACCACACATACACGCATATACCACAACACACCATAAAAGCATGTACATACCACACAATATATACACACTCATGTACAACTACATAAACACTAACATACACACCATACAACATATACACACACTCATGGACACACCATATATACATTGATACACACACTCAGGTACACACCACAGACACTCAGCACACCCACTCATCTACACACCACTCATACACTCATATACAACCACACACACTCATGAATAAAGACACACACTCACTGCAACATACACACACACACACATGAGGAAAAAGAACAAAGTAATATAAATAAGACCGTCACAGATACAGGTAAGTGCTAATGGGGATGAACGACCGGCTGGGCAGGCTTGGGTGGAACTGTCAGAGAAAACACTGCCCTCCATAGGCATTAGTTCTGTGCTGAGACTGGAAGGACAGGGTCGTGCTAGAGTTGGGATCCACAATGTCCCCAAAGGCGAAGGTGTTAAACACTTCATCCCCAGCGTGGTGCATTCGGAAGATAATGGAAGCCTTTAAAAGGTAGGGCCTCCTGGGAGTTTTTAGGACACTGGTGTGAACCTTCAAATGCTGCTGTCTTTGTATTCCTTAGTTACTCTATGCCTTGAACACTGCATGGCCACTCAATCCTTCATGCCCTCCTGCCTCAGTGTGCAGCCTCTCCATGAGTCCAAAGCCATGGGGCCAATCAACAAGGACTAAGCCTCCCAAACTGTGAGCCAAAGCAAGCCTTTCCCTGCTATGGCAGATTATATCAGGTGTTTTGTTCCAGTGACAGAGGCTGGTGTGTGCGCAGGAGATGCCAGCAGTTGGTAGGAGAAAGAGGCAGGGAGGTCAGTGTAGAGATACAGGTGACAGACAGTGGCTGCTGTGGCTGGCACAGTGGTGAGGCGGGCCAGGTGGGTCATGGGGGTGCATGCCTCTGTGTACATATCATGTGATATCATGAGCTTGTGCGTGTCTTGGTGTGTAGACACAGTGGACTCCCGCACATGGGCAAATCTGTGTGTGCAGACATGTATTGACTTTGGTGTAGCCTGAATCCATGTGGTTGTCATTTTAATTTTGACCATGAAGTATATGTCTCAGTATACATGTTTACATGCTTACATGCACACATGTTGCTTGAAAGCCTACATCCAGGGCCTGAAAAATGGCTCAGCAGATAACCTGAGTTTGATTCCCAGGACCAATATGGTGGAATGAGAAAACTGACTACAGCAAAATGTCCACAGGACCTGACCTCTAGCTCCACGTGTGCACCACAGCACATATGCACAGTTGTGTGTGTGTGCACATACACACAAACTAATAAAATAAACAATATGTAAAGCCACATGTCCAGGGTGTATAGTCTACGTAGAGAGGCAGGGAGGAGGAAGATCCACCTTCCATTAACCCCGGAGCCTTGTGCATGTTTCCTGGGTAGGAAAAACCCAGGTCAGCTGCTGGGGTCTGCTCTATTAGGTTCAGTCAACCTCCCAGCAGTATGGGGGAGTGGTAGTTTGAATGTAATTGGCGCCCATAATCTCATAGGGAGTGGCACTATTAGGAGGTGTGGCTTTGTTGGAGTGGGTATGGCCCTGTTGGAGGGGCGGGCTTTGAGGTTTCCTATGCCCAGGACAACATCCAGTGCATCAGTCAGCTTCCTGTGGTCTGCATATCCAGATATAGCCTGCACTGTCTGCCTGCATACCCCATGCTTCCCACCTGATAATGCACTGAACCTCTGAAGCTGTAAGTTGCTACAATTAAATGTTTTCCTTGCAAGAGATGCCATGGTCATGGTGTCTCTTCACAGCAATAGAAACCCTAATTAAAGAGTGGTGGTGGCGCACGCCTTTAATCCCAGCAGTCGGCAGGCAGAGGCAGACAGATCTCTGTGAGTTCGAGGCCAGCCTGGTCTACAAGAGCTAGTTCCAGGACAGCCAGCGCTGTTACACAGAGAAATCCTGTCTTGAAAAATAAAAAACGAAAACAAACAAACAAACAAAAAGAAACCCTAACTCAGACAGGGAGGTGAGTGAAGAGAGTGGGTCTGGGGCTGGACTCACCTCCCCAGGCCGGATCTTGATGTAGAAGTTACTCCTCTTGTAGGAGATCTTGAGAATCTTGGGCCAGGCAAAGCGGTTGATTCTCAGGCGGTCCCGGTAGATAAGCAGGCCGTTGGCACAGACGCCTAGCATGATATCAATGCCCTCAGAGTCCTGTGCAAGGAGAGCACAGAGTGGGAACTGGGAGCTAGGCAGGGGCAGCCCTGCCACCACCCTGCTCCACTTGTAACAAACTCGGGGGGGGGGGCAGGTTGGAGTTCCTCGACTGAGACCTCCACAAGCACCTGGACATTCGCCTCCCACTTAGCACCCATCCATCACTCACTTCTTCGGGCACTTGCTCTGTCAATCACTCAGTCACTCAACAAACACTTAGGAACACACACATGGCAGGCCATGTGCTGCACACCACTGTGACAGAAACAAGCTAAGGCCTCTGTCTCTCAGATGCACCCAAGCAAGTGTAGCACAAACCGAATCCAAGGGGGAGATGATAAAGGTCGGAGAGAATAAAAGGTTATTAACTTTGAGAAAGAACCCCAAACGTTCAAAGTTGGAGGCAAAACAGTCCAGACACTAGTTCTGGAGGGGCTCTAGTTCCTAAGGAACCACCTAAGATGAGGCCTTGCTGGGACTCAGTGGTACCTTAGCGTGGTGCAAATCAACCCCATACATGGAAAGCTTCTTGGCGTTCTCCAGGAAGTGGATCTCTGCCTCTCCCGGAGTCATGCCCCTGAGGAAAGAAAGGATGGTTGTGGGATGTGGCAAAGGCCCAGGCTGAGTCCAGCTGGCTGTAAGTATCACCACCAGAACTGGCCATGCCAGAAAGGTAGGCCTCAGGCCCTCCTCTGCACTCAGGACAGAACTGAGAGCCCATCTACTTCAGTCCACCAAGCCCGTCTTCTGTAACTCAGGTCATCTTCTGTCTTGTTTTGTTCAGGCAGCAGACAAGGACTAGCCTGGGAGTTAGGATTTTTGTCTCAGTTCCCACCAATTAAGAAGATGGCAGGCATGGCATCCTCCTCCTATGTCTGGTGGCCACGACTACTTGTCTCCTCCTTAGCGTGACTCCACGGCAGACAGTACAAACCCAGCAATGCTGATGTGCAAGTCTCCGTGAGCATTTGTTTGCCATCTTTGGCCCAGCATCCCTCACACCTAGCAGGCTCAGCCCCCCGTATATGAACTCATCACGTGACCACGATCCTCCCCTCTAGGTCCAGCCCACCGCACACAACCCTGCCCACTCCCTCCCTGCACAGGAATGAGATAATGTCGCTGGAGTCCTTACCACAGGTGCAGCACCGTATCCTTTAGAATGCACTTTCACATCAGGTTCCCATAACAACCTTGAGCTTGAACCACAGCACTTCCAGCTGCAAAGGACCCTGCAGATCATTTTGATCTAGGGGTAGTGTTCTCTGCAGAGCAGGCACTGAGGAATGGCAGTGGACCGTGTTCCCATGGCTGCAATGGCTTAGGGGTGCTATGGGTATTCAATATCCACAGCCCAAGGAAGCATAAGATCCTGTGTGATGAATTCTGCTGTCCCAAGTACCAGCGGCTGAGCAACACTCATCACCCCAGCCCGTGTATTTATAGGTAAAAACGGGGCTTACAGAGGTTCAGCAACTAGCCCACAATCACACATCTGGCCAATTATCGTCTAACTCCAAAACAAAGTATTCAATCAACAACTCAACAAATATGCAATCAACAGCTCAACAAAGTACGCAATCAACCACACAAACGCCCCAATTGATGGATAGCAACACTCAGCCCACATGTGACGTGGCTTTAATATTTGCTGTGTGTCCTCCTTACTAACCCGATGGGACATGTTAACCAGCACCACGCTGAATTGATGACCACTTCACAGCACAGGGAAGTAATATGACCTGTCAACATTCCCTGGTTAGAAAGAGGCACAGTCAGGTTTGGCATTTGCATTTAAACTTTGGATTTTTTTTTTCCAAAACCGCTGTATCAGTATCCTTCCTCATAAGCACACCACCATTATTATAACTGAGTAACAGAAAAACTGATCCCCAGAGGGTCAGGACAGGGAATTTTACCCACACAGGAACTCAAGATGTTGAGATCCAGGTGGTCACTTACGATCACGCATATGGTCCCAGTAATTCCCACCTCATGGATAGGACCTGTTCCCAGGCACTTCATGCTAGGAGCAGGCCAAGTGGCATTTGTAAGACACAGCATTCAGAGCCAGCCCTTCAGCCTGAGGGCACAGCAGCAGCCAGCAGGGTGCCCAGCGCACTTACCTGTATGTCTTGTGCAGCTCCATGATCCGCTCCTCCAGCTCCCGGGTCTGGTTCGGGGCGAAGCGGAGCTCACTGACATAGTTGCCCATGTGTTCCTCTGCATCGTAGTCACCCAGCTCAGCCTGCACGGCATAGGAGCCCAGCAGGGCATGCGTGACAAAGGAGCAGGGCAGCCGGCCTGTGATGATGTCTGCCCTCAGCTGCAGGCACAGGTAATACCTAGAGATGGGGAAAGAGGTGGGCATGGGTCTACCTACACCTCCAGGTGGTCCAGACCCCGACAGCTGAGCTACGGGAACCGAACAGAATCAGCTATGTGGAAAATGGCACCCGCAGACACTGGCATTCACTGCTGGTGAGCGGGTGCGTCCTGTGAGCAGGTTTAAAGACATGCCATGGGACTTGAAGCCTTTTTGTTCTTTTCTGAATTTGAGGAATTTTTTTTTCTACTCTAAGAGAATTTCTGAGATTTATAATTCAGTTCCAAAATCAGTAGGACTACTACTGGTTCGGCCCTTGTGGGGGGAAAATGACTTGTGGTTTTGTTTATTTGTTTTTGTCAACTGGTTTGTTGTGTGTACATGTGCATATGTGTGTGTGTAAGAACATACATACCACTGTGTGCTTATGGAAGTCAGAGAGCAAGTTTTTGGTTTTTGCCATTGTTTTCTTTTTTTGTTTTTGTTTTTTTGTTTTGTATTGTTTTTTTTTCAAGACAGGGTTTCTCTGAAACTCTCTCTGTAGACCAGGCTGGCCTTGAACTCACAGAGATCAGCCTGCCTCTGCCTCCCGAGTGCTGGGATTAAAGGCGTGCACCACCACCGCCCGGCTCAGATAATAATTTTTTAAGAGTTATTTATTTTATTGTATGTGAACAAGTGTTCTGCTGGTATATATGTATGTACATTGTGCATGCCTGCTGCCCATGGGGAACTAAAGAGGACATCAGATCCCTTGACACTGGAGTTATAGAGGGTTGTGAGCCGCCATGTGGGTACTGTGATTGAACCTGGGTTCTCTGCAAGATCAACAAGTGCTCCTAGCCACGGAGCATCTCTCCAGCCCCAAAAGGCAATCTTGATTGTTGATCCCTGCCTACCACCTTGTTTTAGGCAGGGTCTTTTTGTTGTTGTTGTCGTCGTCTGATGCTGTATATACCAAGAGAGCTGGCCCTGGGGCTTCTGAGGCTTCTCTTGCCTCTACTTCCTCTGCATAGGAGTGCTGGAATCACACATTACCACATCTGTCCTTTTACTTGGGTGCTATGGAATATTCTTTTATACTGTGTGAAGATATATCACTCAGAATGGTTTAAAAAACAGCTGAACAGTCAATAATTAGGCAGGATTTTGAGGGCAGAGAGGATGATGGGAAGAAGATGGCAGAGACATGAGGAGTTGCCAGTCAGAGAGGAAGCAGCATGGACAGTACAGAGTAAAGGTAATAAAGCCACAAGACAAAGAGTAGACTGATAAAAATGGTTTAAGTTGTGAGAGCTAGTAACAAGCCTCAGCCAAGCTTTCATAATTAATAATAAGTCTCCATGTCATTATTGGGGAGCCAGTGGTCTGACTACACATGGGTTCTGGGGCTCCAGACTGAGCTCCACACTTACGTGTAAGCACTTTGCTCACTGAACTGCCTCCCTAGCTCAATTACCTGGTGTTGAGATAGGGTCTCACTAAACGGGTCTGGAACTCATCATACATCCTAAGCAGTTCTTGCCTGCCTCAACCTTCCAAATGCTGGGACTATATACATATGCCATTATGCCTGGCTATCGTGTAGTTTTAACTATGAATTCTAATATGTTCTGGGTCTTCTTTCTCACAAGGTACCACTGTGTAACTCATAGTAACCCTCCCACTTCAGCCTCCCAAGTGATGGGATGACAAGTGCACAGGACCACACCTTTTCTGCAGTGCTGGGGATGGAACCCAGGGCTTCCTACACATCAGGCAAGCACTCTGCCAGCTGAGCTGCATCCCCCGCCCTGCAAGTTAATAAGTTCTCAGATGGAAAAAGAAGAAAAGAAACTTTAGACGTGTGTCTGAGTTTCCTCTTGGTGGGTATTCCCAGCTCCCTCTGCAAAGCCACCAGCTAGTCACATGGCATTCTAGACATTTCTCTTCCACAAACACGCAGAAATATATATGGCTTTAATTTATGGGTGTTTTCATATGCAAATAATATCAAATGCTCCATCTGATTCTAGAGCTTTCTTTGTCACAGCCAGTGACATAATTTAAGAAGTGTCTCCGTGTCAGCAATCTACCCCACATGCACTTTAACTTTTGTGCCCGATCCCACAAGATGGCCCTGCTTATCAGTGCTTTTCCCCAACCGTTTTCAGGTTTTTCTACATTGATTCGTTGTTAGCATGTGTGTGTGTGTGTGTGTGTGTGTGTGTGTGTGTGTGTGCACGTGTGTGAGGAGGAAAGGAAGCGTGTGCAGGTTACAGAACGTGCAGAGGTCAGAGGAGTAGATTTCCTTCTATCACTTGGGTCCTGAGGATCAAGCTGAGGTCATCAGACTTGGTGGCAAATACTTTTACCCGTGGAACTATCTTGCCGGCCCCCTCCCCAAACCTTCTTCTGCCTCCAGCCCTAAGTAAATTGTTTAAGAACCAGACTGGTCTGAGTAGCATTTCCAGGCACCAGGCTGTGGCTTTTTGCAGCTTACAGTCACGGTTGGAGGCTTTGACCACTGAAGTCACTTGCCACCACGTCTGCAGCCACTGTTCACTGAAGAGAGGCCCCTGCCTTGGTTCACCGGCAGCCAGGGCTCTCTCCTTGTCCTTTTCTGCACGCTTTGCCAATGTTTTCCTAACTGCCCAAGTCTCTTTCCTAAAAACGACTTCGACTTAGAATTTTTAGTCCTCTGTGGCATTTCAAAGTCAGAACCGAAGCCCAGGCAATGGTCACAGCAGCCTAGGTGTGTGCTGGGGTTCAGGCGCCACTGCCGCTCACACGTCACCGGAGTCCGGCATGGGCCTATGACATTTTGTTCAAGAGTCTAAAAATTTAAAAATCATTGCCAGCGCTCCAGCCAATCTTTCATTTCAATCAATTTGTCATTCTGACTGGTTTATTTTGGGCCTCACTATTTTTGACTAAATCAGCTGCTCTTACGACCCTACCTTCTGGAGCCATCTGTGCTGGACAGGGCTACCCTTCCCCCTGGTGTCTCTGGAAGCCCAAGACCCAGGCTCTGGCACAGAGAAGATACACTCTGGTGGCTGTGTTGGCCTAAAGCTCTGGACTGGGATATGGCTGCTGTCACCTTGGCCCCAAGCAGATCTCAGGGCTTAGAGCAGGGTTAATGAAGCCAAAGCCTGGGACCTGCTCTATTCCAGGAACGTCTGCCATCTCTCCCAAGGCCAGAGGCAGCATCTTGAACTTGGTATATTGCTTAGTCAATGGATATCAGGTATTAAAAATGGACCTGATATCCAAGGCTGGTTGTATAGGCCTATAGCTTCACACTAAAAAGGCTGGGGCAGGAGGGTCAGAAGTTCAAAGCCAGCCCAGGAAAATTAATAAGACTGTCTCAAAATTTCTTGAAAAGTGACGCTTAGAAGATGGCTCAGTGGTTAAGAGCACATACTGCTTTTCCATAGGACCTGTGTTCTGTTCCCAAAGCCCAGCAGAGTGGTTCACAACTGCCCGAAATACTAGCTCCAGGAGATCTGAAACCCACTTCTGGCCTCTACACACAAGGCATACCTTCACACAGACATGTACACATAAGTGAAAATAAATATTAAAATCTTTAAATAAAAAGAGGGATGGAGACACCGCTTATGCAGAAGGCTTGTCTAGTACTCACAAGGCCCTAGGTTCAAGTCCCAGGACCCCCAACAAAAGAAAAAAGAAAGAGAAGTAAGGAACCTAGTGGGAGGGCAAGGGCAGCTTAGCCGTCCCACCCTCTGCAGAAGAACTTCACGCCTGTGTCTTACTTTGGGAGTAAGTCCCATGACGTGATGGGCGCCAGAGCAGGATAGCATGTAATGAGCCCATGTCTTTGACAGGATTAAAGAAAGGGGCTTCTCCTTGCTCTGCTTTCCAGAGGCAGGATGGACTCAGCAAGCTCCCACCCTGAAGGATGCTGTCCCTACCTCAGGCCCCTTGAACCTGGGTGGTCCATGTGCACCCCGGCAGCCCAGGCGGCCTCCACTGGGTTCACGTGCCTCCTTTCACTTCCACACACCTCTCCTGCACAGAGGACACCAAACCACCCCCCCCCCCAGCCTCTCTTCCTTCCTTCTTAACAACACAAACCAGCGCTCCGTGCAGAATATCAGACCCCGTGTGCCAGGTCATCTGGCCCACAGAGGGTCCCCTCTGAGATTAGAAAAAGCTTGTGTTCACTGTCAAGATTTAAAATGTGTGGTTTTTCAAACATAAACATCTAAATATCTAACTTCACTCAACTTTCAGGTCCAATTCCCACAGGCCAGTGACTCCCAGAGTGTGTCAAAAATCATTTTAATTATTAAAAATATATTGGCAGAGAGAAAGAGCATGAGAGAGAGAGAGAGAGAGAGAGAGAGAGAGAGAGAGAGAGAGAGAGAGAGAGAGAGGTGGGTAATGATGCCAGGACATGGGCGTAGAAGTCAGAGGACAACTTGGGGGGACTATTTTCCTTCTATCTTTACATGGGTTCCAGGGGTTGAACTCAAGAGCCAGACTTGTACAGCAAGAGCCTTTACATGATAATCCGTATTGCCAGACCACAACCATTTTAGGTACATCTGCCCTTTGAAATGCACAATGGCCCCCGCGGACCCTCTGACCCCTTCTCCAGGGTTAGAGTCGGCTGCATTTGGGTTCTGCTTTCCTCATAGTCTCTATGGTCTTGAGACAGTCTCTCTGGGAACGGCATTTGCCACTCCCACCATTATCTCTGTCTCCCAGGGCCAGCATGCCCGGCCCCACTCACTGTTCCACAGGACCAGTGCATTGATCCCTCTCTTCGTGGCTCTTACCTTGTGATATCTTCTGTCAGCTGGGCCGGGTCAGGAGGGTAGAACTTGACTGTGAAGGCAAAATTCCAGGGGCTGCCTAAGAGGAAAATGCAGGAAAGGTCAGAGAGGCCCCATCATTCCGGTGTCTGTCTAGGATGTGCCAGCCTGTGAGCACCTTCACAGGTTTCCCTCTCTAGGACAAGCCAATCCCGGAACATCATTCCCATTTGATGGATAAGGAAACTGAGGCCCAGGCTAACAGACTTGTGAGGAGGCCCGCGAGGTGCCTGCCATGAAAGCCTGAGGACCTGAGTTCAAACGCTAAAACTCACAGGGCAAGGAGAGACTACTGAGAGTTGTCCTGTGACCTCTGACCTCCATATGTGTGGCACGCCTCCTCTCCCCCCCCTCTCTCTCTCTCATACACACACACACACAAATAATAAAATACATGTCTTGAGAGAGTTGTGAGCTAACAATGGGAAAGAAGATAAAAGAAAGAAAAGTAACCCTGCACACCACACATATGCACCGAATTGCTTCACTAAACTATGATTTTGAGAACATGGAGGCCCAGGCAACAAAAATGACCAGCTTTCTCCACAGGCATAGGAATTTAATTTCAGAATCACCCTGAGAGTGAGGTTTTTAATGATTGTTTGGTTGGTTTTGTTGTTGTTGTTTTGGTTTGTTTTTGTCTTTGCAGCACTCACAATCAAACCCAGAGCTATGAACATACCAGGCAAGCGCCCTGCCAGTGAGCTACCTTCCCAACCTGAGTTTCCTTTTCATAGACAAACATTTTAAGGATCAATCAACTACTTGGTAACAGAGAACACATTTCTAGTCATCTGACCCCAGAGCCCAGGCTCTTAATCACAAAGACCCGTTAGAAAGCAGCAAGGCACACTAGGAGAAAAGCAGTGCCAACAAACAGTGCTCAAAGCTGGTGCATGCGGGGTGCAGGAGGCAGGACTGTGCAAGTGTCACAAGTATGACATACCCCATTTTGCCCTCTCAGCAATCCCAAAGCTGTATTATCATGACCCCACTTTGCAGGAAGGAAACTGAGGCACGGAACAGTTACTAAACAGAAGAATTAGGACTTGAACTAGAATTCAAATCCAAGAAGTGTCGAGAAGAAAACAGCCACTGTATCTGGTGATGTCTAAGGGTGTGTCACTTTGCCGTCACTCCCAGCTCGAGAAGCAGGGACGGCTGGTCCACTTGCCAAGAAGAATCAGAGACTCAGAGGACCTGTTCAAGGTGTCTTAGGCAACAGGCAATGAGGCTTGAGGGGAGGGATACCTTTCTCAGAAGCCCAGGATATTAAGGGCTCATGAAGCCACCATCAAGGGTGAGGAGATGTGACCAACAACAGCAAGGAGGCAAAACTGCTCTCTTGCAGTCCAAAGGACAGGACTGGCATTTCAGAGACTGGACAAAGGCAAAGCTCTAATAGAGAAGGGGCATGTATGGGGCATGCAGGTGTGTGTGTGTGTTCACCTTGTTCACATACATGTGGAGGCCAGAGGTTGACGTCTTCCTCTAATGCTATCTGCCTTATTATTATTATTACTACTATTATTTTTGTCATTATTATCATAATTATTATTATTGTTTTGGTTTTTTGAGACATGATTTCTTTGTGTAGATCCAGCTGTCCTGGAACTCACTCCGTAGACAAGGCTGGCCTCGAACTCACAGAGATTTTCCTGCCTCTGCCTCCCAAGTGCTAGAATTAAAGGTGTGTACCACCATGGCCCAGCTAATATTATTATTTTTAAAGATTTATTTTTATTTTACACATGTAAGAGTTCTGCCTATGTATTAAGCACACCATATGCATGCCGTGTCTATACAGGCCAGAAGAGGGTATCAGACTCCCCTGGAACTGGAGCTACATATGGTAGGTGCTGGGAATCAACCCCAGGTCCTCTGAGAGAGCAGCAACTGCTTTTAATCACCGAGCCATGTCTTCGGCCCCACTTAGGTTTAATAATTTCATATATACATACCGTGTATCCTGATTACATCCTGACAATTTCATACATACATACCATGTATTCCGATCACATCCTGACAATTTCATACATACACATACTGTGTATCCTGATCACATCCTAACAATTTCATACGTACATACCATGTATCCTGATTACATCCTGACAATTTCATACATACATACCGTGTATCCCGATCATATTCTGACTATTTCATACGTACATATTGTGTATCCTGATCATATCCATGCCCATTCCCCCGACACACCGACATGCCTCCTTCCCACCTGCGTGTCCTCCCTTTTTTCTTCAGTACACCCTGAGTCCAGTTAGTGCTCCCTAACACTGCACAAGTGCTGGGTCATCCACGTTCACCTAACTTTCTGAGACTAGTTTCTCCCTGAACTTGGAGCTTGCCAATGTGGCTAGACAGTGGACAGCAAGCCCCTAAAATTCGCCAGGTTGCACATGCGTGATGCTCTGCTGGCTGACCTCGGCGCTGAGAATCCGCACGCAGGTCCTCAGGCTTAGGCAGCAAGCACCTTCTCTCCTGAGCCAACTTCCCAGTTCTCTAGAGGAGGCTCTTCCTGGGACCAAGGCTACACGTATGAAGCCACGGTTTGAACTGTCACAGGAACAACAGTCCACATGTCAAGCCAGGTGAGCAGGGCCTCCAGGATTGCTCTGGGGAAGACCCTAGGGCCTGGCCATTTGGCCTGGCTGCCTCTTTTCCAGGCTACTGGTTCTTATTAAATTCTTCAACTTGGCTATCTGAACCAATTCTCCCCAAGGCATGAAAGGCTGGCTTCCCAGCTGGGCAGGCACAATTAGAAGGCAGCCTGAAATTCAACCCCAGAACCCTGCTGACCCACAGAAGTATGCTCTGCCTATGTGCCTGCTTCTTTGTCTCCAACCATCAGGAACCTACTGGAAAATCTCCTCAAGCCCCCTCCTGTAGAGTCAGCTGGCTTCCCTGGGCCAGCTGCCTGCTGTCATGGCAACAGACTCAGCTACAGCTTCCCAGCCAGGGGGCCATGGAGTCCAACCCTGAGGAGCCCAAGCACATCCAGGGTGGGTGGGGCCTGGGGTGGAGGCAGAGATGCTCTATGTCTCCTACAGGCCAGTTTGCGGAGGCTACCAACCTCCTCCTTCCGCTATCTGAGAGCTTTCTCATCCCCCTCCCAACAAGCTGCTTCTCTCTGGGCCAGAAAAGACAGGTTGCTGACCTGCTCATCTGCCTCCTCCCTGGGCACTGAGGAGAAAAAGACAAAGGCCAGGGCTCAAGACTGGCTCGGCCAGCACTTGGCTCTGTAGGTTTATGTAAGTGGCTGCCTCCCTCCAGGCCTGAGTTATGGGTTGCTAGCTACACCACTCTTGGACAGAAGGCTAGCTCTTTCCGGGTCATGGGTTTATCCCCTTGTCCTCTGCAGAGCTGATCTCCTGAATGCATTTGCAGTTTCTTTACTAATTTGCAATGTACTGTCATTTCTGTTGTCTGGGCCTCAGGCTCGCTATCTATAAAATAACGTCAACATCATTTCTAGCCTGCCTTCTCTAAGACCTGCCATGTATGGCGAAGCAGTATGGGGATCCAGAAGCACATTCCAAAGCAGATGGGAGCACTAGAGCCAGGCCCTGCCCGCCCATCCACACACACCAGCCACGAGCAAGTACTCACTCCGGATCTGCTTCTTGATTTCCTTGGAGGGGTCCAGCCAATTCTGGAAGAGAATTAAGATTCATCCTTTAGAAGGAAGATGACAGAGTAGGCAGAGTGGGACTGGGAGAGACAGACGACTACCCGGAAGTGGCCCGCCACAGACTCTCATGGGGAACATTCTTTTCTGGATCGATTTACTTGGCACTAGAGAGTGAGGCCTGAATCCCCGGTGGGGTTCGGTTATGGCATCAAGGCTGGTATTGCCTTGAGATGGCCACAATGGCCAGCTACTACAGCTATAGGAAAGTGAGCCACCTACCCTCACACCTGGGGCAGAGGAGGCAATGATTGAGGAATGTTCTGTTCCCTGGGCAACCCACAGAGCCACATCATAGTTCTCCAGGTACCAGTCTGTGAGTATCTGAGGAAAGACTGGGGGCAGGGAGCTGGGTCAGAGAAGTGCGAGTAGCCAGGGCTGCTGGTGCAGAAACAGAGGATGCCTACTGAAGGTCTGGGGGACTGCCTCCCTGCCCACCGCCAGGTACCTTCTGGCTGTCAGCATCACAGAAGGTCAGACCGAAGTAGTCCTTCTCCAGGAGGTTGAGGTGCTCACAGACCAGGTCAAACAGCACCTGGCCCCGGCCATGCTTCTGAGGAAGAGAGACGAGGCTACCATGAGGCTGGTGCCCCTGCAGGTGGGGCGGGGAGCTGACCCAGCTTCCCCTGGATGAACACAGAGCCCCCATGAGCCTCCCTGTGGCTGGGCAGGACCTCAGCACTCTGCCACCTGGCACCACTCTCCGCGTCTCTAAAGCCCACCTCATCTAGGTCTCCCTCACGAGCCCTGTCAAGGTCTTCCTAGGCCACGGACCTGCTTGGGAGCATGTTGGAGATTTCCCCTTGACAGAAATCAAGAGAAGCCCAAAGCCAAAGTCCTAAGGGTTGGGGGTGAGAGGAAGAGAAGATGCCCTCAAAAGATGCAAAGCTGAGTGGTGTGTGTGTGTGTGTGTGTGTGCGCGCGCGCATGTGCGCGCATGTAGGAGATAACCTGGAATTCAGAATCATATGGGGACTATCCTTCTGTGGTCAGCCCTACATATCAGCCCTTAAATGGTGACATTCTTACCAAGGCACAGCTACCCTGAGACACCTTTCCTGGTGCCAGTCTGTGTTGGGTCTTAATTTAGATTGCAATAGTGATGACCCTTTCTGGACCTCGGTGTCACCATCTGTACAAGGGAGTGCCAGGCCAAGCCACCCCTCCGGACATCGCAGTTGGTCCTCCTCTGGGTTGGCTTGGACTCAGGACATGCAGGAGCTAGCCTGGCACTGAGGCCAGCGGGCCTGGGGCGGGACATATGGCGCTGGGTGCTCCCTACCTCCACCTCACACTCGTACTCAGAGGCATCGAGCAGAGTGACGTGGCAGATGGCACTCTTGAACTTCTTGGCAATCTTCTGGGGCGACTTCTGGGCCTTACTAGGCGTGGTCCTCTCCGACAGGCCATCGGCCTCACTGTAGTCCTTGTCCTCCATATCTAGGCTCTGTGGGTCCCACAAAGAAAGAAGTGAGCGAATTTGAAACAATAAGAAGTGACTGGGTGGCTGAGGCCAAGGTGCACCCTAGAATAAGACGTGATATCTTCCAAGACCTAGGGTGGCTGCGGGCTATGGTTGGTGGATATAGGTAGTGATTTTTGTTTTGTTTTGTTTTGTTTTGTTTTTCAAGACAGGGTTTCTCCTTGGAACAGCACTGGCTGTCCTGAACCTCACTTTGTAGACCAGGCTGGCCTCAAATTCACAGAAATCCTCCTGTCTCTGCTTCCCAAGTCCTGGAATTAAAGGCGTACACCACCACCACCCAGCATGGGTAGAAATTTGATATCTTCATGGGAGCTGAGAGGGCTGTGCCTTCCTTCAGACTACTGCTACAGTGGACAGGCTCTGCAGACAGGAGCAGCGCAGTGAACTAAACTCACCACCAAGCTGGCCTGCCTCTCTCCCTAGAGCAGGGCTTGACTCATCAGGGCGTCTGACTGCGCTCTCTCGGCTTCCCGTCACCAGGTCTAGCATGAGGCTTAGAGCTATGGGGATCATAATGGAGGGAAGAGCTGGCTCCCTCCAGAGTGTGGGCAAGTCTGCACCTCTCTGGGCCTGTCATGACCCAGGGAGGCATAAATGGAGGGCTCAGTAGCCTTTAGTCTCCTGTAGTTTTCCGGGGATGAGTTCTGTCAGGGTCTCGCCGGGTTTGCCACGCTTGAGTAAAAAGGCCAGAGACTACAGTAAGATAGGACTGTTTCTGGAATCAGTTCTAGGTCTGACCTCCACCTCTGGAGCTGTATTACTATGTGACTTTGGGGATCTGGGTACACTAAGTCACAGATCCTCTCAGCTCCCCTCTGCAGACTGGGGAATCAAGTATAAAATGACCGTCATGCCTCCTGCCCAGAGCTCAGCACGTAACAAGTCATAAATGCATCTAAATCACCTTTTTCCTTTCTTGCTGAGAAAATACTAGGGCCCTAAGAACTAGACCAGGAGGACTAGTGGGGCGGGAGGAGGGACAGCCCGGATCCCAGTACACACCTGTTCAGCAGGCCTCGTGTCCTGCTGGGGCAGAAGCTTCTCATTGGAGTTGGCCTCTGGGTGGCTGTGACCTGTGGGGGTCACCGGGGTGGTCACAGCTGCAGCAGCCTCAGGCTGCTGTGGAGTCTCCTCCTGAGCCTTCTTCACCTCAGAATCGGGGCCTGTCTCTGTTGTCATGGTGACCAGCACGCCTGCATTGGAATGAAGGCGAGCATGTGATGGGGTGGGGGGAGATGATACGGTGACAGCGAGGGGGCAGGAACCGCACGCGGTGAGGGACAGATGGAGACAAATGGACAAAGAACCAGAGAGAAGGGAGTGGGGGTGGGGCAAAGGGACAGGGAGGCACGAGACGGCGAAGGGTTAGTGGCTCCAGAGGAAGTCTTAGGCTTCCTTTCCTCTGTGTCCACAGTTACATAGAAATCCAGAGTTCTTGGTCCAGACCTGGGATCTTGACCCTTTCTAAGGATGATGAGGGTCTCTCCAGGGCACTTTGCTCTGCACGGGGAACCAGCAAGGCCCTGGCCAGGCTGACTCTCCCCCTACACTTGGCACATGAGCACATGACAGCCCCTTAGTTAATGTAGGGCACACAGAGTGCAAACTGAGAAAGCCCCGGGTTCCAGACCTGTGTGTGTGAGTTTAAGCAACTCCCTTCACTTCCCAAGCTGCACACACACACACACACACACACACACACACACACACATACGCACACACACACACACACCAGCCCCAGATTCACAGGATGCCGTCAAGGTGGGGGTCCCGTGGATGAGAACAGGTAGACACTACTAGAAAACACACGTGCTGCCCACGGAATGCTCAGGGTAGCAGGGCTCAGCCTGTACGCAGCAAATGTGTCACCACGTCTCTCTGGGACTCACCCATAAACGGAGGGACTTGGGGGAATATCTCTCGGACAGCCTGTCCTTAACAGTTTCCTCTTTGAAACATTAGATGAGACGCCAGAGAAAAGCAAGGAGCAGCTGCCCAGCCGTCCTGCTGGAATTAGCCAGAGCCTAACAGTGCCGCTTTCATGGTTTATTCACCCTGTAAGGGATCATGAAGGACACTTGCCCCCGTCAAGAAAGACCCACAGGGGTGGGGAGGGTAGGAGCGGAAGCATCGTTTGTGCTCTAGACACTTCGGAATTACTTGGATCTTTTCTTGTTTTTGAGACAAGGTCTCACCATACAGCCCACGCTAGCCTTGAACTCACTACGTAGGCCACGCTGGCACTAAACTCCTTTTCATATTTTTATTGTTGTTGTTGCATGTGTGCACAAATGTGCATGCACACGTCACGGCATGTGTGTGGAGAACAAATTTTCAGGATCTGACTGTCTCCTTCCATGATGGGGTCTGGGGATCCAACTCAGGTCTTCAGCCGTGTGCTAAAAGCACTTTTAGCCACGCAGCCACCTCAACAGCTGAGGCCTTGAACTCTGACCCTTCTGTTTCAGCCTTCCCAACACACACTACAGGGGTGTGCCATCACATCCAACACTTGGGTATTTGTAGTAAGCATATTGATGTGTAAGTCTGTTTTGTTTTAAAGGCAAAAGCACTCATTCATGACCACAACCAGAATATATGTGTGTGTGAGATATACTTGATATATGTAATATACAATATATATTATACATATATATAATAGAGTAAGAGAAATGATGGATAGGAACTATTACTCCTTAGTCTAGACCCTTCTCTAAGTTCACTGTACCACAGTACACAAGAAAGATCCACACAAGACCTGTGGGAAGCTCTCCTCAACCGTCCACCACGAAAGGCCTCAGACAGGTAGGCATACTGAACACTCTGAACCACGCACATGCTCCGGGATGCTCCAGGACTCACACTTCCATTTACTTATTTACGTCACGTGTGGTGTCCCACCTCAGCCCTTGGGAAGCTGAGGCAGGGGAATTATCACAAGTCTGAGGACAGCCTAGGTTACAAAATGAGACCTGTCTCAAAAAACCAAAACCAAACCACATCAAACAAAACATTTTAATTTATTTACTTACTCAAATTTGTGGATGGGACGGGGGTGAAATCCAGGGCCTCGGACACGCTAGGCAAGCCCCCTGGCCATTCTTTTTTATTCTATGGTACCTCCATGCATTCCCATGGGCACTGGCTAGCCCAACGCAAAGGGCACTAGGCAGACTTCGGTGAGCCTGGGGCCATGAAGAGGCCAAGGTGTCCTCCAGCCACAGCCCACACTGAAGTCCTCCTGAGCTAAAGCCAGGGCACAGACAGGAGCTGTGCATGTTCCCGGTGCTGCTGCTGTGCGGCCAGGTGGGAGGAAGGGAGGACTGTGGCCACACTGCAGTCCACTCAGAGGCTCTCTTCCAGCCATGACCCTCCACCACTCCCGTGAGCTCTGACACAGCAGCTGCTCTGAGGGACTCCCAGGCCACTCAGGGTCAAACCGAGTCCTGTCTGCTAGCGCAGGACCTTTCCTGGGCCTGTGCTTGAGGGTAGCCAGTCCTCAGGTCAGGCGGGGTCAATAGGTAAGAACTCTAAATAATTTTGCATAAATGGACCTTGAGAGCTAGTTTGGAGGACCTAGGAGAAGGTCCAACTCTTCAACTAACAGCATCAGGAGGGGAGGGGTGCCAAAGGAGCGGTGAGGGAGGAAGGGGGCACCCGCCTAACCAGCCACATCAGCCTAATGAATCAGCCCTGGCGAATCAGCCCTGGCGATCAATGGGATGACAGATTCCCTTCATACCCTAATTTTGCATTTTAAAAAATCCTAAAACTGGGGCTGGAAAGTGAGCTTAGTGGTCAAGAGCACTTGCTGTTCCTCCAAAGGACCTGAGTTCAAGTTCCAGCACTCACACCACACACACACACACACACACACACACACACACACACACACACACACACACGGCAAACACACACAAACAATAAAATAAATATTTTAAAGTATTTCTAAAAAGCCAAAGACTTAGCCGGGCGGTGGTGGCACAAGCCTTTAATCCCAGCACTCGGGAGGCAGAGGCAGGAGGATCTCTGTGAGTTCGAGGCCAGCCTGGTCTACAAGAGCTAGTTCCAGGACAGGAACCAAAAAGCTACGGAGAAACCCTGTCTTGAAAAAAAAAAAAGCCAAAGACTTATGCAGACATTTTCTGCTGTGACAGGCAGAGTCCATGTGACCCTAGTGTCCAGGCAGCCCCAGGGGTACAACCACTCCTCTCCTGCCTGTGTCCTCTTTTCGGGGCTTCAAACCACGCTTGGAACTTTTCCCCCTACCTGAGTCTTCCTGGAAATAGCTAGGAAAGCAATCTTAGGTGAATACCCCAAATTTCACAGCCTCTGGTAGCCAGTGCCATAGAGAGGAGAGGCTGGACACCTTGTGAAAACTATGTCTCTTCTGTCACACTTGAGTGACAGTCACTTCCTCAAACAGTGGGCTTAGCTTCCAGCCTACGCTCTTCCCCACAGTTTGCCTATCTCTCCAGATCTCCCGGGCAAACAACCACCTCTAGCAAAAAGCCCAACAGAACCTCCTCAAAGGAGAAATGACCTAGGCCTAGGCTGAGCACCAGCTAGGTAAAGAAATGCTGGGGACCCCCAGCCCCCATAAAAAAGAAAAAAGAAAACTGCCAGTACTCAAAGCCTCAGCCAGGAATAGAAACACTTTCACTTGCCTGGAATTGTGCCGCCGGTCCCCTCCCCACCTTCCAGCTGAACTGACAGCCCATCATTCCCTGCATTAAAATTTCAAACTCCTTTATCCCGACTTTCTCATCACATTCGTCTCAGCACACCCAGTGAATCTTCAACTACCTCCTTACATAACACTTCTGCTCCAGGGAAATAAGGAAGCGCATCGCTCTTAAATACCCGCTGAGGTCCATCACCTGGGTGGCGTAGCCCAGCCCTTCCTCAAGCCTCTGTCTGGGCTGTGTTCTTTCCTGAACACGGGCTGAACTGCTCCCCCTTCCAGGAACCCTTCCCCAGCCATCTCCCCACCAAAAGATCTGCATGCTTTTTCCGCCCCTTGGAACACTCTTTTCCCTGCACGCCTTTGGGAGCATCATCTGCACTGACTTTTCCTCTTGGCTCTTTCAGGGCTCTGCTGTGCTCACTGTGTGGTTCCTCCCAGGGTCAAGGGTCACACCTACTGGAAACAAGAGCTGAAGAGTACTCAACAGAGGCTATTGTGGTAACAGGTGGTGTTGTCGTGGAGATAAGAATGGGCCCGTGGAAGACAAGGACTCGATAGAGGTCACCAAAAACAAACAAACAAACAAACAAACAAAAGCCCTGGGATTTCCAGGAAAACACTCTGTTCCTGAACCACGTTCTCCAGACACCAGCCATTTATTTATTCTTGTTCCAATCATCACGACACCCTCATTTCTTCATCTACGAGTGGCAATTATTTCTCCTTTGGTGGATGTGTCTCAAGATTGCATATTAAAATTACCTAGACTGCATATTGTACAAATAAACTTATTAAAATACAGAGAATTTTATATTTGAAAACTCAGCACATCGTTTCCAGGGACTTTAAATTTCAGTACAGTTTTTTAGGGTTGTTATTTTGTTCCTAAATACTTCAGCAACCTCCTTATCTGTGCCACATCAGGCTGGTTCACTTTCGCCCCGAGTGTCCTGATAATTCCTACTTCTTAAAACAAACCTACTCGCCAGGCAGTGGTGGCACAAACCTTTAATCCCAGCACTTGGGAGGCAGAGGTAGAACTCACCTCTGGGAGTTCAAGGTCAGTCTGTGAGTTCCAATACAGACAAGGCTGTTACACAGAGAAACCCTGTCTCAAAAACAAACAAAAACGAAGCACACTCAAGAACAAATGCCTCACACCTTGACAACCCTTCTGAGACTAAGGATTTCTTGCTCTCAGTTCTGGTCTCAGTGCGTCTCTCTGGGAAGTCCTAATAGTCTATATTACGCTACCAATAAAATGGGAACATAAGACAGGCATTTACTTTCAACTTGTGATGGGTTTGTCAGGCAGAACAACTTGGAAAGTCAACAGTATCTAGAACAGTCATTCAGCGAAGCGTCAGCTGTGGTCGGCGCTGGGCGACAGAACAGACTAACATTTTCCTTCTATTTAACTGTGGCTTGCTTGAGACCAGGCTCCTGTCAAACACCTGGCCTCAAGGGATCTCCCTCCCTCATCCTCCCAAGCAGCTGGGACTTTAAGGACCTGTCACCGTGCCCTAGTCTTGATAACACTGTTATCCTCCTTTTTGCCATGCCTGGGTTTCCCTTCCTTTCTTTTTTCTTTTTTTTCCTCTGCCTGTCCCCACCTCCTTCTACATCTGGTTGGCCCAAAACTTGCTATGTGGACCAGGCTCGCCTCAAATTCAGAGATCAACCTGTCTTTGTCTTTGCGAGAGGTGGGATGAACGGTGTGAACCACAAAGCTGCCAGGCCTGGCCTAGACCTTTAAAAGATTGCCTAAAAGCTTGAGGCTGGCTAGGTGTGACAGCTCACACCTGCAATCCTAGCACTCAGGAGGCTGTGGCAGGAGGACGGCTATGAGTTTGAAGCCAGCCTGCATTATGTAGTGGGTATTTAGCAAGATCTGGACTCAAATAAATAAATAGACAAACCTAGAGGCTAAAAATATTTTTTCAGACATACATGGCTTCAGATAACAAGATGCAAAGGAGATCAATAAATCTTGTTTAAGCCTATTTTTAAAGTTTATTAATTAAAATAAAAATAACATTAAAAAATTGTAATAAAAATGTTTCTTTGACAAGCCCGAGGATAACAGCATTGTTTCTCACTAGGCCATAGAAAGAGAGCCAAGAACTGGGCTGTGGCTTCTGACACAGCCGGTCTGTCACGTGGACATAGTTCTTGCTCAGGACAGCACAGACTGGGAGAGCTGCTGGGTGGCCAGGCCAGACTGGGCACAGTAAGGGCCCCTGGGGGGAAGCACATGCCAGTTCCCATGGAGCTCTCTGCTTTGAGAGGATGGTGCTGTCCCAGGAGATGCCTGCAAGGGATTTAGATCCATCAGGGTATCTTTTAGCTTTGCATAAGAGTCTAGGGACCTGGTGATTCAGAATGTGGTCTTGGTACTCAAAGAAGACTTCTAGGGTCGAGGTAGAAGTGGAATTGAAACATTTAGAGAGGTGGAAGCAGGGAGGGCACTTGGGCAGAGACACCGTGTGGGCAAAGGCCCAGTCCTGGATACTCTGACACCTCAAGAAACTTGCAAAGGGAGCTCCAGACTGCCTGGCAGGAGGGACTGGCTAACCAGGAGAAGAGCAGGAACTAGGACCATGTGGGACACCTTGCAAGAGTCAGAAGTGTCAGGGACTAGTATAGGACAGGATTCCCACCATGGAGCAGCAGTGTGGCCAGGCTCTGGCCAAAGACTTCCCATCATCCCCAGGCCCCTCATAGCACAACAGTGAACACTCAGAGCTAGAGCACAGACATGTCTGCCTAGAATAGAGGCAGAAGGAGAATGGTGCCCAAGACAAAGGCCAGCCAGCGGGGCCACGCTGGTGACACCAACACATGGGCTGCAAATGCACAGGATTAGAAAAGAGAAAGGTCAGCCAGAACGTGAATGCGAACAGCATCCACGCCACTGCTGTCTGGAGAGGCCCTGTGTGGCCTGGGCCGGGCTGGCTCAGCAGGATGCCAGCATCCGGAGCTCTGCAATGTTGCAGGACCACTAAGCAGCCTTCAGCCCTCACAGGCTCTAAACTCCGCATCTGAATGGCCTACAGCGAGCCGGCTCCTCTGCTGAGGCAGCATCCACTTGGCCTGGCACTTGTACGCCCTCTTTAAAATGAATCAGCTGGCATCTGGTTAACCTTCTAATCAGGGCTAGCATGTGTGAGCATCTATGAGACTAGTCATCAGTCGGATTTGATCATTTTCTCAATTCCCCTAGCTAATGTTCAGGTCCAAACCTGATTGACACAGGGTCTCACTGCCGTCATTCCTAGAATTTATTCTCCAAGAGCAGTCACAGGAATCCGAAGTCTAGTTAGATACCCTCATTAAAACCTCCAATGGTAGTGGTGATGACACATACCTTTAATCCCAGCCCTTGGAAGAACTAGGCAGATGGATCTCTGTGAGTTCGAGGCCAGCCTAGTCGACATAGTAAGTTCTAGGACAGCCAAGAGAAACCCTGTCTTGAAAAACAAAACAAAAAAAAAAATAAAATAAAATAAAACAAAACACAACCCCTCCAGTTAGCTATGTGGTAGCACAAGTCTGTAATCCTAGCCCTCAGGAGGCTGAGACAGGAGGATCTTAGTTCAAGGCCAGTTTGGGCAACACAGTGAGTCCTTGTTCAACAAATAAAATCAAAACAACTCTAATGACTTCTCATCAAAATAAAAGACACACCCTCCTTGTCAAGCTGTACGCCCCTGTCTGTAACCCGTGACCATCTTTACAGCATTGGCTCCTACCCCTACCAGATGACTCTGCCTCTTCTACTGCAAGTCTGTCATTCCAGTCTGTCTGTCTGTGCTTCCACGGTGCAGGCCTGTCCCTACATAGGGCTTTGTCTTCCTTGTGCATGAACAGGGACTCTGTCCCCTCTCTTGGCAAGACAACTTTCACCTTCTGTACGCTCTTTGTCTGCCTCTCTCCCTGACTTTCAATAGTTACAGCATGCTAACTTGTTTGTGCTTGTGTTATTTTAAATATTTCATTTGTCTGTTTTATCCAGTGGGTTTTTTTTTGAGACATCATCATAAACTGAATTTACACTTATTGATTCATTTACTTATTTCTATTTCTCCTCTACAATATAATCCATAAAGATCCGTCTCATTCAACATTATAGCCAGGCCTCAGTGCAATTTTTGATATGTAGCTATAAACATTGAGTGAGATATATGGTAAAACAAGTTCAAGACCAGCCTGAGCAACTGTAAGACCCCACCTGAAAACCAAACAGAGCCCTGTGTGGGCTCAGGAGGTAGAGGCAGGAGGATAAGGAGTTCAAGGCTGGTCTACACTAGACTGCCTCCAAGCAAAACAACAGGGAAGATTAAAATTGTGCAAAGCTAACATTCATAGTTTGCTGTGTGCCAGGCTTTGATCATGGACTTTGCATAGCTAATCCTTACAATAGCCTGTGACAGGGACTCTTATAATCTCCATTTCCAAATGGAGAAGTAGAAAAGAGACTTTGCCCAAGATCACACACAGCTGGTAATGGTGCCACACTCCCCAGGCTGTTCACCTCAGGAGCCTTCACAGCTCCTGGCCAGGCAGCCTCTCCTCTGGTTTATCAGACCTGAAACACGGGATGTTTTATACAAGCCCCTGCCACTATCCTCCTTCCTGCACTGATGAGAACCCACAGCTGCCAAGACACTGATTTGTGCAAGGACATACGCCGGGCCAGATCCCGGATTTCAAAGGCCTTCCTATTCTACAGGACTTCAGCATCCTCGGGCCAGGGGGGCTCAGCGGGGAGGCTCATTTTCTGCTGGCAAAGGGCAGACTTCTCAAGACTGAGAAGCACATCCCCTGGGAAGAGTGACATTCAGAATCTGGACCAATGGTTTTCATTTGAAGGCTGTCATTTCCTACCTGATGAGCCCCCAGGCAAGCCACTTCCTCGTTCCGTTTCCACGAGTGCCTCCCACGTCAGAGTAATACCACCGCAGTCCAAGATTACAGAGTCTGAAAGGACTCTGCCATCGGAAAGCTAGAGCACCACCAAACACAGAGGGGAGGGCAGTCATGTGTGTCGGAGAAGCGCATCTTTGTGTGCTTAGGAAAACAGGAGCAGTCACCCACCGGATGGTGAGGCTGTCTCCTCTAAATCCAAACACTTTTGCCTAGGGGATCTGATCCAAGAGAAGCAGCGGTGGAAAGGAGGGGAGGAGAGGGGAGAGGACGAAAAGATGAGAGACGTGAGGAAGGCTGGAAGAGAGCTGGGAAAGGGGGAAAGATGAAGAAAGGGGGTGGGGAGAGAGACAAGAGACAGCCGAAATACCAAGAGATAACAACCAGTTATCCAGTCTTCTTTCTTTTGAGGAGGCCAAGGAGACACTTCGCTCCCACTCCCTGGCAACAAGGCCTCCTGGGTTCGGGGTCCCATTTGAACCTCCAAATCCATACTACGTATGCATGAAACAGGCGGCTAGCCCACTGACCTGACCCTCAAGCTCCCATGCCTGCTGATTCTGGGGCTCTGGTGGGAAGGCAGGAGCTACAGTGAGCAAGCTGCCTTCCCTGCTTTCCTCCACTGTGATGGGTGGTGACGAATCTTCAGCCCCCTGCCCTGCTCCAGCCATCATGGAGCTCAGGGGACCCAGAAACTGTCCTTGCCGGTATGGGTGCCTCCTCAACACTGGGGGTTCCTCAACTCTCCTCTCCTCCTGGTCAGCACCTCCTGAGCTTAAGCGTCTAGTGGATTTCTGCTTGATGCTGGTGCATGGGGGGGGGGGGGTTGGGCTGTTGCTGGTGCATGAGGGGGCGGGGGTAGAGGGAGCAGCACAGTCTACACAGCTTAGGTGACACAGAAGGACACCTTCACACCTTCAATAAGTCTCTAACAATCCCTCCTCAATGCCTTGATTTCCCCATTTGTAAATGTGGAGCTGGGTTCAGATCACACTCACGAAGCACTTAGCAATGCCAAGCCCCACAGTTAAGGCCCCAGAGATATTCAACACCTTTACCGCTGCTCAAAGGCCAACCTGTTAACACTTGCAGGATTTTTCACTTTTGCCTGTACGCTTCCCTCTTCCCACTGTGGACATGTACTGCTTGTGAAGTCGGAAGAGAAAACATCCGAAGTGCACATGTCGGAGGTTTTCTCTCCCTCTGGCAGCAGGGCTCCATCCCACAGGGGTCCCCCCACCCCCAGGCTGAGCACGGGCTTCCTCCAGTCACACTGGATGGATGTGAACAAAATGATGAAAGGGTGCAGGCTGTGCTGTCTGAGCCAGGCCCACATGGTCTAAAAAGACCGGAGCCTCCTGCCATCCTTACGGCTGGGTTCTCAGTTCTAAACGCGACATGGGCAGACAACAATTTGTCAAAGGCCTGCGGTACCCACGAGAACTGCATTAAACAAAATCAAAAGACACAACAAAGTCACCACCTGCCAGCACGGCTTTTTGTCCCAAAGTTTCACAGGCTACAAGGGAGCCAGACTGATGTGCCAGCGTGGACTGGGGACCACGTGACAGCCTTGATCTGCAGAGTACGGACATCAAAGAGGAGAGCCATCTCCCCCTTGAACCACACTGAAAACTGCAGGAGGCAACCAAGACCTCCTTAGTCGGGGCTGTCTGAAAGTCTCTCAGGCCTGTGCCTCACCTATCCGAGCTGTGCAAGGGCCTTGCAGGGTGGACGGTTTACTCCCCAGGCTGGATCAGGTGGCCAAGGTCACACAGTTAGTCAGCTCGAGAACAGCCAGGACTGGACCCAGGACGGCTGGCTCAAAGCCCGGAGCTCCTTCTCCCTCAATCCTGCTATATCCCATGACCTCTAACTTGCTGTACACCACATAGTCAAAAGTGCTGTTGCTCTGGACAGAGAAATGGAAACAGCAGTTTCAATCCTCCCCCTCCACACACATGCAGGGCTCTTTACACATAAAGACAGTTTTGTTGATGTATTTGTTTGAGTCAAGGTCTCTGAAGCTGAGATTTTCCTTGACCTTCAAATCATCCTGCCTCAGCCTCCTGGGAGCTAGGATTATCTTGGTGCCCCATTACAATATTCTTTCAGAATTATCATTTTGCTTGGATCTCACCAATAGAGGTGATTGGTTGAGGAGGCACAGACTCAAAAACGGAGCCAGAACTGGGGTTGCAATCCCATAGGTCCAGTGACCTCGGACACATTATTTAGCTTCTCTGAAAAACAGTGTGAGCAGGTAAAATGGAAAGGGCACCCTGATACATCAAAGGCATTTGATGCGTTGTGAGAACAAAACATCCTGAAGTCCACACAGCCCCAAGCTCACCTTGGCACAGTATTCGACACACAGCAGATACAAGCTGGTTGCAATGGTGGCAATGGTCAGAAAGGCATCCCTACAAACAGATGGACAAACACGGGTCCAGAGAAGGCAAAAGCTGTTCCAGGACACTGGAGGCACAAGTGGAAGAGAGATCCAAGAAGGCAGCTTGCAGCATCCTAAGAGGAGTTGAGACTGTTGCAAGTGAGGAGCATACTAGATAAGAAAAAGGTGGGGTCTCCCTGGGGCATCGCCCCACTTTGAGGATGACAGGGACGGGTCCTCGGGGGAAGCAGGAAGAGGAAAAAGCGGCAGATCCTCAAGAGAAACCCGTGGCCTCGCAGTTTCTACCTTTTCTCTCTTCCCTTGATTCCTAGAGACTGTTTAAACACCAACAGAGCTCGCTTGTTGAGAACAGGGTAAAACTAGAAAACAGCTTGGAAGTCCGTCAACGGGAGGCGGGGCAGGTCAGCTGGGACTGATGCATTAAAGTCACCACAAGGTATCACATGTCACTGTGACTGCCATGTCCACAGACAGGAGAAATAAATGGTTAAATTAAAACGCTAATCACAAAGCAGTAATCCTGCTGGGGACCTTATACCCCCCCCCCATACAGAAAATCCTCTTGGAGGATTTGTGTTGCATCTGGCTACTTCTACAGAGTAGGATTATGGCGGGGAAGATGAGAACAAGCTTTTGAATTACTCCAAGTTTTTAGATAGTCTTTTAAACATTGTGCTTATTTATTTGCGTGTGTGGGGGGGTGAGTGTGCATGTCATGGCACACATGTGGAAGTCAGGTAGTTTTTGGAACTGGTTTTCACTAACTTCCATCAAGAGGGTCCTGGGAATCGAACTCATCGGGCTAGGGGACAAACACCTTTCCATAGCTGAGCCATCTCACTGCATCTCCATAATTAAACTAAGAGGCCAGGAGGCCAGCTTGACTGGAAAAAGCATTTGCGAGCCTGACTTCTAAGCTCCACCCCTGGAACCCATGTAGAGATAGAAGGTAAAATGAGGTTGAATCATTAATTTTGTTAAACTTAACACAGCACAGCCGCCCTCTAAGGTGGTGGAGAGCCGGCTCAGAGAGCGAGAGCGCTTATCATGAGAGCCTAAGGACCTGAGTTTGGGTCTCTAGAACCCACGTAAAAAGCCAGACATGGTATTTGAACCTGTAATCCCAATACTTCTGTGAGGTGGGAAGCAGAGACAAGACAACCTCCTGGAAGTTCACAAACCAAGAGGAAGGAAAAGAGACCCTGCCTCAAAACAAGGTGGGGGTTGAGACCCGCCTCCTGTAAACTGTCCTCTGATCTCCACTACTGTGACATTTGTGTGTCTGCCTCACACAAATCTCATAAGAGAGAGAGAGCTTTAAAAAAAAAAAAGCAGAGAAAAAAACAGTATAAACTAAAGAAAGATTTGTTTGAATCAATCTTATTTGTTTCTCATTGTACTCGTGTGACTCCATTTCTACTTGACTTCCTCCAGTCTGTGTCTGTAATAATCCACAATCTGGATATAATCTGGATGCTGGTGGGTTTTGTGGACTTCTCCTGTTTAACATCAATAGCATCATAAACACCTTCACGTTGTGACCTCTTCATCGTGGTCCTTTATTATGGACGAGCTAATTCCTAAGACTTTCTATGCCTTAACTCATGGACTCTAACAGTCTCAGGAGCAGGATGAGGGCTACCCACATTAAAGGGGGTGGAGGGACTGCACCTTCAAGAGATTAGCTGATTCCCCAAACTCTTGCAGCTGGTAAAAATAGAAATAAGACTTCAGCCCTGTTCTGCGAGAGTCCCAAGTCCTTACACGATATCTTTCCATTCTTTTCCCCTCGCTACTATAGATGGTCCTCAACGGATGGTTTCTTGGCTTTACAAAGAAGTGAAAGCAATACGCATTTAGTAAAACCATACTTTGGATTTCTATCTTTCCCTGAGCTAGCAAAGCCTTCTGGGAACGCTGGGTGAAACAACAGGGAGTCCCAGCTCCAAGTCAGCTTTAATGATGAGGGTGAACAGCCCGCTCTATGTTATACTGTGCTGCTCAACAGGAAGGCTCATTGTATTCAATGAATTCTCAACGTAGGGTTTCTTTTTTCTAGTTACAACGGGTTTATAGGGATGCAGCTCCACGTCAGTCAAGGAGCATATATACTGGGTAGGAAATGAGGAGAATGTGGTAAACAGAGGTAGTAAGGATGTGGCAACTATTGGATCTTACAACTTGCATGACAGAAGCCTTGAGATGGCTCAGAGGGTGAAGGCGCTCACCTCCAGGCCTGAGCACCTGAACTCAACTTCCAGAACCCACATGGTGGAGAGAACCAGTTCTCAAAGTTTATCCTCTGACCTTCACATGAAGTGCACGTGCACACAATAAATAAAGCTTCAAAAATGCCCTAGTTGTTAGAAGCACTGGTTACTTGCTTCCAGAGGACCAGAGTTCAATTCCCAGCCTCCACAAGGCAGCACACAACCAACTGTAACCCCAGTTCCAGAGCATCTGATGCTCTCTCCTGGCTTCGGCAGGCACCAGGCATGCATGCAGTACACAGACACACACGCAGACAAAACACCCAAGCATATAAAATAAAAATAAGTCTTTCTTACAAACTGAAAATAAAGTTTAAAAAGTACATAACCTTGAACAAATCACTTCCCCTCTTCCCTTTTCCACCAGTCAATCATTTCTGATCACAGAGCAACGTGCCAATGACACAGTAAGGAGTGAAACACGAATCCCGCCCTCAAGGCGGACGGAGGCAAGTCTTCACCTTTTCAATCACAGAAGGAAGGAAGCCACGGCCCCTCTGGCACCCGGCAGTCATAAGCAGGAGAGGCATCAAGGGTGCAAGGGGCTGTGCAGCAGCCAGCTCCGTGCTCTGAGAGGAGGGGGGGATCAGCGGCTGTTCACCACTGCATATTATTTTATCCACTGTATGTTCCAAAACGCTCTCAATCATCTTCCTATTGTTGGACATTTAGTCCCAATTTGCTGCTATTACAGACGAGTTCTGATGGGGATTCATCCAAAGGAATTCATTCAAAAGAAAAAAGCCAGATGCTCAAATAAGATGCTGCCTAGCCCACCGAATGATTGACAGGAGACCAGCCCTTCCCTGTCTCACCAAGCCTCGAGCTGAATTCCCCATGGCTCTCCCCACCCCCACACTGCACCACCATACTGTTCCTCCCTCAACCTGGCAAGCCACATGCCATCCCACGGAGGGGCATCTTCATGCAGCTTCGACCTTCTTCCCTTCCCAGGCTAAGACTCCAAGAGGAGGCTTCTTGGCAAGGTCACAGTCTGCCCCTTCTTTGTGGGCCACACACCTGCCAAAGCAACCTTCCCCTAACACCATCCTACCACACTCCTCTGCAGGCCAAATCCTTCCAAAGGTCCCCAGAACCTCCAGGCTCACGTCCAGCCCAAATACCTCAGCCTGACATTTAAGACAGAAGGGATAGAGGAAAATCCTTATAGAGTTGCTGCTGTGTGCTAGCACCACGGCGAGCCTTTCCGTAATTACCACCACGACGGTCCCACAGCCACACTTTACAAATGAAGAAAATGAAGCCCAAACCTGCTTCCCAGTGACATTCCCAAGGCCACAGAGCTGGTACCCAGCAGAGTGAATTCCAGAGCTTGCTCGGAGACACAGCACAAGCCAACTTTCTGAGTCACCTTTCAGCTCCTTGGGCCCTCCCTGGACTCTGTTTCCTGCACCCGGTGTCACCTGCTCTTCTTTCAAGGCATCCATTTCCCTCCACACCCCTACAATGTTCGAACTCTTAGTGGCCAGCTTAAGGGCCCAGCCCTTCTCGAAGCCTTCCCTGAGCATCAAAACGGGCAGAAACTCTAGTGTACTCTTACCTCTGGGGCCAGGATGGCTCTGTCATCCATGACTTATAGAGCGGGAGAGGGGCGCGCGCGCATGCAAGCACACAGCAGTCACAGGACAAACTTTCAGGGGTCAGTTTTCCCATCCACTGTAGATGGAACCCAGATTGCCAAGTTTGTGTGGCAAGCACTTATATTCACTAAGGCATCTCGCGGGCCCTTTCCTTTTGTTCATTTTTTGGTTGACAGAATCTCACTATGTGACTTAATGCTGGCTGGCTTAGAGCTCATTCTGCATCTCAAGCTGGCCTCAAGCTTATGGCAATCCTCCTGCCTCAGCCACCCAAGTGCTGCTATGACAGACATGAGCCCACGCCCAGCTTAGACCTGAGACTTTTGAGGAATGGCATGCATCTGGTTGGATGACTGCTTCCAAGTGAAAAAAAAAACCGAAAACGACCTCTAGACGATACAGGCTGGCTGTCTACACAAACTCTGGGAAGCGGCTCTGACCCACCCTGCCTCTCCCACCCCCCCAGCGGCCTTCAGTAAACCTATAAAGTGATCTCCAAAGTGGGAAGAAGAAAAACTGCTACCTCACAGGGTTTTGTGAGGAATGTAGGAGTTGTACACGTAAGAAATGAAAATAGTTCCTGGCATGTAGTAAGAGCTCAATAAATGTTAGCTGCTGCTATTCTTATCCAAAAGTCTCCTTCCTACAAGGAAAGCAGGGCCAGCTTGCTGCCACCCCCAGCCAGGCATAGGTCCCTGCTGACGGGGATACAGTCCCGGCCGGTGCTTCGACATTTCCTGTGTGGCTTCTGGCCGCTGGAGCTCTACCAAATGTAGTAGGGGGCAAGTGACAGGGCCAGCTAGCAAGCAGAAGGCCGATGCTAACCCCTCCCATTCACACCTCTTTGACCCTACTCCTGGAGGCCTTGGAGCCACAGAACTACCCTTGCCTCTCTGACAGACTCAGCGCAAGGGCTTCCCTACCTGGATCAGCCCGGGCTGCCAGCAAATCACGGAGTTCAACTAGACACTAACCAGGTGCTCTCAGACACTGTCCCAGGAACACAGTCATGGTAAACGCAGACTCCTACAGCCCCATACTTTCCAGCTGTGTGGCCTCTGGCAGGTAACCTCTCTGAGCCTCCATGCATCTGTCAAAGTGTCTAATATTATCTCGTAGGGTTTCTGGGAGAGGACACATAGCACTTATTGGGGCACAGCACACATTAGGTGCCCAGTAAATACCATCTCTCTGATTGTACAGTCCCCAGTAGTGCTCCAGGCTGAAATGGTCACCTCCCTTTAATAAAGAGTGCAGAGAAGTCTAGACAGTGGCCCACAGAAGTGTGAGGCTGGAGCCGACAGAGGCCCTTCCCACTGCAGTTTGTCCAGTCAAGAGACCTTTTGACTGTCCCTGGCGGCTCAGGCCCAGAATACCTCTGGACCCCCAGCATCCTCTGTTTTGTATACTCCAAGAGTACTCAAGGCCCTTTATGACCTGGCCTCTATTGCTCAGCTCATGGGAGCAGGAAGAGCTGGGAGGCAATGTGAGGGCTCTCCTAAAACGGGGCCATGGCCTCCAGCCTTTAATGTACAGCCCCTGGCAGAGTGTTATGGAATAACAACCCCAGCAGCCAGGGAGCAGGCCTGTGGGCAAGGAAGAAGCCTTAATCAAAAAGCTTAAGGCACGAACACATTAGTGCTAGCTCTCTCAATGAGTAGCTGTGTGACCTTGGACAAGTCATTTGCGTCCTTTCTCCAGTAACTCGGTGAGAACTGCAGGGCCCAGCCTTGTTTCCATGGGGCTCTTTTGAAGGACCCCTTCAAGAAGCTCACGGAGCTGGGCCCAGGGCACTGCCACAGGCCTGGGGAATGTATTAACAGGAGCAAAGCCCTCCCCAGTGGCCTCCTCCAGGACTGCTTTCAGGTGTTCCCCAAATCTTAGGGATTGTGTTCGGTGAGCCATAAGTTTTATACACCAGTTTCTTGGCTAGTGGGACCCCAGGCTGGCCAATAGAAGCTAGCTCCATGACAGGCAGCGCCTCTCTGGACCACCAGGACTGGGTAGAAGCCGTTGTTGGATGTTGCCTGTCACAAGCTCCATCTGGAGTCATGGATGGGGAGCAAGGACATAGCACCTCTATTCTACATACCCCAGCCTGGAACAGGAACCTCGAGGGCCACCATCCAACTGCTAAGGCTCACAGAGGCCAGCCTGATGGAGCGGCTGGACCCTGCCCAGCTCCAGAGAGATCCTCAAGGCAGCCCTTTCACACTCCCACCTTGGGGTGCAGGGGAGGTGACACGACACCCCAGAGTGATGGTAGGAACACGTAGGAACCAATGCACCGCAGAGCTCTAGGGGAAGCAAGACGTGAGAACCATGGCTGGCCTAGAGAGAAAGACTCCGAATGCTTTTGGGACGCTTGCTTTCAAGACCCTGTGGACTCTCTGGCCCATGCAGCCAGTCAGTGGCTTCAGCACCCAATAAACACCTGTCCCCAAGACCCCAGCCTCTTGGGGACTCAACCTCTCCAAGTGTGACACACACAGGCATCTACCTCTGATCAGGAGTGCAAACTACCGGCAGGGCAATGCTAATCTGAATCCTCAGAGGTGCTGGGGCTAAGGCTCATACACCCAGCTCAGGGAGGGAAAGGAGGAGGGATGGGGAGCCCACACAAGTGGGAAAGGGTCTGTAAACAGAGGATGAGGATGATACCAGGGATCCCCCAAGCAGCCAGCCTCTAGCCAAGATACTGTCCTGCAGCATCGGAAAGCTAGAGAAGACCAGAGACCCAAAGAAGGCAGCTGGGGTGGGTTCCAGAACAGAGTGGGCCAGCTTCCTGAGCCCATCGTCCCGCAAGGGCTAATTCTACACCAAGGTGCCAGCCGACTCCTGGCACTGAGGAGGCTGCGAAGGTGAGAGGACCAGTAAAGATCTCCTCACATTGGCCAAGGGGGCCAACAGCCTTCAGACTCAGCTAGTAATCTCGCCCCCTCTCCTCCCTGAGGGCTGGAGGCTGGGCCTAGATGTAGCACACCCGGGCCCCCCATGCCACCTGATCACCGGTCCCCACGTGCCTACCTGGGCCTGGGGGTCCCCATCTCGGGCCGGCTGGGCGAGGGCCGATCCCCTCGGCTCCTCCGGGCCCGCAGGCCGCGGGGCGGGGCGGCGCGGGCGGGCTCTGCGGAGCAGCCTGTTCCCCGACACCCCCGCCTGCTGATGGATGCCGACTGCAGCAGCGGCGGCGGCCGCGGCGGTCGGCGTGCGCCGGGGGCTGGGCACCGTGCCCACAGCCCCGGGCCTGGCGCCCGCCGCGCGGCCCGCCCCCGCCGCGGCCTCCGTGCCCAGCCCAGGGGCGGCCGCGAGCCTGCCTCCTCGCTAGCGGCGCCCAACCCCTGCCTCCGCCTCCTCGACAGCCTGCCTTGCCTCCCCCGCCCTTTCTCCTGTCCCAGCCACCCGCGGTCCACTGCGGGCCGAGGTGGCAGTCTCCACCCGGGCCCTGGACAGCCGGTCTCCTCACTCGCTCGCTCGCGGACTCGTTGGGCCAAGCCCTAGTGGGGGCTCAGGGAGAGGGGGAGGGGGAGGGGAGAAGAAGGAGGAGGATCCCTGACTCAGAAGAGGTGACTCAGCCTCTGCGGGCCTCCCATCCCACGGAGTCGGATCCCCTTCACTCCCCTGCAGCCCAGTGCGCGGCACAACCCGCCTGGGATGTAGCGTTCCTCTCCCACTAGGGAATCCGCATGGCAACTGCCTTCCGGGAATCATCCCGGCTTGAGTGTCTCCTGGGTGTGTGTGTGCCCCAGTACGTGCCTCTGTGACCATGACATTAGTGTAACAGGGAAGGAATCCTGTAGGGGTTGGACCTGCATAAAGATGTTTACTATATATAAGGGCACACCGTGGTGTATGCAGCCAGGTTCTAAGAAGGGGCCACAGAGGTCATGGCTCAAAGCCAAGCTAAACCCTGCTCCTCCCCTCCCGCGGCGCTGTTAGAACTCAAAAAGCCAGTGCCACCAGGACACCTCCCTCTTATTCAAGCCTTTGGCAGTCACAGAGCACTGTGGGAAAATAGAGGGCCTGGGTTCCAATCTAGTTCTGCTACCAGTTCAGCAAGTACTCTTGGCCAGTTGCTGCTGTGCTCAAGGCTTTCCTTTGCAAACCATGAAAGAATGGATTAGATTTGAACTAAACCTGTCTCTGGGTCTCAGTTTTGTGGGGAAGGCCTGGGAGAGTTGGCAGCAACTCAAACAACTCATATACGGTCACCAAAGACTGCTTCCATGGATCTACAACGGTAACCCATGTGACCCTCACCCCTAAACATTACCAGGCATGCTCAGTCCTCCTTTCATCCTTCTAACCATCTTGCATACCTACTATGTGTGCATCCCTTCTTTCATCCTTCTAACGATCTTGCACACCTACTATGTGCAGGCCACTGCTCTGTGCCATATAGTACTGGACATCCCGAAACTGTGAAGCCACCCAGATGTGGTCTGAGCCCTCTGTCATCTACCCTCTCCACACACTGCAGTTGGCAGTGTTATCTTGTGTGTGTGTGTGTGTGTGTGTGTACCACCTCTGCTCAGCTTGTCCCACACCTACCTCCTCCTCCCCAACCTCTCTCTTCCAGGTAACATAAATCCTAACCCCAAATCTGTAGGCCATGCCCTCTCCCAGAATTCCTTAGGGAATCCAAGGCAGCCGCAACTCAGTCCCTTTGTTCTACCACCAACCAGGCCTTCCCTTTATCTGGTGCCTCCAGAGATAGCTCCCAGGACCTTGCTGCTGCCTGCTGTCCACCAGACTCAGGAGTGATGTTCTGTTCGTGCAGAATAACACTAGCACACCCAGCCCCAGACAAGAGGTGGAAAACAGATCCACTCAAGCCAAGTGGGAAGTGCTCCCTGATAGACCTTATCCCCTGGCCTCCCTCACCCTGTGGAAGCCTCACACAGGTCCTTAGGAGGAGGGCCTTTGGGTAAACCACTCACCCTTAAAAGTATACACTATTTGAGTTCAGTGTTTATTTGAATTCATTACTGGACCAATCTGCCAAGCTCAGGAGTGACAGCAGAGGAACTCGCTGCTCCGTGGGCACATTTGTGGAGAGAGCCTCCCTCCGCTGCCTGCCTCTCGGCATTTTGCTTCCACGGTAACCTTTCCTCTTCTGCTTTCTCAACCACAGGCTCCCAAGGCTGTAAAGCCAAGGCCCTCCCATTCCTCACAGTAACTCTTTCCCAGACACCCCCTCTCCCTTCCCCAGGCATTGCTACCACCCCCGGCCCTCCCCTGGGGCTGAGCCTGGTTCCCAGCCTCATCAGCCACATGGAGCCTCTTGCTTTCCCAGGAAAACCCAGGCTACTTCAGGACCAAAGCAGGATGTTCCCAGACTTCATTTTGGATTCATACCCAAAGGGCCCAATTCACTTCCGCTCAGTGGCAACATGCTGAAACTGGGCTGCTTCTAGAATGATGCTTGCTTCTATTTCTATTGTTTTTATCATCATTTTCTGTGATTATTTTCTATTCCTACTATTAGCTTTCCAGTTTGCAAAGTACTTGATTTCACAGCATCATTTGACACAGTGTCATTCCCCTCCTGCAATTTATAAATAAGTAGCCAAGGCCTAGAGTAGGAAGTGATTTTTGGTCAAGGTCACTCTACAAATAATGTGGGCTCTCTGGACCAGGGTCCTTCCACTTCCCCCACATAATTTCTCCAGAGAAACCACAAATAAGAGACCGTGTGGGGACACAAAAGAATGCATGGTTCTACAGGCATCGTTGAAATCACCATCCTGTTACTTTTCTGCTTCCACTCCCCAGGCAGGGAAACTGAGGCATGGGACTGATTCAACACCACCATGTCTCATGAAAGCCTCCATAGAGAAACATCAGGGATCCTGGTGAGAAAGCCTATGGCGCCGTGTCCTTAGATGTGAACTAGTCGGCTTCCAGACCTGGCTGGCTCCGTCTCCCACTTCTGTTGAACTTGCACGGGCTGTTTGACCTCTCTGAGCCACAGTTTAATCACTTGTAAGTTAAGAGGAACTCCCTGCTACACATCTGTTACTGTCGTGATGGGAGTTCAGCAGAGGCTTGCAGAGGGAGGGCAGGGCACTTGAACTTACTCCCTGCTCTGCCTAAGGAGGAGGAGAAAGTCTTTTCTCTTAAAATTTAATAATAAGGGGACTTGAAGGCATTAAAGTCCAAGATCTATGAAAGCCAGGACCCAGGGAGAAGGCAGACCACGCAGCATCAGTCCCAGGCCTCCAAGACCACTGGAGGGTCAGAGACTGCACCAGAGTCAGACAGGATTCCTCCAAAGTCCGTGGACCTTTAAGAGGAGGAACTCAGGCCCCAAGCAAATCAGAACCTGCCAAAGCTACCTCAGGTAGTTAGGGGCCTAGGGATTGCGTCACCCAGGGCTGCTTGGTCTGTTGCAGGAACAGGGAGAGGTGAGAGGCATTCTCAGTGCTGGAAGCACAGCTTTCCCTCAGTCAGCAGTGCCGCTTACACCGAGGCAATCCCCGGACACAGAGAAGGAAGAACCAGGAAGTGTGCCCTTGAATTCACAGTGGTCCAGTGGGCGAGGACAACACACACACGCCAGCACATCGGAGGAGGGCAGATTAACCACACCGCCACTCGCTGAGCCCTTCCCTGAGCCTGGCACTAGACACACATTCATGTGAGTAATCCCCGAGACAATTCTCCAGCCTGAAATTACTAATCCCCTTTCCAGCTGAAGTGACCGAGGCTCAGAGCACTGATGGCGCGCCAAAGCTCACCCTGCTGACACGCATGGCACGGCTAGAACGTGACCGCCAGAGCCAGTTGATGCCAAACCCGGAGCTCCGACCCTCACAGACTGACTCCTCCTGGCTTTAAGGTCTGCGCTAATCAACATGGGAGCCGCTGGCCGCAGGTGGCTATCAACTACCCAGAATGTACAAATGGAAACATGCAGTAAATATAAGACAGATGGCGGATTTTGAAGTCTGTGTAATACAATTAAAGAGAAAGTTATATATCCCAGTCATTCTTGTATTGATATTATGAGACCAGGCATGTTACTATGGGTTCCCAACACTTGAGCGATGGAGGCAGAAGAATCAGAACTTCAAGGCTAGCCCTAGTTACTAGCTCAAAGAAAATTATTAATTAAAAATTATAGATGTATCTGATTAAATGAAATCTCATTCGAATAATGTCATTTGGGGTGTGTGTGTGTGTTTGTTGCTAAGAATCCAATTCAGGACCTTGGGCATGCTAGACAACACTATCTAAGGTAAGCTTAATGCCAGTCCTGGCTTAGTGTGCATGTAGTATGTGCACATGTGGATATACATGGATGTAAGTGCATGTGGAGTACATCAGGTGCTCTCCTCATCATCGTTTTGAGACAAGGTCTTTCCACTGAACACAGTGCCTAGACCAACCAGGCTAGTCTCAGAGTCACGGGGACCCATCTCCCTCTGCCTCCCACAAGCTGGGTTTAAGGGTGTGCACCATCACACCCAATTTGGTTCTTTTTGTTTTGTTCCGAGTTTTTGTTGTTGTTTTGACATAAAGTCTTGCTATGCTGCCCAGCAGGCTGGAGTTGAACTCCTAGACTCAAGGGACCCTCCCACTCCAGCTTCTCAAGTGCTGGGACTAAAAGCACGTGGAGCTGCTTTTTGTCTTAATTGTATGCATGACTTGCATATGTGGCTCACACTCTGTTGCCTTTGGTCAGTATGGACTTAGATACTCAGACGTCCTAACAGAGTCCCTGGAGGTGAGAAAAGGTATCTTGGAGGAGGGGGCAGCTAAGACACACTGGATTAAAACAGAGGTCACACAACAAGGGTATTTCAGGGCAAGAGATTGGCAAGACATCTGGCTCTGGCCCCAGAGGGCAGCAGGGCCTGGGTGGGCTGAGCTAAGCCCCAGGCAGCCGAGAGCTGGACCGGAGGGAGGAAGCCACTGGAGCCAAATTTTCCAAATCAGCATGTCCCTTGGGCTTGGGAAGCTCAGCCTGGCAAGACTGCTCTCCCTCCCTCACAGCTGGCACTCACGGATGCCACTGCAGGAAGGCTGGGTCTGAGCTGAAGAAGGCAGGGTTAGATGGACAACAGCTCAAGAGTGGCAGGGACCCTCCCCTGCTAGCTGCCCCGCCCCCCCACACCTTCTTTCCTCTCCACTTCTCTAGGAAGCCCTCCCAAAATGCAGTGCCCAGCGGGTCTCACCTCCCCTTGAACCTTGGCCTAGATTGGGAACCGCATGCTCCCACAAAGAGTCTGGTGCAGATTGCTGCTGGTGCCCCAAGCTGCAGGGCAGCCCGGGAGTATAAAGCGCTAACTCGTCCATAGCTAGCGTAGCGCGGTGAAGAGTGAAGCTATCCCTGTGAAGGGTTGGTACGAGATGTGGGCACTCCAGTACAGGAGCTCCAAGACCTTGGCGAAGCATTGACCTGTCTGAACCTAGGGTACTATGGGCACATCCTTTTAGCACTGCTACAAGATGAGAAGACATTATCCACCAAGGAGGCAGCTCAGACACTCTCTCCTACCACAGGTGAGACCCCTCAACTACCACTACAGTAGCCTTGTATTCTAGTACAAGTCAGCATAACCTCAAGAGTGCATTCCTTCCGAGGAAAGCCACCCCGCCCCCCCCCCCCCCCCCCCCCCCCCCCGCTTCCTCCATCCAGGCCCCATCCAGCCCAGCGAGCCTTCTCTGTCTGCCACTTCCTTGTGTCCTCCTGTCTCCACTTCTGAGTTCCAGGCTCAGTGGTCAGTGAGGCACTCTAACAACACTGCCTCCTCTCACAGGCAGGAAACTTGCTCTCCGATGCCATCTTGGTACCCACCGCCAAGCCTTGGACAGAGCTGGGCATCCATCCCCATGGCATGGACATCTGACTATCGTGGCTGATCTCCGAGGGGCACATCTAAGGGCACACTCAGCCCACCTTCTAAGTGAAGAGCCTGTAGCAGCACCTCACTCTCTGGGGAAAAAAACTCACTTCAGCTTGACTCTCAAGACCTCTGCCAGCTGGATCTCTCCTTGGTATCTCAGCTTCAGTCTCAGGCCCTCATAATGGCTCTGTCACACTGATGGTTCTGGGTCCCCAGGGGACAGTAGCTCAGCCACAAGCTTACTTCCACATGTGCTTTTCCTCTGTCTGGATGAACTACCCCTTTCCCATGGTCTTTCTCGTCAGTGCCCAGGAAGTCCTTGCTCACCCCCTCCTCCCTGCAACAACCCCCTACAGCTACACACAACATTGGCCTTCCCCTCCTTCCAGCACTCTGCCCACTGGCCCTGGGTCATGTGACTTGCAGAAAGCTCTTAACCTCCTGATGCGCTTTCTGAGAGAAGCCACTTTGCATCTTTCAGACCATGCGGGTCCTACTTGGTGCTCATCTGAGTGCAGTATGATCACCTTCACCCCAGAGTCAGAGGTCAGGAAGCAAGGGAAGTCAGGAGTTCACCAGAATGTCAGGACACTCCGGAGGAGGAGCTCTGCCATCTCAATTTCACCTTGACTACAATTCCTTCTGGAGGCTCCATGCTTCTGGGCACTGCGTGGGAAATCTGCCCTCCTCTAGGAGTCTGAAAACCATGCTATGGGGCCTGAATATGAAAAATGTGGCTGACTTCCCACTGGATACAGACTGCCACCCAGCCTGCCATCCGGAGCCCGAAGTGTCAGCTGGGGTTTTGTTGTGGTGGCATCACAGGCTCCTTGCAGTCAGAGGAGATCTCAGAGAGCATCACACAGAGGCTGTGAGGAGGGAGGGGCAGTAGGAGAGAAGCTGTCTGTGTGCCTGTGGTCCTGGTGCGAGATGAGGCCGCGGCGTCACTACCCATCAGCGTCATTTTTGCAGAGTGTTAGGATCCCCAGTTACAGGCTGGCACAGCGCCCAGCAATTTGCCTCCATTTTCCATCTTAAATCTCTCACCACCCTGTAAGGCAGAAATTACATATCCACCTTGATTTTACAGGGGACGAAACTGAAGTCACTAGCTCAGTGTTCCACTGCTAACGGATAGAAGACCAAGACTCAGCCACAGACGTACCTAAACCTGGAGCTTTGCTTGTCCCCTCATGACCCTGCACGCCTTTGGCTGAACACAAATACACCGTGGAAACGCTGAGACAAGAGACAAAGAGCGTGCTAATTTGTGATTCACTTAAGTGCACTTTTTGTATCTATGTTATGTTCAATAAGGAAGTTTATTGTGTATGGATGTGTGTGGGGGAAAGAATGCAGTAACAGAGAAAGGACAGTCTTGGCTGTCCTTCTGAAGATGCTGTCCGTCTTGTTTGTTTTCAAAGCAGGATCTCTCACAGCCTCAGGGGTCTGCCAGTCTCTGGCTCCCCGGCACTGGGATTGCACGCATGCCAGGGCCTATTTTAAAAACAAGACAAAAAGCATGGATCCTGAAGATTTAACTTGGTTCTTTAAACTATCTCCCCAGCTCTAGAAAGGTGGTTTTGGCTTTGGTTTTGAGACAGTCTCACTCTATCTCTGCCTGTCTTAGAACTCACTACGTAGACGAGGCTGGCTTGAAACTCACAGAGATCCGCCTGCCTCTGCCTCCCAAGGGCTGGGATTAAAGGCATGAGCTACCACACCGGGACTAAGAAAGAAAATTTTTTCAAAAAATGTTTTCTGTGAGCTGGGGATTTGGGGGTGTGAAATGCTCTTAAGCATTAGGGTCTCGGAACAGCAGGACGTCTCTTTGTTTCTTTCCAATCGTCTCTGCATTCAGATAAGAGCTGATCTGAAAACTCTCATGAACTACCGAGCCAGGTCCAACAATTCACCGGCTGTCCATTGTTCTGCTTCAAGCACGTGCTTGCCTCTCAGCCTCCACCCTGGGACCACCCAGCCAATACTCCGTTTGCACAAGCTGGAGCTGGGCTGCAGCCTTTGCAACCTTCTCCTCATCCATCCGTCTGCAGAGACCAGACGGCCAGACCAGCCGCTGCACCACCACTTAATCCAGCTTTTGAGGCAGCCAGGCAGCGAAGTCTGGGTGTTCCCATCTACTTGTACCAGGCCAGATTGGGTAGAGAAAATGCCTGTGTGTAAACACAGCCTTCTGCTTCAATGGCTCCTGCTTGGAGTCCCCTGGCCAACAGGGCCCTCTGTGACTTTTATCTCCCTGCCCAAAATAACCATTGGCTGCGGTGGTTCTCTGGGCATGGATCAGACTGATAGGAGTCTCAAGCAGCTTGAGGATAGGAAAGACACATTTTCATTTTTGCTTTCTCAGTGCTCCAGTGCAAAAGTCTGTGGCATTTATCTAGATCCTCTACATACTTGGAAGGGACCTACAGTGGGAAGTGAGAGCTTGCTATAGGAAATGGTCACATGGTCTCAAAGTTAACAGTTCAGTAGAAAATAAAATAGGATACCAGCCAATTGCAGCAGAATACAGAAATCAGGAAAGGCACAAAGAAAATGATGAAGATGGGGAAGCGTGGAGGGGAAAGAAACGGGAGGAAAGCAGATGTCAAAGGCTTTAAGGACTGAACAATCTGGATTAAAAAGCTAGCATAAAAACAGGGCGGTGAGAAAGGACAAGAGAGGCGCCGGAAACTGGGCACACGCGGGAGCACTTGGGATACTGAGCAATGAGGCAGGGACTGGAAAGGCAGATGGTGCCAATCAGAGCCTTGACTGACACTCCAAGTGGTTACCGGCCCTGTCTAGCCACATGTGATCTGTGTGGAAACGAGACAAAATGCGAACTCCACAGCCATGTGCGCTGGGTGCTCACCAGACTCTGAAGGTCGGAACCTGTCTATCGCTGCAGAAATCTCTGTGGCATAGTGACAGAGACAACGGGGTGGGGGGAGTGAGAGGGCTTGAGGAAGATGTGGGATGTGACCAGAGATGGTTTGCACCTGAGAGAGGAGATGACTGGAGGGTAGCAGAGGCCAGGAGCCAAAGTGGAGCATCAGTAGTCCTGGGGAGATCAAGAGCCACTCCTAGGGCGAGAGAAAGAAAAGAACTGGGTGGGCCAGAGAGCTGTGCAAGCCCGACCACCTGGATTCAGACCCCCAGACCCCAGCAAAAGCCAGGCATGGAGGCATGTATTTCGGTAACTGCAGTAATGTGCATATCTATGATCCCAGAGTGCACCTATCAGGGATGGAACAAGGAGACAGGAATCCCCAGGGCCTGAGGGGAAGTTAGCCTGGCAAACATTACAGCGAAAACAGACTTTTTGTCTCAAATGAGGTGAAAGTGTGTGTGTGTGTGGGGGGCAAAATGTGAGGTTGTCCTCTGACCTCCACATGTAAGTAGTGATAGGAATGTGCCCATGAACACACACACATTAAACACACACACACATGCACATACACGCTACACACATATATACATACACATTACACACAAATACACACTATACACAAAAACACATACACATTACACACATACACACATTAAACACACACATGCACATACACGCTACACACATATATACATACACATTACACACAAACACACACTATACACACAAACACACATTACACACATACACACGCATACACATTACACACACAAATACATATTACACACACATTACACATACACATATACACACATTACACACACAAATACACATTACACACACATTACACACACACATACACACAGGGAATAAAAGAATCATATCTCTCTTCTCCACTAATTTCTCCCTACCAGTAAGCAGAAGGGTGCTGGTTTTCCAGGTGTCATTTCTGGAGCAGCAGAATCACCTGGAACTCCCGGTGTGGGATCCTAGGAATCCGCCCAGACCTACTGAATAAGAAGCCAGCTCAAGAGTGCCCATCAGCTCCCTGTATTATGATGGATGCTAAAATTTGAGCTCTGCGATATAGATGCTCAGAGACACACCACAGCTCAAGGGCAACCTTGGTCTCTGGAGTCAGAGGACCTGGCTTCATGTCCTTACTCAGCCATTTAGTAGGAGTGATTAATGTTTGTGCCTCAATTTCCTTATTACAACTCTAAGTGGTTATTGTAAGGATAAACAGAGGTAACATATCATATCTTAGAAAACATCTAACTAAGATGGTACATGCCTTTAATCCCAGAACTTGGGAAGCAGAGGCAGGCAGATTTCTGTGAGTTCAAGGACAACCTGGTCTACACAGTGAGTTTCAGGACAGTCAGAGCTACATAGTGAGATCCTATCTCAGAAAGAGAAAAAAAGATAAAACAAAAAGCAAATGTTCAATGGACATTACTTGGAAGGCAGAGACAGGAGGGCGGGGCCAGCCTGGGCTACAAAGTAAGCCCCTGTCTCAGGAAGAAAAAAAAAGAGGATGAGAAAGGAAGGGAAGGAGAGGAAGCAGCAATCAGCCATGGTGGCACCCAGCACTACGGAAGCAGAGGCAGGAGGATCTCTGTAAGTTCGAGGTCAGCCTGGTTTATAGCCAGTTGTGGGACAGCCAGGATACTGTCTCAAGGAACCGAATCAATAAATAAAAGAACAAGCATTTGGTTTCCTCACCTACAACATGAACAGGTTGAAGGAGCATACATCTTAACTTTTCAGGAAGCATGATTTCCTTGAAAACACAATGAAAACTGCAGGGATTTCCCTTAGAAAATGCACATGGCATCAAGCAGACAAGGGTTACGCTCATGTCTTTATTGTACCTCAAAAGGAGACTTCTTGAAGCCCATGCATAGATCACCTCTGGGACCATGAGTACTTAGAAACAGTGGCCCAGGCAGTGTCTGATGAACCATGGTAAGTCTGTTCTCTCTGTGTGCATGCGTGTATGTGTGTGTGTGCGCGCGCACATGTGTATTGTATTCATATCTTAATTTAAAGGAACACTTTCTATGCATGCACACATTGGAAAAACAAAAGATACCTATATTTACACTATATATATCTACTACATATGTGATATATACATATGGGGGGGAGAGAGGGAGGCGGGGGTGGGGGTCAGGATCACACTGTAGTCCATACTGGCCTCAAACTTGCCCATCTTTACCCAACGTGAAGATTCCACTGAGGAAAATTGGAAAGAGGCTTTGGCGGGACAATATTGTACAGTGGGCCAATGCCATGTTTTCCTCCTGGAGTCTGTCTGTCTCAGTGGAGACTGGGCATGGGGTCCGGAACACAAACCATTGCCACTCTGCTGCTTCCCAAAGAAAAGACAGATTGTTCCCAGGTCTGCCGAGCAGAAGGCGCAGAGCCTGCCTCTCATCCTCACCCGACTCCAAGCCCTTGGCTGGGAGGCCAACCAATAAAGAGGCTCCCAATGCTGCCTCCATCCCAACTCACTCTGCCTCTCCCTCACCCCCCTCCAAGAACCAAGCCAATGGCTATACCAACAGACAGACACCTGGTAGCACAGTCGCTTGAAACACACGAGCAGTTTTCAGAAGCCAAGAGACAGGACATGGGGCAGGTCTACTGTCAGAGTTACAGCTGCCACCACCAGCCCCCACAGGTCATTGTCCACCACGTGAATGCTCTAATGTGTCAACCTGGCAACGGAAGCCACGCCAACCTCTAGGATGGATGGCTTGGATTGGTGACCATGCTTATCCGGCAGGCAAGGCACAGATCCCAGCAGGGAAAAGGCTACCAGGTGTGAGGAGAAGCAGCCAGACTGGACCAAGGAGCAACCACACTCTCACTTGACCAGTGTGAGCCAACACAGCGGACTGCACAGGCAACCCCACAGCATGGCTATCTAGCCTTGCCAAGCTAGTCAGGAACCCCTTCACGGCGGCTGCTCTGGCCTCTCTCCCTGCTACCCATGACACTGCTGTGGTCTGGATATTAAGGGCCACGCCTTGGGAAGCTCCACCAATTTGGACACTCTCGGGGCAGAAACAGGCAGAGTCCCAGAATTTGCTGGCACGACAGTGTGGCCAACCAGAGAGCTCCAGATTCAGTGAAGAGACCATGACTCTAAAAATAAGGTGGGGAACATTGGAGGAAGACATGCAATGTCAATCTCTGGCCTCCATATGCGCACATATATGTGTATATACCCTCCCACACATGCACACAGAACATGCGCACCACACACACATATCACACACACACACACACACACACACACACACACAAAAACGAGGCAAATCTATGTGTTGCTACGTAAATGTAATCATGGCTATAACACAGAGTTAAAAATCAAGCAGCTACAAAACACAAATATATGATCCAAATGCTACAGAAAGTGTGTATACGTACAAAAAAAGAAATGGAAAAAGTCACAATTTTTTTTGAGACAGGATCATACTCTGTAGCCCAGGCTGGCTTCAAATTAGCAATCCTCCTGCCTCAGCCACCCAAGAACTGGGATTACAAATTTGAACTACCATGTTCAATTTAGAAAATCATCTTGGAGCCGGGTGGTGGTGGCGCACGCCTTTAATCCCAGCACTAGGGAGGCAGAGGCAGGCGGATCTCTGAGAGTTAGAGGCCAGCCTGGTCTACAAGAGATAGTTCCAGGACAGGCTCCAAAACAACAGAGAAACCCTGTCTCGAAAAACAAAAAAAAAAAAAAAAAGAAAGAAAGAAAGAAAGAAAGAAAGAAAGAAAGAAAGAAAGAAAGAAAGAAAATCATCTTGGGCCGGAGAGGTGGCTCAGTGGTTAAGAGCAGGTGCTGCTCTTCCAGAAGACCTGAGTTCAGTCCCCAGTACCTACCTACATCAGGCAGCTCACAATTACAGGTAACTCTAGCTCTTGGGGATCTGATGCCCCCTTCCAGCCTCCATGGGTGTACATGTACACACACACACATATTTGCACACATTTGTTTGTGCATACGCACACATGCGCCCACACACACACACAAATCTTTTTTTAAAAAATATATACGAAGGGTCTAGGGTCAAGGTCAGGTCCTCATGCTTTAAAATACATCATTTTTTTAAATGTTACCAGAGGTTTTCCATCACAATGGGATCATTTATTTTTGCTTCTCTGGGCTTTGTTTTGCTTATTTGGTGGTAGACATATATTATTTACATTAGAGAAAGAGCAATTAGAGATGTGGCACCCTCATCTCTGGCCAGAACTATTCAAAATCCTTCCTAGAATCTCAACAGAGCCCCCTTTCAGTCCCCACAGTTCCCCTCTGCTTTTGAACTTTGCTGCCCTTCTCAGCCACTCCCTGGAGTCCCACTAATTGGGAGCCTGGCCAGCAGGTCCCCATCATCTCCTGACATAGCCCCCACAGTGGAAGTCCCCTCTAGGGCTCCCTGCCCGTGAATCTATCCCTGCCAGAGGGAGTCCAGTGCCTTCATTCTACAGCAAAGGAAAAAAGCAATTATGAGACAGGCTGGCGCGGAGGCACAGCCTCACATCTGCACTGGCTCTTCCTCCCCGTGAGGCACATTTTCAGTCACGTCTTGGGATGGACGGAGCCAGTCTTACAGATGAAGAAGCTGAGTGGGGCCCAGCAAACACAGTAGCCATGAAGCTTGCGGGAGCCACACCATGACTCGGGGTGCCAGTGCGCGTGCGATTTTGACCAATGAGAAGCTAAACGGAAGAAATGAACAGCTTGTCCTGAGCCCATGATCTACAGAAGGTTCTGCAGAGTCTCTGCTCCTCCTCCCCACTCTTCTCTTCCTGGCAAAGATCCCAATGGCTGCACCACCATCTCCTCCCAGAACCCTACAAAAGCCCATCTGGGGCCACGTGCCCTGCATCGCCACTTCAACCCATCATCATTCCCTCCCACCGCTGGCAATGGGTCCTGCTGCCTCCTCGGGTCTCCTAGCAACAAGATCTCCTGCAGGGCCACCACTCTCTCCACCTCTGGGCTCTTCCAGCTGGGCCTGTCTCACCAGGGAGGGGACTGCTGGCTTGCTCCTCTCATGGGGGCCACTGTATCCACATGGGGCGGGTGGAGGAGAAGCGTGGAGATGGAGCCGGCCCGCATGGCACCCACTCTGAGCCTGCATGGCCCCCATTATGGGCCTGCTCTCAGCCTCCACATTTGGGGCACTAGTTCTGGCTGTGGTAACCTTTTCTTGCACCTCAGACTATCTGCTGACTGGGACAAAAAAGGGAGCCAAATCTTAGGGCTTCAATTTTAGTAGACTCCAATTTATTTTTGTACTTTTAAAATGCATAGATTCTTCCCACTAGAATATTTAATATTCAAAGCAATAATAAAAAACACTAGTGACAAGGGGCCTGGGGATATAGGCCAGTGGTAGAGAGTTTGTCTAGAAGTACAAGATCCTGGGTTTGATTCCCAGAAACACATACACACACACCAAAAACAAGCAAACAAGCATCAACAACAACAAAAAACTTTTAAAAATGCATTAGCTCCACCTGGACTATATCTCAGTTGGCACAGAGCTCGCCTCACAAGATGCCTGGGTTCAATCCTAATACCACATAAACTGGCCTGGCGTGCACACTTATAATCCCAGCATTTAGAAGGTGGAGACAGAAGGACCAGAAGTTCAAGGTCATCCTTGGCTATATAGAAAGTTCCAGGCCAACCTGTGACACACACAGGAAGCCCTGTCTCAAAACAAAACAAATCTAGAAAGTTGCTTTAGGTAATGCTCACAATCACACCGAAAAAATAAACACTTCTGTTTCTATGCCCATTTTACAAACAACAAAACTGACCACTAACATGCCTAAGAAAACCCAACTAACAAATAGCAGCACGTGAATTTGAACAACTGTGTCTGACACCCGTGCGCATGTTCTGGCCACTGGGTCTCTTTGGAAATAAGCTGGTCTTAACCGGGCAGTGGTGACACAAGCCTTTAATCGGGAGGCAGAGGCAGGTAGATCTCTCTGAGTTCGAGGCCAGCCTGGTCTACAGAGCTAGTTCCAAGGACAGACAGCTAGGGCTGTCACACAGAGAAACCCTGTCTCAAAAAAGAAGGAAGGAAAGAAAGATCAGCTGGTCCTAGCCTCTTAAATTAGTGATGGGGAAAAAATGAGACTCAGAGGAGAAAGGGGATGTGTACTCAGGCAGTGCGTCCTTATTCACCGAGCATCTACAGGGTGACCTATGAATGCAGGAAAGCCCATTGTTCGTGCCGCTGACTAGAAGGACTATGCATGACGGCTTCTTGGAATTCGTGATGCTATTCCTCTTTCCTATACATTGGAAATTCTCTATAGTAAAAAGTAAAAAAAAAAAATGCAGAAAAAAGACCCAGAAAGATGGCAGCGAGCATGCAAATTTTAAGCTGATCCACAAAAATCATCCAACGTCGGGATATTTTTCTCTGATAGTTTTGAAAGTCTGAGAAGGGCAAGTGTCACGGAGTCTACTTAGTAGCCCCTTTCCTCAGCTTTCTATAGAATTTTCTAGAAAATATTTTATGTTGTTACCAGGAAATCTGGGAGCTAGGGGAACCCCAACCAGGTAGCCTGGGCCCTCCTGACTCTTTGTGGTGGTATAGTAACCCTGTCCCCAAGGAGCTGGCCCTCTGGGGCTGGTTCTTTGAGGATCTACAAGTTGGTCACCACATGAAATGGAAGGAGATCCCGGCAGTCACTGTGAATCCGGAGGTCTATGATTAGAAAGCAAATTACAGGCCTTGTTCTGTCGGTTTCCACCACACAAAACCTTCCTGGCCGTCAAAAGGCTTTCATGCAAGTTGTTCAGGGTTTCCAGAGAGCACGAACACACACGAGGCGGCAAAAGTGGTTTAAAGGTAGCAGGACAGCACAACCGAGGCAGAAAATTGCCCAGACTGTGGCGGCGCTCAGGCCGCAGGGAGGCAGCACTCCGCGACAATTCAAAGCACGGCTTGGACAGCAGCCAGCGCTCCTCTCTGTCTCAAGGCTTCCTAGCTGTGAGACTTTGAGCAAATAACCAATGTCTCTGAGTTTTTATTTGTCCACTCTAAACTGGGGCTGATTTTCTCTGCTATACCCGGCTGATAGACAGAATGAGACAACATATATCGAACATCTAACCTAGTTCCCACCACAGGATTGACCAGACACAATAAACACCGGCTTTTAAATAAGCAAGAATGGGGCAGGGGAGATGGCTCCGTCAGTGAAACACTTGCCTTAAAAGTATGAGGATCTGAATTTGGATCCCTAGGACCCACATAAAAAGCCGGGTGCGGGGGCACACACTGCAATCCCAGCAATTGTGAGATGGAGGAAGCTCACGGGTCAGCTAGGATAGCCTATTCAGTGACATTCCAGGGCAATGAGAGACCCTGTCTCAAAAAGAGTGGAAGACACCCGAGGTTATCTTCTGACCTACATGCGCACACGCATGCATACACACACACACCGACATGAATGTACCCACTCTAAGTATACACTTCTGAGTATAAATGCAGAAGAGGTGGAAACACCATCCACAAGACAGCTCCACACCCTGGGCTGCTGCAGCTGGGTTAGTCACAACAGCCAGGAGGTAAGGAAAATGAAGACGAAGAAGAAAAGAAAAAAGAGCATCTATTGATAACAAAATGTGACAAACACAATGAAGTATTATTCTGCCTCAGAAAGGAACATGAATGACCCTTAAGAACATTATGCTAAGTGAAATAAGCCATTCATAAAAAGACAAACGTTGTGTGAGTCCACGTAGGGGAGGTTTCTAGTCAAATTCACAGAGGCAGAAAATAGAGTGGTGGCTGCCACAGGCTGAAAGAGACGGGGAACGGGGAGTTATTATTTAATGAATAGAATTTCAGTTTTTCAAGATAAAGAAGTTCTGTAGAGCCAACAAAAAGACTTGGCAAGTAAGAAGTAAGAGTCTCATACCTGGTAGCCAGAGATTGATCTCTAGATCCCAACATGGAAGGAAAGACACAACCCTCGAAAGTCGTCCTCTGACCTTCCAGTATGTTGAGGTACACACACACACACACACACACACACCATTATTATCATCAACAATGCTGCTTTATTTTTAAAAGTTAAAGAGATGATGGTAGTGATAGCCACACAATGAGAAAATCCTTAACACCACTAAACTGTACACTTAAAAAACTGAGGGTCTAGCCAGGTAGGGGTGGTGGCACATGTCTTTAATCCCAGCACTTGGGAGGCAGAGGCAGATTGATCTATGTGAGTCTGAGGCCAGCCTAGTGCACAGAGTGAGTTCCAGGACAACCAGGATGGTTACACAGAGAAACCCTGTCTAAAAACAAAAAAAAAAAAAAAACAAAAGAAACAAGCCCGAGTGTTGAAGGAGATGACTTAATGGGCAAAACCACTAACTTTGCAAGCGTGAGGACCCGAGTTTGAATCTCCAGCACCCATGTTTGCCTGTTTGTTGTTGTTATTGTTGTTTTTTAAGCCGGACATAGATGGATATGCCAGTAACTTCCACATCAAAGGCAAAGACAGGTCAAGTCCAAGAACTCACTAGCCAGTCAGCCTGGCTGAAAGAGCAAGTTTCAGAGTCGGTGAAAGACCCTGTCAAGACAGAAAGTCAGAGAGCGACAGAGGAAGACACCAGTGCCTGGTCTGGCCTCCACACTGATGCACATGAGCATATGCCCCATATACTCACACAAAAAGATACAATCCGCACATACACACACACACACACACACAAAGACAGCAAATTTTAGGATATATATATATATATAGCCACAATTTAAAGAAAAATTTAGTGCTACACAGAAAAACGAACATGAAGAGAAGACTAAAAGCTAACGACAGAATACACAACCTGAGAGAGCCGAGACCGCAGTTCTACTGAGATACCCCTGTAATGGTATACACCTTAAATCCCAACAGAGAGATGGAGCTCTGGGATTTCAAGGCTAGCCTTGTCTCTACAGCAAATTCCAGACCAGTCAGGGCTACATAACGAGTTCCTGTCTCAAAAAACAAAGGACAAAAAGAAACATTCAGACGTCACACAACCTGGAGCCACTCAGCCTCCTTATCTACAGGATCTTCCGGTTCAGCACACCACCCTTATTGTTTTATAATATCGAGTTTGAGCTTACGTAGCCACGAGTTTAATAACCCCGACAAGCCTAATAATTCTGGGAGTCAGCTTTAAAGAAAGGGTCGGGACCGAGAGACCTGGGTTCAAATCCCAGTCCCATTGCTTCCTAACTGAGTGGCTGTTCAATTCCTCTATAGTAGAAGAAAGCAATGGAGACGGGGCTAAGAGCTTGGCTTATAGGCCCTGCTATCCGAGTCCTGATGAGAACTATGGACGAGCCTGCTACATAGTACTCTATCACAAATACTATGGTGGGGGGATAGTTGACAAGGGTTTATTTAATTGACTCATTGATGCAGCGTTGGGGCTTGAACGCAGGGCTTCACACGAGCTACGAGGAGTATGTTTTCAGTGGCTAACAAGAAGGAACCCTAGTCTCAAAGCTCCAGCTCTTGAGTTCCCCTCCTGAAATTGTGAACCATTAAAGCTAGCAGGAAACCCATTTTACAGACAACAGGATCAAGACCCATTAGAAAATGACTTACTCAAGGTCATGGAGCAAATTACTGTGAAAGGATCTGTAACCTTGACTCCCACTGACTGAATCCTACAGGACAAATCCCTGCTGTCAGGGAAGCTGCAGAACTGGGTGGAAAGGAAGGTGGGCTTTCAGGCCCCAAACACCAAAATGTATCTGGCCCTAGCCCAAGTGGGAATAGAGCAATCCTGCCCTCTGATTGGCCCGTGGCAGAAGCAGGGCGAGACTCCCCTGGCGGTAGGACCAGGCCAACTGGGCCAGCAGCCAGAGTGGCGCCAAAGGCACAGCTCGGAGCCCTCTCACCAGCTACATAATAAAGTAATTATGGGATTAGGGATAAAATTAGTCACTTGTGTAATTATTTTCCTTAGAACAAGAGCAGAAAGGGCCTTTTTAAAAGAGTCACTCCTTGGCCATCCCGAGAGTACCGACGCAGCCGCAGATGAGTGCACACAGACACAGCAAAGATGTGACAGAGGGAGAGACTAACCCTCGGAGACAGGAGTTATAGGGAACACCTTGTCACTCTGTCACAGAAACATTGCCTTCAATCAAGCACCTTTAGAAGGGAGAATCTGGAAAAACACTCTCTTCATGTAAGAATGATATCATACCTGTTTGTGTGGGTGTGTGCTTCTGTGTGTGGAAGCCAGAGGTCGGCGCTGGGTGTTTCCCTTGAGCGCCCTCTGCCTTATTTTTTTGAGACGGGGTCTGTCACTGAACCCAAAGCTCATCAGTTCAGCTATGCTGGTTAGCCTCCTGTCTGCCTTCCTTCCTAGTGCCGGGACTAAAGGTGAACACTGCCACTTCCGCTCCTATGTGGCCTCTGAGGATCTGAATTCAGGTCTTCATTCTCGAATAAGAAGCATTTTACCAACTGAGCCAACTCCCCTGCTCCTGATGCAATCGTCTCTTACGTCTCTCCCCAGTCAGAGCACAGTGGACTTGAATTATAAGTACTGCCTCCATCTTGAAGTCGATGATACAAAAATCCAGTCAGGAGCTGAGGGACCAGAGGAGTCCCTAGTACCAGCTGCTACGGTAAGTAGAATAAAGGCTTGTACCCAAAAGCATTACCTCACATGCAAACGAGATTTCCCACATATGATTGAGGGAAAGAGTCTGAGATGGAGGATGATCTGGAATTTTCCATGGGGCCTATGTAAACACAGGGATCCTTGCGGTAAAAGATGAAGACATGAGAAACAGACGAGACAGGGTGGCAGAAGCAGGAGCTGGAAGCAACCCACTGCTGAGTTGGAAGGACAAGTCAAGGAATGGGGGTAACCTGCAGATGCTAACAGGCTATGGTACTGTTCCCCCTGGCAGCCCTACCAAAACCTGGACCTTTGTCCCATAAGGCAAACTGTGCAGACTGATATAATTCCAGAGCTTTAAGATCCTAAGTATGTGATAACTTGCCAGGAAAGGGCAGGGTGTAGCTTAACAGGTAGAGTGTTTGCTTAGCATCTAGAAAGCCCTGAGTTCGATTCTCAGCACAATGCAAAACTGGGAGTAATATGTACCTGTGATCCCAACATCCTGAGGCAGGGGGATCAGAAGTTAAAGGCCATCCTTATCTACACAGTATCTGCGGCCAGACTAGACTGTGTGAGACCCAGACACAAAACCTAGGAAACTAAGGAGCCTCCAGAGTCAGTCTCAAAGCCATCTCCCTCTAGGTTGGAACTCTCATAAAACTCCCTCTTCCAGGGTCAGCCAAGGAGACTCCCTGATGCCAGACATCTCCTGAATGGATCAGTGGAAGAGGCCCAAAGAGATACCACTGGGGACACGGAGTCCAAGAGAAGGTGACAGCTCTGGGTGGAAAACGGAAGCATGCCAAGAACTCCATTTCTTAGTCAAGAGCCTTCAACTAAACCGCAACTGAGAGTCACTTTTCCCATAAACCAGATGGGGTGGGGGTGGGGCTGCACCAGGGAAAGAGGCCCAGAGTCCTCCCTAGCCCTAGCTCTGCCCTGAGTCAGCAGGTGGTCACACATCAGCTCCTCCCCCCTTCAGGCTTGTCACCATGACCTCTGCAGCATCAAGCGGAGTCCACGGACAGAAAAGCTCTGCGGACCCTGTGGGATGACTCACCCTCACGAGGCTCAGGGTCAGCTGAGGAAACAGACTCAGGCAGCGAGGTGAGGGGGAACCTGGTCTGAACCTCAGCAGTGTAACCCTACGCCCGCCGGCACTCCCAGTCACCCCTTTGAGTCACCAGAACCAGCGCTGAGGGGCTAGGTGGGGGTGTGGTGAGCTGGACCTGCTCCTTAGAGGAAACAGGTTGTACAGGCTAAGGGAAGTCCAAGGCGGGTTCTGTCCATCCCCCTGGCCCAGGAAACAGAGGACTGAATGCCCCCACAGAATGTATGGCATCCATAGCCTCTGCCCTAAAATCCCCCTCCTCCTGGAGCTGACCCCAAGAGACCGCCTGTGAATACAGAACGAGCGTTTCTGCAGCATGTTCCTGGTGGGTCTTTCTCACCCACACAACTGCCAACAACCTGCAAGGTCGTCAACAGGAAAGGGTTATGCCCGCCGTGTGCCTGTGGAACACAGTAATGTCACAGAAAGATCTCAGCGTTCTGAGTGCCAACCCCAGGACAGCACAGATGGGATGGCTGTTCAGGGAGGAACCGGGAGGAAACACACCAAACTCCCTCAGGGCACTCAGGAGTGATGCTCCCCCTCCCCCTGGTCTCATTTGGTTTTAGGAAACCATCAATAACAGCAGCAGGGCCCTGAGGAGCATGATACTAGGCTGACGGGAAGAGAAGGCCAGTGGGGTCCAGGAAGAGCCACAAGAGGCCAGAAAGATGGGTTCTGTATCCTGGAGACCTAGCAAGGGGTGCTGCAGAGGGAACGTGAGTGGGTCCGTGCAACCTGGGACACCTGCCTCTGTTTCCACCCGTACTCACGATCAAACCAGATGCCAAGAAGGCACTAAAGTCCCCCACTCCACTCCTCACTCAGGAATCTGAGAAAGTGATCCCACGCCGGCCGGTGTGGCGCCCAGGAGAGCATCCGCAACACAAACCAAGCTGCAGGGCAGTGGTGTCACAAACTAATCCCAGCACTTGGGAGGCAGAGGCAGGCAAATCTCTGCGTTCAGAGGCCAATCTGGTCCACAGAGTGAGTTCTAGGACAACCTGGGCTACACAAAGAAATCCTGTCTGAAAACAACAACAACAACAACAACAAAACAATTAACAATAAATAAATAAATAAGCGCCCAGGTGAATGGCCACACCCAACTGCCCATGTCCACCCCAGGAAACAGGGCTGGCCTCACGGACAAGGGCCTTCATTGAGCTTGCTAGTGTTTCTGGGATGACCATGCTGCTCGTGTTTCCCCTGGGAGCCTCCAGCACCACACATACACACTCACTTCTTGGCCCAGCCCTCAGCCTCATTGAGACCTAAGACCGCCCTTGACGTACGCTACATAACGTGCCCAGAATGGCCTCCTCATTGCACATCCTCACGAATGCCCTGCCCATGCCAGCCTCCTTTCTCCTTCTGCGGGTTCTCCTCTCCGTTCCCTACCACCTCATCACCCACACCCTCCTGACTGGCAGACTCCAGCACAGGAGCCAGGTCCTCCAGGACATCCTCACTGTCCAGTGTCCATGGCTGTTTCCCACTACATGTGAGATGGACAGCAGCCAAGTCCCAGCTGCTGCAGGCCCAGAGGTGGTGGGAGGCTGGGCCAGAGTCCAACTCCAAACCACACTCAGAAGGCCAATGACCTCTGCAAGCCACCTTTGACCCTCAGTCTGGTGAGTCAAGAAGAAACAGGGCTGAGTCATTCCCAGATGTCCCCCCATTAAGACCTTTTTAAGACAACTGACATTACGTACTAAATACCACAGCCCAAACGTGAAGGTCATCGTCCAGGCCAGCCTGTGGGAGCAAGTCTAGCTGGGCCAAGTCAAGGCCAGCGCCAACTGGGCTACCCATGTGCCAGCAGAGAGCTCGGCGTCATCACCACGCTCCACTTTCAAGACAGCTGAGCAATCCTTAAGTGAGGTCCTTGGGGATCTAAAAGTGAGATTCAGACATCAGCTCCAACACAAGCCTCCCAACTCAGACACCATCAACGCAAGGCAATGCCTACCTCTCCCTGCTCACTGACACTTCCAGGAATGAGCAGCATCTAAGCCCAGCCCTGAGGCACCACAGGACCTGCAGCCAAGGACTGCTCCCCAGTCTAGGCTTTCTCCTCCCCTTGCCTTTGACATGAGACACACCAGAGAAAGGCATTTGGAACTGCCACTTTGTCGGCCTTGATGACAGCCCTGACAGGTGCTGCTATTATTCCTGTATGATTGATGTGGAAACTGTAGCCCAGGCATCCTCCCAAGATCACTTAGACCGCGCAAGTTAGGCCTGGAGGCCTAGGACCACTGAGCCCCAGGGATCTTCCCACTGTTCCTTCTGCTCCAAGTTCTGCTCTGCATGCTGCCCAGCCGGCCCACAGAAGCGGGGTCTCTCTCCATCATTCGGTAATCTTCAGCGTATTAGCCTGAGCCTGGGTCTAGCTGGAGGGGACGAGGACAAGAACAGCTGTGGAATTTGGGGGCATCAAAAAACCACAACTTCAGAAAACACAACTTCCCTAGCGGGAAGACAGGATAATGCTACAGTTTCATTCATTCATTCATTCCACTCAAACACCCTTCACTCAGCTCAGGGCTTGAACACTACCACTGAGTTACAACCCCAGCCCCTAAAGTTTTAAGATAGGGTCTCACTATGAAGCCCCCCCGGTTAGGCCTTCCTTAACGTCATCTTTTCGCCTCTGGCCTCCCCAGTGCTGGGATGACAGGCACATGTCACCACACTTAGCTTTACATTCTGACCTGCATCCTACCAATAAACCAGAACCAATAAAACAGAATATGACCAGAGCCTTGAAAGAGGCCAGGTGAGGGGGCGTGGAAAGTCAAAGTGGAGAGGACCCGAGCTGTTTGGCTGGGAAAGTTGGAGCTGGAAGGACCAGGGCCTTTTTTATCCCAGTTATTCCATTTTTTAATAGGAAGGGAAAGTGTGACCCAGGGAGGAGATGGGACCTTCTAAATGCCAAGAATAAGTGTATGGAAACATCAGGATTAGGCTGCGGGCCCACTGACCTTTGGGTTAGAGTCCCTGGAACCAGATGAGAGATGCTTCCTGGGTAAAATGAATGGGTGCAGGAAGGAGAGGAGCAGAGACGCCCACGCAGTGGGACCGCAGCTCGCTGTGGTCTCTCACGCCATGCAAGGTGTGGGCAGAAGGGAGCCCCTTCCATTCACCAATGCTCAAGCTCCACTAGCAGCCAATCAGGGCTCTAAAAGCGGAAGAAACTTTGGTTGCCTTGGCAACACAGACAAAGCCTCTCCTCCACACCAGGATCAGCTGGAGTAGGATTCCACCCAAGCAGACAGGGCTCTCTTCTCTCCTGGCCTTAGGAGCAGAACAGACTAGTAGTCCTGAACTCCAGCTGTGTCCTGGGTCCACCTCTGGAGGGGAGGCAGGAGCAGATGGGCCCACAAATCTAAGGCTCAGGAGAGTGACGAGTCCTCTCCATCTTTCAGGGTCCACCTACACTGGGTTTGCCTTGAAATGGGCCTGGGCCTGGGCCTGGGGCTGTTAACAGTTTATCACTTAAGCCTTCTTCCCTGATTCCCACTTGGATCAGGGCTAGTTCCTCCCATTCTCTTGTACTCCCATCCTGGCCCAGGTTGTCCTTGAGGAGAAAATGGAATATCTGTGACCTAGGGTTGCTAGCCCACACTCATCAAGAGGTAAAAGAAAAGAAGAGCTTTAATCCCAGTAGTAGAGGCAGGAGCATCTTTGAGTTCAAGGCCAGCCTGGTCTACAAAGACAGTTCCAGGGCAGCCGAGGCTATACAGAGAAACCCTGTCTCAAAAAACAAAGAAACAAAACAAAACAAGGCAGTGGGCAAGTGCCGGCCTCATGCCACCTTTGAAAAGTTGCCCAGCCCCATCCAGAGCCCTGGAACACATAAAGCGTTCTGCTAAGTGGAATTGCCTCTATGCACTTTGAAGAAAACTGATGGGCTCTGAAAACAGTTTCCAAATAGAGTCCCAGCATTGCCACCTACAAGCCAAATGGCCATTTCCTCCCTTGCCAAGTCCCTAGGCCATGTGTAGTATCTCCATGGAGGACTCTCTTGACTCAAAAGAGGAATCCATCACTCCGGGATTTGGGGAATGTTTTCCACACCAGAGACCAGAGCAAAGCCAAGCGGGGTATCCCGTACCTGTAACATGAACCTGGGAGGTGGAGGCTGCAAGATGAGGAGGTCAAGGCCACCTTGGCTTTCCAGAAAGTTCGAGGACAACCCAGGCCACCTAAGACCACGTCTCAAAAAAAACAAACAGGAGAGCTGGAGAAATGGCCCAGAGATGATCAAGAGCATCGGTTGCTATTCCAGAAGAGCTGGGTTTGATCTCAGTACCCACATGGTAGCTCACAACCCTCTGCACCTCTTGTTTCAGGGGAGTCAACGCCCTCTTCCGGCATCTCTGGGCACCAGGCATGCATGTGGTGCACAGACATACATACAGGCAAAATAATCATACACATAAAATAAAACAAAACAAAATTTAAACAAACAAACAAACAAACAAAAAAAAAAAACACCAAACATTGAGTACAAAAAAAGTCCAAACAGGGAGCTGGAGAGATGGCTCAGTGGTTAAGAGCATTGCCTGCTCTTCCAAAGGTCCTGAGTTCAATTCCCAGCAACCACATGGTGGCTCACAACCATCTGTAAAGAGGTCTGGCGCCCTCTTCTGGCTTTCAGGCATACACACAGACAGAATATTGTATACATAATAAATAAATAAATAAATAAATAAATAAATAAATATTTAAAAAAAAAAAAAAGAGTCCAAACAGCAGGGTTTCTCATGAAACATCTCACTAGCTAGGAAAGACAAGACCCACAAGCAAGTCCAGATTCCACTCACCACAAACCTTTCCGCCAGCCACTGGAAGGCCTACAGTTCCCCCCCACACACACACACAGGTTCCTTCCTCTCCCCTCTCTCCACATAGCCGGCCCCTTGCTCATCCACTCCCCCTTACATACTCCTTAAACTGTTTCTTCTCCATTTTCATTGCCAGAGGTTAACCCAGTACCAACAGCCTGCCTCCTGGCACTGCCTCCCACCAATGACACTGCCTAACCCACTTGTGTCTTCTACTCTGCTCCACCAATCCATCTCACCATCTCCTGCCTGAGAGCCGGCTGCCTCATTCCCAACCTAACGCCCTGCAGGATCCTCTTCAAAGTCTCAGCTCCTGGCCCGGTGTACTCCGGCATAGGATGCTGACTGCCTGCTATTTGTACTTTTCTTCTACACCCCAGCATGTCTAGCAAGCTTAAGCCCACTCTAAAACCCAATCCCGTGTGAGGCCCTTCGCTTACTGTCTCCTTTGCACCCACGGTTACCTCTTTTTCCTGGCTAGTTTTATGTCAACTTGACACAGCTAGAATTGTCTGAAAGGGAAGCTCAATGAAAAAATGTCTCCATAAAATCCAGCTGGAGGGTATTTACTTAGTGATTGACAGGGAAGGGCCCAGCCAATTGTGGATGGTGCCATCCCTGGGCTATTGGTCCCAGGTTCTACTAGAAAACAGGCTGTGCAAATCAAGGAGGAGAACAGGCCGGTAAGCAGCATCCGGTATGCAGCATTCTCATGGCCTCTGCATCAGCTCCTACCTCCAGGTTCCTGCCCTCGTGTTTCTGATGATGAACTGTTCTTTGGAACTGTGAGTGAAATAAACCCTTTCCTCCCCAAGCAGCTTTTGGTCATGGTGTTTCATCGCAGCAATAGTAACCCTAACTAGGACACTCTTTCTTTGAAAGGCCCTTTCTGAACGGGTTGCTGCTGAATGAAAGATGCCAGCTTGCCCCAAGTGAACACAGTCAATGGCATCCCTCTGCCCAGCCTCGCCCGCACTACCTCACTAACATTTACCCAGACCCTAGGAGGCATACATTAACATCAATCCATCTACAGATGAAGAAGCCAAACCCGAGCTGTGGATGAATCCAGCAGAGGCCATGGATAAATCTATGCATTAAACCCTCAGGTCGGGGGGCTGGAAAGATGGCTGTGGTTAAGAGCACTGACTGCTCTTCCAGAGGACCCAGGTTCAACTCCCAGCACCCACATGGCAGCTCGCAACTGTCTCTGACTCCGGTTCCAGAAGCACCCTCACACAGACAGGCAAAACACCAATTCACATAAAATAAAAATAAAGTTAAAAAAAAAATAAAAACTTGGGTTGCCCTGTCCTCTGCCCCGCAAGAACACTGCAGTAGCTAATGGAATCAGAAAATACAGCTTGTGCCCCACTGAGTTCTCCTGGGCTGGCAAAGCCACATCAGCAAGGGTCTAGCCTGTTCCTCTCTAGGTTTGCCTTTATCCAGCGTACCCCATAGTACAGCATGGACTATGGACTTTTAATAAAGAGTGGCTGTAGCCAGACTTTCAAGAGAGCTGTGCATTTATCTCCATGGCCAACAATGATTTGTCTTCCTTCCTTCCTTCCTTTCTTCTTTCCTTCAGATTTACCTCTTTTTAGCTTGATGGTGGTGGTGCACACCTTTAGTCCTGGCTCTTGGGAGGCAGAGGCAGGCAGATCTCTGAGTTCAAGACTGCAGAGCAAGTCCTGGTCTGCAGAGCAAGTTCCAGGAGAGCCAGGGATATACAGAGAAATCCTGACTCAAATACAAAGAGAAAAAAAAAAAGGATTTATCTCTTTTTATTTTACATATATGAGCATTTTGCCAGCATGTATGTCCTGGTGCCTAAAGAGGTCAGAAGAAGGCATTGGATATTTGGAACTGGAGTTACAGACAGTTGTAAGCTGCCGTATGGATGTTGGGAACTGAACCCAGGTCCTCTGGAAGAGCAGCCAGTGCTCTTCACTGCTGAGCCATCTCTCCATTCTCACCAGCAATGATTTCTGGGCACTGTCCTTCAGATAATCTAAACCACAGCTGGGCATCAGGGACCACAGGATCCAACACCAGCTCAGGCGCTGCTGCGCCCTCACCCAGTGCACGAGCGGGTATTAACTTCCTTCCATGTTAATTCCCTCTAAAAGCCACCATTTACCAAGCACCTACTAAGAGCGGTGCTGTAGGCCCAGGCACCCACCAGCACTCTCCCTCCCTCCATCAGAAACACACTGACTGCCTAGCTTGTGTTGTGCACTGTAGAAATAAGAACAGAAATGAACTATTAAACACATACACACTCACACACATTATGATGAGCAAGGGATTGAGATATGGAGGTAAACTGGGCATAGTGGCTTAGGTTAGTAACTCAAAGTTTAGGCAGAAGTATCACGAAATCAAGGCTAACCTGAGCCGCATAGCAAGGTCTTATTTCAAAAGCTGGGCAGGGCAGAGAGAGGAAGCAGTTATGGGATCAGTGGGATGGAGAATTAAATAAACCAAGACATAAAAGCCAAAGCCATAAAGAGCCAGAGGAAGCAGCCAGGTGTGGTGGCACAGCCTTTTATCCAAGCATTCCAGAGGCAGAGGCAGGCCGATCTCTGGGTTCGGTGCCAACCTGGTCTACAGAGTGAGTTCCAGGTCACCCAGGGCTGTACAGAGAAACCTGTCTCAAAAATCAACCAAAGAGTCAGAGAAAGAACTCTTAAGTGAAAGGAACAACCTATATAAAGGTCCTGAGGTGAGAATTTGCTGAATGACAGAAGATTCCTGGGGCTCAATTAAGTGACCAGTGGGGAGAAACACGGTGGGGAAGGAGGCTCCCTTTCCTAGAGGGCCTTCATGGGAAGTTTAGACTTTGATTTTAAGATTTTAATTTTTTCCCCCATGACAGTGTTTCTGTATAGAGCCCTGATTGTCCTGGAATTTGCTCTGTAGACCAGTTGGCCACAAATTCAGAAATCCATCTGCCTCTGCCTCCCAACTGCTGGAATTAAAGGTATGCACCACCAGGCCCAGTTGGGAAGTTTAGATTTTATTATAAGAACAAAAGAGTCAGTAAAGTGGCTTGTGTGCTTGGAAGATACTCTCCTGTATGCAATATATACAAAGTAACTGATCCACCCCCCCCCCCAGTATGCAATGTATACAAAGTAACTGATCCCTACTGGTCCAGAGGAGAAACCTGGTAAACATGAGTCCGGTTTACTCCTCTCCACCAGCCTACCATCCCAGGCGGAGAACATCCTCTTCTAATTCCCATTCCTTCTTCTAACCTAGATGTTGTCAAAACCTACATTTTCTGAGGACATGAGGGATAATTAATCTACATACTCTTGTGAGTATCCAGTGAGGCGGTGCTGTGTACTTCAGCCACACAGTGGGGTTGCCGCAGAGATGGGCTGTTCCTCCCTCCCCCTGAACCGGCTGTTGGGTTGACTGCAGATCAGGAAGGACAGGAGCCAGCAAACTCGGGCTTCCCTCTACCTTCTCATTCTCTATCTGGCACCCATGGAGATGCTCAGAAAGTCTGGCTCTTGGCAATTATGAGCTGGGAAAGTAGGTAAGGGAGGTGCCTAGGGAAAGCTCCCCCAACCCCTGCACTCACAACATCTCCCGTTTTGAGAGGGTCACAGTACAGAAAGAAGCTATTTCCCGGCTAGGACGTTAGCTGATCCTGTCAACATCTGCAGGAAGCAACCGTAAGGCAAAGCCTGTCTTCCCATTAGGAGCCTAGGGCTGTCAAGATTGCTCAGTTTGTCCAAGAACAGATAGGAATGAATGGCAAAACTCTAGTTAGGATAGTATGATTGGAGAACACTGAGCCCCAAGCCCACAGATAAAGAGACTGATGTTCAAGGAAAGACTAGACTTACCCACAGTGACAGACTGAGGAAGTCTCCAGCACAGGTAGAAAAGGTAACTGAGGGTAGGTTGGGCTTTGGGGGTGGGGGTCAAGGGCAGGGCAGCACTGCTTCCTCTGGCCTGGCCTGCCCCAGTTCCAGCCCTCCCATTGCTCAGGGGTGTGGCAAAACCTGCCAAACCAGTCCCCCGTGCCAGGGCCAAATGGCAGAGCCCAGAGCTGTGGCAGCAGCCAGCAAGAGTCTGGGACCGGAAGGACTCAAAGAGGCTCCTCCCAACGTGCCAGCCCGGCCAGAGGTCCTTGCACTGCCTGGGGACAGGGTAGGTGCTCACCGCTGAGCCTTCTATCACTGGAATGTTGTGCGTCAGGAATAACCAGGACTGTCCCCCATGTCCCTCCCCTTCTGCTCGGACAGTCAACCTTCTGTCTAGCTGTGTCACTTGAGCAAGAAACCAGAGGCTTATCTGAGAACTGAGACAGAAGGCAGGGAAGGTGGAAAAATGACAGAGATTGCCCTCGGATCCTGTGGGACCGAGAAGCGCCCTCTAGACAGGAAAGACTTTGTTAAAAGGCTGGGCTCATGTGAGCATGTAATACATGGGCCACAAGAGTGTCTCACAGATGCGAGGGACTCCCATCTCAACACAAACCCTCAGAGGGGCAATGGGGAGAAGACCACAGACACGCACAGACTAGCCCAAGGCCACACAGCAAGACCACACCAGAGATGGGAGCACAGCATAAGACTGAATTCCCAGAACACAGAAGCTTCCACGGAACAGGCGCTTTTCCCAGATTCAAAATCCCACCCCATACCAAGAGGCCCCTTTCTTACGATCTCCCAGGAGCTCCAGAGACTGGGGCAAAGTTCCCTTCATTTTACTAGCCAGGTACTGCCAATCCCTGAGTGTTGCTATACAAAAATACCACCCACAGCTGGCTTTGTTCCTCACACCTCCAAAGGCTAGAATGTCAAGGTGGCAGCAGATATGGTGTCGGTAAGGACTCTTACTTTCTGGTACACAGCTGGCACCTTCCAGCATGTCCCCACACGATAGAAGGACAAGCCGGCTCTCAGGGATCTTTCGCAAGAGCAGGCACGCTGTTCACAAGGAAGGAGCCTTCACCCCAAAGGCTCCACCCTAAAGCTAGCACCCAGAGCTATGCGCCAGCACCTGGATCCTGGGGACATAAATACAGCACGTGTTTGCCCGCAGCACTGGCCTCCTGCACTCTAGCATCCAGGACACCAGTTGTGTGAGAGCTCAGCGAACACGCCAGCAGTCGGAGACACAACCCTTTCTAGGCACGGCCACCGGGGCCAGGAGTGGGAAAACAGACAACAGACAAGAAAAGGAAACCTGAATCTAGGAACTGAGGGCTGTCTGGCTATGAGACAAAGATACCGTGGGCTCCGAGCTACCAAGGTCCTGAGCCCAAAGGCTGTGGGAAACAGTTGTGCCAGCCACACTGGACATCTGGATTTTAGGCCCGTGCATGTCTGTCACCCAATGCTAACCCTTATCTATGATATTCACAGAGTAAAAAATCCGGGTCAGATTAACCCAGCCCTTCCCTGGTGGAGCCCCAGAGGCAGGTCCCCCAGCACCTCAACAGGGGTTTTCAAAGCAGGGAGACCCAAGCTGAAGTCATGAGGGACCACTTCCCTGATACATATTAGCACAATGGAGATGCTGCCGCCTCCCCTGCCTCCCAAAGGACATGTACAGTGATGGAAGGGCTCATGGTCTGTGAACTGCAAAGGGCTGAACACATGAAATTACCAACAAGAACACAGTCATCACTGGCCTTGCTGACCACATCCGATCCCAATATCTAAATATCAACAACCATCATCACGGTTTCAAATTCACAGTAGAAGGAACTCCCTACTGAGTAAAGTTGCCTGTGTTCTCACCAAAATGAGGACCGTTACTGACTCCATTTTATGGATGGTCAAATCAAGGCACAAAGGTAAAAAAAAAAAAGCATTTTACAGAAACTCACAGTCGTGGAACGAGGTCTCCACGCAGGCCTGAGTCTGGACAGAGCGCAAGTTCAGCTGCAATCCACTGCTGAGGCAACTCCAGCAGCCAGAGCATGATGTGCCCCCCATGTTAACGCGGTCCACCTCCCTGACTCCTGCAGTAGTAACCGCGAGAGGACACAACTCTGTCTCAAGTAGCTGGGACCACCAACCCAGCCATGTGGCCGTGTTTTCTACCCTTGCACAGTTATCTGTCACCCTCCTGGGCTGTAGTTGCCTTGTGCTCCCCGTCCTGGGTACCCACGTGGCCACCCACAGTCCTGGCATGAACCTCCTGGCTCCAATCACGTTATCTCTGCTGTCTGTCAAAGTCTCGGGACAACGGGAAAAATGGATGGTTGCTCATGCTAAATGGCGCATCCCCCCATGGCTGTGCGAACCGTAGGAAAAGTATTCAGTCAAGCCTTAGTGAAGCAGAGGTTAAATGGCAGGGGGAAAAAATCTTTGCCAACTCTATAAAACTCACATTTAAGTGCTCAAGATGAGCCTCTTCATGTTCCCTGGCCTCCGTTTCTTTACCTGTGAAGTGGGGACTATTCTTGGCCTACCTCTTCTCAAGGCTGTTATGATGAGCAAACATATGTGCTTTATAAGATGTGATGTTTATTAATGATTAATTCAACAAATCTGCTGAGCTCTCACGGGTGGGGTATGCTCTAATCCAGACTATTCTTTTTTAAAAAAATAAGCATAAGATTTATGCTTATTTTATGTGTGTGAGTCTTTTGCTTGCATGCTTGTGTGCGCGCTGTGTGCACGCCTGGTGCCCACAAAGGCCAGAAGAAGGCACTAGACTCCCTGGAATGGAGTTACAGAGGGGTGTGAGCCACCATGTGGGTGCTGGGAACTCAGCAGGGTCCCACACAAGAGCAGCAGTACTCTTAAATGCTGAGCCATTTCTCCAGCACCCCTGGTCTTGAGTTATGAGAGAGGTCATTCACCTGCCATAAAGCTTATCTAGAGTATTTCCAGACTTGCACAACCATCCCCAACAATCCCAGGATCCCTTTGGGGCTTACGAGAGTCCAGTGCTCTCAGAAGCTCAAATCTCTAGTTTGGGTTCATACACGGCACTACTTTTCTGGAAAAACCCAAAGCACCCCTTAGTGTGTCCAAGGGAAACACTGAACACACTGTCTTAGAGAGTACACTCAGTGTTGGGCTTCCCCAGGAAAAGCCCACTCCTAACAGCCCAGGCCCAGCCTCTTCCCAGCCGGGCCTCTCTAGTAACCGGATGGCAGCAACTGCCAATCCTGGCTTCGGTTTCCCCATCTACTACTTGGATAGCAGGCAGCAAACCATGCTTCTAGCATCTCACAGAAGGAACCCCAAACCCGTCAAATGGTCACTCTTGTTCAGGTTGTCAGAAGGAAGCCCAGCTGGTTACACTGGCTAAGACGGGCAAAGCAATGGGTTGGAGATGGAGCTATGAGACCTGAAAACACAGGAGGCCTTATTCTGCAGTTCTCGGGAAGTTGGAGGCAAGATACTCACATGCCCACAAGCGCATGTGCATGAGCGTGCACACACACACGTGCACACACACACACACACACACACAACAAGCACGCAAACACACTGGCTTAGATCAAGGAGGGGATACTGGAGTGGGGAGGAACTGAGAGAACACCCCCAAAGCTCCCCATAGCTGCCAGCACCAGGCAATGGGAAGGAGGGGCTGGATTCCTGTGCACTGAAACCTAGCTCTACTATGCTAAATGTGTGTCCCTGGAGAAGTCATTTGCCTTCTCTGAGCCTCAGTTAATCTACCCACAAAAAGGGACTATTAAGGTTTGGGATATGACTCAGCTGGTAGACTGCTTGCTTGGTGTATGTAAAAGGCCAGTTTCAGTCCCCAGCACTACGGAGACCAGGTGTGCTGAAATCCCAGAAGGAGAACTGACAGAAGTTCAAGGTCATACTGTTTTTTTTTTTTTGAGGTACATTCAAGGCCAGCCTAGGCTATCTAAGAGACTATCTCAAAACAAAACAACTCACTTTTCTGTCCTGTACTTCAGGATTATAGAGGAAAATCAGAGAGAGAGAGAGAGAGAGAGAGAGAGAGAGAGAGAGAGAAGACTAAGGATCCTTCTGTGGGAAAATCTCAGGTACTTACTTGTATTCTAGTCCATGTGAGCTAGAGAAGACCAGAGAAACTCCAGGCTGTGGAGCCTCAGAGAAATTCTGGATATCTAAGCTTTATCTGGGGGAACATTCCAGAGCCAGGACCCTCCCCAAACAGCCCTGCTGTGGGATGATTCCTTCCACATGCAATGAATGTGCTGCTCTCATTGGTTGATAATAAAGACTAAATTGGCCTATAGCTAGGCAGAATAAAGCTAGGTGGGAGTTGAGAGAGATGTGAGCCAGCTGCCCAAGAAGCAAGATGCCAGAGGGCTGACCAGTAAAGCCATGGCCACATGGCAATACATAGATTAACAGAAATGGGTTACTTTAAATGTAAGAGCTAGTTAGCAATAAGCCTGAGCTATAGGTCAAATATTTTGTAATTAATATTAAGCCTCCGGGTGATTATTTAAAAGCAGCTGCAGGACAGAGCAAGACAGAGAAACCTCTCCTTACACAGCCCCTCTGGTTGTAGGCAGGCAGTAAGTCAAGGGATGACCTGTTACTGCAGGCGAGAGAGGCTGGGGAGCAGGCGGTACATCTGGAGTCAGGGAGACCATAAGGTGGCAAAAGCAGGGGAAGGAAGTGCAGGCTTCCTCACTGAGTCTCCCATGAGTCCGTCCCTTCTTCAGAAGACAAGGCACAGCTACCTTCTGTGTGACAAAGACATGCCATTGCTTTCCTTAGAACTTTGGGGTCCTCACCTATAAAATGTAAGTTCTCCTTAGTAAATACAACTGCCACTAACAGTGAACTCATTCCTCGGTTCTCCTTGATCCCAGATTCAGGTACTGTCTACCTGCCTGCCCAGTATGATTAACAGTAAGAGAGGTGGCTCTTCAAGGGTCATTGCCACCAGTAGTTCAGAGTGAGGCGAGGAAGCCCTCTCTCCAGAAAGACCACCAGAAGTCACCTGCCTCTCGGAGCTCTGAACTCTGGGCAATGGACCATCCTCCACCAGCAGGGGTGAAGGGAAGCTAACTCTAAAACCTACTAGCGAGCATGCCCTGGGGGTCCACCATTTAGATGGGGCTAGCCTCCTCATATCTGGAAGGAGGGGAAGCATACCGAGTATTTCTCTCACACTATTGAATAAAACAAAATGGAAGAAAGGGGCACTTTTGGAGGAAGCAGAAAACATGACTTTGCCCGTAGCTTTCCAATCCTAGGGAAACCTAACAACCCCTGCTTTTCCCTTCCCCGCCATTGCTCAGGCATTCCCCTCTCATGGAGAGCCCTTCCTGAATCAAACATTTAGATCCCAGCTCCATTCAACCTGATCCAAGCCTCCTCCTCCCCTCTTCCCTGATCTCTCTCCTCTGAACTCCCATTGTGCTTGGCCCGTCTCTCTTAACGGCAATTTGCACAGTGTCCCAGCGACAGCTGCACACCTCCATCCCACTCTGGAGGACACAGGGATGACGGTCGTTTCAGCAAAGGCTCTAAAGCTCAGCAGATATGACCTTAAACAACGGCTTGTGGACTCCCAGCCCTGGGACCCTGGGCTTGTCTCACTGAGCATGTTCCTGCTGGCAAACGGAGCAATAACAGTACCCCTCTACCAATCGGCTGGTGTAATTAAATGAGATAATACGTCCAGTACAGAACCTCGAAGAAAGCAAAGCCTAATGATGCAGCCTTGGTCTGGGAGACCTTTTAGGCGGGTTCATGGATGGATTTTCTTCTCTTTCGAGACACCTGGCGCAGTGTTGCATGCTGGACAGACAGATTTGCATGGAGACAGACCGTGAACTTCGGCAGGAAGCCAGAACAGTACAGCTGGGGTCTGGATTGCCTCTGTAGGCCGTGAAGTGTGCCACTAAGCAGCAGGCAAACAGACACACGGTGGTCACTTGACCTACCAAACGGAATGATCGGAGGCTGGGCTCTGAAGCCAGGCTCCATGGGCCTGAATCCCAGTGTATGGAAGAAGCTGCACCGCTGCTTCTGCTCCTATACAATGGGCTGATGATGACAGTACTCACCAAAGGACCGTCATGAGGATAACACGCACGCCACACAGAGGCCTGAAAGCACATCAGGTCTCTGTCACCAAGGCTGCATTATCGGGCCTTTGCTTCCTTCAGGCTTTATGCTAGCCATATCGCCTCATGCAATTATACCAGCATACCAATGGGGGGGAGGGTACCATCGCTGCCCCCCTTATCAGAAACACGCTCAGAGAGGAGACTGGCTGCCTGGGTCACAGGCAGACAGTGATGCAGTCATTAAGTGATTGTTATCACTGCTGATGTCCTATACCCAACAAAGAAGAGGGGCATTTCTGCCCCCTGCAGGCTATGAACTGTTCATCCTCCTATAACCGGGACTCAGCAAAAACCCTAGTATGGTCCAGGGGTGTCTGTGCAGCGGTCACCATGACCTTGGTCTGGTGGTAGCCTCACCCCTCCGTTAGGAACATGGGCAGGAAACTGACCTATGCCAAGCAACTCAAAATATTCCTGTCTAACAAGAATGGGACCAGTCAAGAGTCTTTCTCTTGACAAAGAAACCCTAGAAGGAAACCAGTCCTTTCTTGATGGCCAGACATCTAAACTGAGGCAGGGGACAGCTCGTAGGGAAGAGACAAGAAGAGTGAGAGAAAGACAGTGGGTTTATGGCACGTTTGCCTGATTCTTCATCCTCGGTCCTACGCTCTGATCCAGGTCAAGTGGGCAAGAGGAGTAAGTCTGTGCCGCCAATGTAGGGACTGCCCCTGCGCACATAGGCCCAGCCTCTCCCAGCTGGGAACCCTTCATCAGGTCTAATATGCTCATCCACAGTCTATTAAATATAGAGCTGAGGTCCAGAAAGGAAAAGTAACAGGGTCAAGATCTCAGAGAAAGTATATGGGACATAGTGGACCAGCGGCCTCCTGGACAGCAGGCAGCCTGTGAAAACTAACGCCCCCTCTCCCCTCCCACAACCCCTGGCTCTCTCAGTAAACAGATGGTGTCTAATACCTGTCGTCTCTTCTTTCTCTACCCTGAGTCCTACAGAGTGGTCTCTGAACCCGGCTCCTGGGAGGGCTTGAGGAACATGAGGAATAAATGCTTGAGCAGATGGACCTCTGCCTCCTGTTCCTGTGCCCCCACCTCTCTCTGCGCACAGGAGCTTACCCAAATGTCAGGGAACTGCTGCGCAGGCCCCCTCCTGGGGACTCCTAATCCACCGCCCCTGCTGTCTGGGCTGCCCTTTGGTTGCGCATGGACAGAGAATTCCTTGTTCCCAGTGCTTCCTGCCCAGAGATCTCCGTGGGGCCGAGTGCTGGCAGGAAGGAACCAAATCACTCCTCTTACATGGAGCTAAAGCCACCCCTGCCCCCACTACTCAGGGATAACACACTCCAGCTCTGTAGCCATTCATTTCTACCTGCCCCAGCCTGGCTCAACAGCACTGCCAGACCCTCTGCTACAGACCCTGCGCGCGCGCGCATGTGTGTGTGTGTGTGTGTGTGTGTGTGTGTGTGTGTGTACCTCATATGGATCCAAAACTAAACTAGACGATTCTAGAATAATGTTACAGCCACGGCAATCCTGCCTAACAGCCCCACGGTGACAATGGCACGTGACTTTACAATTTCTCAATCATGTAGGTCACTAGCTTTTGCCCACTCTGCAACCTCACCCTACTGTGAGCCAGTAGTATTTTTGATTTCTCTTTTCTGTTTGTTGACTTATTTTGCTTTATCTTATTGTTGTGAGTCCAGCCTTCATGTTGGTCTGGACCATCCCCTCAGCCTCCTCAGTAGAGGTCTGTAGGCCTGTGTCACCGTGCCTAGCTGAGCCAATGGTGTGCCAAGTATCTGACCCAAAGGCAAAGAAAGGTCTGTGGTATTGCCTGTCCTGAGGAATTAGCCAATTCTCTAGCCTTGCCTCAACTTCAGAAGGGGATGCAACCCTCTTAGCTATCCTGTATGTTAAGATTCTTTGAGGTTAATTTCCGACAAACATTTCCCTAAAAAAACTGTCTCAAAAAAATAGACAAAACAAAAGAGAATTTTCCTGCCAGAAAGTTCAAGAAATCTCATTTATCCTGACCCTAGGCTCCCCAACACCTGCCTGGACCACAAATACATGATTCTAGGACCAAAAGAACAGGAGGTTCCATTGTGCTCAGTGGCAAGGCTGAGCAGAACTGCCCTCTGACTAGTCTAATCTACAACCAGGAGTGGCTGAGCAAAGGGAAGCAAGGGCCGAGGGCCTGCAGATCCAGCTAGATCCAGCAGCTTCCAGTCTGCCGTCTCTACCCTTGGTGGGCAAGCAGCTCAGGCAGAGTGTGCCGACAGAGTGCCCAGGGAACGCTTCAGCCTCTGCTTCCACAGGGACAGCCTCAGCACTGCCCCCTTCGCCAGCCTTAGAGAAACCTGAGACCTAGACAAACCTTCATGCTGCCTCAGCAGTAACAGAACAATCTAGAACCTCTGGGCCCAACCTCAACTGAAGCAGGAGACAGCCTCTGGGGCACTCACCCCTCCTCTGTACACTGGCTCCCTGGGGAAGGCCTCCTATACCAGGCACCTGGAAAGAGAAGAGAGTGTTAGCCCCTTGGCACGTGAGGCTGGCACAGGAGGGGCCAAGAAACCTGGGAAGATGTGGAACCTGTTAAACAGAAAGGCCCAACCAAGAGCCACACAGAGCTGGAGGGCAGGAGGGGAGTCTGCAGAGCCCTGGAAGCTACTGCGAGGATGAGCTTTTATTCTAAGGCCACTGTGAAGCCACAGGCCTGAGAAAGGAAAGGAAAGGAAAGGAAAGAAGTCAAAACTAACTGTGGGTCAATTAATGAGGAGGAAGGAGCCTGGGCTGAGCAGCCAGAGAGAAAACAAAGTGCCCTGGGAACAGACAGGAGGGCCCTCTCCTCAGGGCTTTCTTCCACAGCAGCCCAGAGGTTTCCAGCACCCAGGGAAAAGCACCCCCATCACTGTTGCCACCTGACTGTTCTGCCCCAGAACACTCGGAGCCTTTCTAACACTGGCACTCTGTTTATGGAGGTTTTAAGCCCCTTTGCTTCCTCTTTGAGTTTGATCGCAGGCCTGGCCTGGTCCACAGTGGGCAGTGTAGTCGGGAGGAGAGACCGGAGTTCTCATGCACTCAGGAGCACCAACCTCCATGATTCAGTATCACAAGGGACATGACGATCAGATGACCAGGAAGAAAACAGACAATGGTTTGTGAACTTGGGCTCTGGAGTCACACAGGCCTGGCTTGTTCTGTGGCCAGGGCAAGTCACTTCCCTCCTAATCTAGAGAAGGCATGAGCGGTTGTGTCAGCTTCTAGAACCAACAGGATTAGGACGATCCTATGGAGAGGTCCAGCCTCTCTGACGGGACTCTGTGTAACACAAACATCCTGCACTCCAGGGGATGAGCTGACACATTGAAGACCATGGTAGTGAGGGGCAGAGCTGGGACAGTCACCCACCCCACCCCCAAAGCCACCGTCTCTACACATCCTCAGACTGAACGCCTTGAGGTCCTGCCTCCTCCCACCTTGTATTCCTCTCTCTGCCCAGCCGTATCCCTTCTTGTCTCCACCTCCCAGTCTGACTGGAATTAAAGGCTTGTGACTCCCAAGTACTGGGATTAAAGGTGTGAGCCATCACTGCCTGGCCTCTGTGGCTAACTAGTGGCTGACTCAACACTCTGATCCTCAGGCAAGCTTTATTTGTTAGAGCACAAAATATCACCACAGGACATGGATGGTGTGGGGGAAGGGGGGTGGGGGTGATGGTGGGAGGGTAGGGATGGGAGGGGGTGGGAGGGGGTGGGAATGGTGCTGCCGCCGCTGCTTCTTCTCCTACTCCTTCTTTGAGTTAGGTATCTCTCAATTTGCCCTGGCTAGGCTGGCACTCACTGTACAGACCAGGCTGGCCTTAAACTCACAGACTGCCTCTTCCTCCCCAATGTCAAGACTAAAGGTGTACCCTACAACATGGGCCTTGGACCCAGGATCTTAACTATTAGGTTGTCTGTGTACTATTTGTTTTTTCAAGACAGGGTTTCTCTGTGTAGCCCTGGCTGTCCTGGAACTCACTCTGCAGGCCAGGCTGGTCTTGAACTCACAAAGATCCACCGACCTCTGCCTCCCGAGTGTTGGGATCAAAGGTGTGCACCACCACTGCCCCACTGTCAGTACATTGTCTTCATTGTTTCTTTTTGGCTAAGGAAAGTGAGGCTGAAACAATTCCAAATGACCTGCCTAAGATCAGAGGGAAACTCACCGCGGGAGAGGACTTTGACTAGGGCCTCCTTGGCGAGAAAGCCTGTGGTCTATCCAGAAAGGAGATTGCTACAGAAAAGCTCTGGTTTTAGGACGTGGAATGGGTAGGGATGACATCAGGTAGCAGTGGCAGTGTGTGTGTGCTGCATGCCATGCGCCCCACAGCACCCACACGCACATGCACCCCAGGGCACTCACATGTGCAACCCCCTTAAGAAGAAAAGAGAAGGAGCTGGTGAACAAAAGCCTCTTTCTCAGAAGCTCTCTCTGGGGACAGGACAGGAGAGGAGGCCACAGTCCTGCCAGGGCTGAGCAGAGGGCTGGATCTAAACAAACAGACTCACCAACTGGCTACCATCTTTCTGTGTGATTCCAGCCTGCCTTCCTGCACCTCCACCCTCTCTTCCCTGAACCCTTCCTCCTCTGTATCTCCAGCTCCAGAACAACACAGCTACACTGAACACTCTCAGGACTCTCTCACGGCCAGGAGGGGTGATACGAGCTTGTAATCACAACGTTCAGGAGGCAGAGGCAGGAATATCACCGGAAGTTCAAGAACAGCCCATTCTATATAGCAGAGCCAAGATAGCCAAAGCTATATAATGAGACCCTGGCTGGGGGTGCGGGATGGGGCTGAGCGAGAGGGTGGCACCTGCAGAATACCAGCACAGCCTATCCGCTGGCCTCCAAATACAGGCAAACACATGCATACGCGCGCGCACACACACACACACACACACACACACACACACACACACACACACCAAACACAGACACTCTGTTAATTGGCTTTTTGATAACTTGATACAAGCTAGGGTCATCTGGGAAGAGGGAATTCAATTAAGGAATTATCTCTATCATATTTTCCTGTAGGCAATCTGGTCGGGGGCGGGGGTTGATTAGTGATTGGGAAGACCTAACACACTGTGCCTCCCCTGGCCCGGTGGTCCTGGGTTGTATAGGAAAGCAGGCAGAAGGAGCCAGTGTTCTGCCATGGTTTCTGCTTCAGCTCCTGCCCTGACTTCACTCAGGGATGAACTGTGACCTGGGATGTGTGAGCCAAATAAACCCTTTCCTCTCCTAGTTGCTTTGGTCATGGTTTCTTTTTTCTTTTTTTTTTTTGGTTTTTCGAGACAGGGTTTCTCTGTGGTTTTGGAGCCTGTCCTGCAACTAGCTCTTGTAGACCAGGCTGGCCTCGAACTCACAGAGACCCGCCTGCCTCTGCCTCCCAAGTGCTGGGATTAAAAGTGTGCACCACCTCCGCCCGGCTTGGTCGTGGTTTCTATCAGAGCAATGGCAAGCAAACTGAGATAACCCTGTCCTGCTACAGGAGATGAACAATACCATTCCTCAGCTGCCCGTCTCCTATAGCAACCTACAGAAAAGAGGCCTTGCTAACGCTGGCCCCAACATCACCAACAGAGGATTGGAAAGTCCTGTACTTGTGCACTGTTTATATAGCTACAAATTTTTCCTTGGAAAGGCCTCTATTTTCCTCATCTGCAAAATGGGCACTTATCTTTACCTGATCCCTGGCATAAAAGGAGATCCAAAGAGGTCCCCGAAGGGAAGCAACTGATGAAGGTAGCACACAAAGCATCACCAGTTCCCCGTCCCAGCTCCCATGCATCCCTCTGGTCCACTTCTCACCCAAACATGTGGTACAATCAAACCCACGCAGTGGATGCAGCAGTGGTAGCAGCGTCCAAAGAGGAAAGAGTAGCCACTGCCAGTCTGAACCAGGCGTGCTAGCCGCTTCCTGGAATGACCTCGCCAGGGCCATCGGTCTCACTGACAGATGTAAGGGGCCCAGTATCACGCAGAGCAAGTGGCAGGGCCACAGTGAGCAGCACTGGTAGCATGGAGGCTGTGGGATGATCCAGGGTGACGTCGCACCAAGAAGCATCCCTCTGGGTTTGGGGGTGAGAGAAGGAATATCAGGCCCGCTGTCTCCCCAGAGTCCCTCAGACAGCTAGTCTTTCCAGAGCCTTGTAGTGTTACAGGGGCCTGCCATCGTAGCTAACTGAGGAGCCTGAGGCAGGAGGAGCAACAGGGCCGGGCAGTTTTATGTCAGCTTAACCCAAGCTAGAGTTATCTGAAAGGAAAGAACTTCAAATAAGAAAAGTGCGTCCACAATAGGGCTTGGTGACGCCTGCCTTTAACCCCAGTAGGCGGATCTCTGTGCGTTCAGAGTTCCAGGACAGCCTGGTCTACAAAGCAAGTTCTAGGACAGCCAAGGTTGCTGTTAACACGGAGAAAAATCTGTCTCGAAAAGCCAAAAATCAGATAAATAAACAAATAATAAAGTGTCTCTATAAGATCATGCTGTAGCAAGCCTGTAGAACATATTCTTGATTAGTGATTGATGGGGGAGGGCCCAGCCCATTGTGGATGGTGGCATCCTCGGGCTGGTGGTCCTGGATTCTGTAACATGTCAGGCTGAGCAAGCCATGGGGAGCAAGCCAGTAAACAGCACCCATCCATAGCCTCCACATCAGTTCCTGTCTCTAGGTTCTTACCCTGTTTGAGTTCCTGTTTTGAATTCATCCCATGATGAACAGTGATGTGGAAGTGTAAGCCAAATAAACCCTTTCCTGGCCAATCATCAATTTATTAAATCAATACAAGTGACAGATCTTTACAGGGTACAAGAGCATTCTCCCACAGGAGTATACAATGTTCTGTCTGCATGTATGCACCAGATCTCATGGTTATGAGCCTCCATGTGGTTGCTGGGAATTGAACTCAGGACCTCTGGAAGAGCAACCGGCAGTCAGTGCTTTTAACCTCTGAACCATCTTGCCAGCCCCCAATATTTAGCTTTTAAAATTAAAAAAAAAAACAACGCATTGACAAATCTTATTTCCCAAATATTCATAGAAGTTTGTCTACAACTAAATGGAATATTGCTTTAAATGTCTAGTTGGTTAAAATGAAATTATCAACAGAATTTAGAGTCAGTTCTTTGGCCTCACCAGTCACACCTGGAATGCTCAGCAGCAACTCTGTTGGAGTGAGCACTCTACAGCGGGTCCTTGGGGTGTGAGGTGGTGACCTCCTTGGGTCTGGCCCAGAGCTAAGCTTCAGAGGAATAGCCAAGTCATAAAAGAGCCGTAGGGGGCTGGAGAGATGGCTCAGTGGTTAAGAGCATTGCCTGCTCTTCCAAAGGTCCTGAGTTCAATTCCCAGCAACCACATGGTGGCTCACAACCATCTGTAATGAGGTCTGGCGCCCTCTTCTGGCCTACAGGCATATCAGCAGACAGAATATTGTATACTAAATAAATAAATAAATACTTTTTTTTTAAAAAAAAGAGCCATAGCTACTCATTTTACACCCCCTGCTGAGGCCAATGTTAATATCCACCTTTGCAGCCTGTTACAGCCACAGTGTTGGTGATGGAGGGACCAGAGTTCAGAGGATGACAACGTATCTCAGAGAGGCGTCCGTTTGCCGAAGGTCACCAGCATTGACAGGGCCTGCCTCAGGCTCGCCTTCTACAGAAGAAATAAGCCTTCGCTCTATGCTAAAGGACCTGTGCCTAAAGTATAGAGGGAGGAAGGGCATGAACAAGAAACTCAGTGAAAGGCTGGGGGCGGCCGGTGGTGAGCAGGGTGCTGCAGCTGTCAGTGGAGTTCCTATGGACTCATAGTACGGAGGGTTTGGGCCACTGTCACTTCTTCCTTGTCTCTCCTCATCAAAGACCACAGCGGGCAAGGCTGGTGCAGTAAACTGACTGTCTGCATTCTGGGTCCCCTGGGCTAGCACCTGGAATTCCCCAGCCTTCCCAAGAGCACTCAAGCAGAGGGCCTTGGACCAGGGCCAGGACTCATACTGACACATCCCAGGCTCACCTCTGTGGAGGCAGGGGAGAGGGTCCAAGTGGTAGGCTGCCCCCCTAGGAAAGAGAGCCCCCCCACCTCATAGTAGGGAAGAGGTAGCAGGTATAGACCAGAAAAACCTGGGTAGTTCCACCCCTGGGGGGGGGGGACAAGGCCAGCACAGCCCCCTCCAGCCAGCCCAGCAGGGTGAAACTCAGCAGCCATTAGGTTTAACAATTAACTTTGGCTTTCAGTTCACCTGAAGATAAATCCAGCAAAAAGTCCTACCTGAAGGCCAGGGGACTTAAAAGACTGGAGGCTAAGAAGAGGCCAAGTGGGGCGGGCATAAGTTCCCTCCTCCAAATCAGAGGCAATGCTGATGCATAGTAGGAGGCTAATCAATAATATTTTTAACAAGCAAATAAAGAGTTGCGGTAAACTGGAATAAAACAGGCCTGGGTAGGTGGGCAGACTCACAGAAGGGACGGGGAAGGACTGTCTTAGCCTGGGACCGCTAGACCCTTCTGACAGCACAACAGCCAGGAACACGGCTCGGAAGTCTCCAGCCCTGAAAGCCACTCCTGATCTAATCGTCCTACCACGACCTTGGGAGCTCTAATTTCTGAGTGGCACAGCCGAAACCCCACCACGGCACAGGCTGGTCAGGGCCAGCCCCACAGCGAGAGCGGCTCTGCAGTTTTCCCCAGTCTCTGGCTGCTTGGCAACAGCCTCCTCATTCATCTCGGGCCACCCTCTGGCTTCCCCCACATCTCAACAGGCCTCCAGCTCCCACCTACCCAGCCCATTCTCCTTTTCCAGAAGGAAGACCTGGAACAGTGAACGCTCCAGCCCGCACACATCCCACTCACCTGGATCCCACACCCCTGGCAACAGATGGCTGCCAACCTGACACAGGATTAGCATCTCCGACCCTTGGATTCCCTGGCACCCACCTCACCCTTCTCCCAAACCCTAACACAGACCTAGATCCACAGCCCACCACAGGCTCAGAAGTGAATTCCCACAAGGCTCTTAGGTAGTGAGCCTCTGTTCCCTCTAAGGGGGGCAGGAAAGGGGGTAGGGATGGGCAGATCTTTTCCTCTGCCAGTTTTCTGATCTTTGGAGATCTTGACATTTCTGGGGTCACTTTACACTCACACAGACCAGGGTTCACATCCTGATCCTGGCCAGGTACAGAGACGGCTCTGCAAAGGCCAGAACTGAAGACCACTTCACGGCATCCTTAGCGCCAGCCCACATAGAAAAGAGCTGGACACCTAGGGCCACTTCTAAGTAACCCTCACTGGCTTCCCATTACCTCCCACTAAAGCTCCCCTCCCAGTCCCACTTCCCAAGCCCCCATCCCCACCCTGTGCTCTCAGTGGCATCAAGAGCCATCAGTCCTGCAAATTATTATTCTTGGCAAAAAAGAAGCTTGCTGCTCCCCCTCCTCCTGAGCCCCTCCACAGGGAGACTCTGGGGCTGTGTTTCCACTCTGCTCTTTCCTGCATATAAACACACCCTCTCCCCCCACCCCCATGCTGCACAAGAAGCAGCTGTCTCCAGACTCCTATCTCTCTCCTAGCTCATGCCCTTCCAGCCTAGCGGCACCTCTGTTCCCCACAGCCCACCGCTTTGTTCACTCAGACACCTCTCAGCTGGAAGCTAGCTCCCTACGTGAGAGTCTCACCGGCCCCCAGTGACCTAAGACCCTGAAAACCTCAGAACTGTTGAAAGGCTTCACTCTGGCCATGAGAAAGTCCTTTATTTGCTGAAGCAATCATCATTAATTTAAAAATAACGGATTATACTAGTGTATTGGCCACTTACGCTCCGCCGTGTTCTCCGGGCACTTTACACGGGGCTCCAGTTAGCTCTCCACACCCCAACAAGGGGCTCCAGTTAGGTCTCCACACCCCAACACAGGGCTCCAGTCAGCTCTCCACACCCCAATGTATTTGCCATCCCGACCTCTTTGATTTGGCTTGATGATTTTGTTTTGTTTTGTTGGGGGGAAGCAGGGACTGAGACAGCACTTCTATACAGCCCATGTTGGCTTCAAACTCACAATCCTCCTGCCTCAGTCTGTCTAGTGCTAGAATTACAGGTGTGCACTACCACGCCCAGACTTATCCCTTTGTTTTAACCTGAGAAAAATCAGGACTTGCTGAGAGGAAGTCACAGCCATCAAATGGAAGCATCGGGAGTGGAATTTAAGTTCTTAGCTACTGCCCTGCTTGGCCTTTCTCCAACCCACAAATAAAGGAGGAGCTACGTGAGAAGTTGTGGCCTCCAGTGATTGATGTGGGCCACAGGGGTTCCAGAGAAACCAGCCTAGCTCGAAGCTGGAGGCAGCTCTCGGCCAATAAAACTTTCAGGACTGGAGTAAGTACCTGCTCTGTGCAGGAGGCTGGGGAGCAGAGAATGAGACCTCGGTAGAAAAGAGATCAGACACCTCTCAGATAAAGCTAAGGTGCAGAACTTGTCCCCGGAAGGGAATAGATAAGGCACTGTGGGAATGTAGAGGAGGTAAGGAGAATCTCACTGTGAGGTGGAGGAGGGCTCGTGAGGCTTTGTGGGCTAGAGGCTGGCACGTGAGCAGAAACTTGAAAAAGGTGTGCAGGAGTCTGACAGGGATTTGGAAAGGCAAAGCTGCCCTTCTTGGCAGGGGAAACAGAGGAACACAGGCAAAGACTGATCTAGGCGAGCATGGGTCGTGGCCCATGAGTCTCTGGACAGGAATTCTTCCTGCACTCCGCTTGGCACCAGTCTCCAGACAGACCTGAAGAGAAACCACCTTGAACTTCCCTAGACTCGCAGGCACCTGCCACACTTCTAGCAAGTGGGCATGGTGGAAGAGAGCGAGCTGGGACCTGCGGGCCCAGGCATGTGGTTTGACACGTGGGAGGGGACAGGAGGAACCTGAATCCGGGCTCTGTCCAGAATCTCAGGAGATGGATGCTAAGGACAGGTCACCAGAGGAGGTGACACAGAGGCACAAAAGGAGACTGACTGGGCAGCAGGAGACATGCCTTCCAGAACCCCAGATCAAGGCTCATGAAACCTTGATATTATCTTGCTGAGCCCCCACTTCATATGGGAAAACTGAGATTCAGAATAAGCAAGGGACTGGTCACTTGGCACCTTCATAGCAAAGCCAGTCAGCAGTGTACCCAAGATCCTAGCTAGGAACACTCGCTCCACATGGCCCCACTGACAGCTTCCTGTTGGCCCTTCTCTAGACGTTAGTTCTAACTCCATAAAAGTCCTGAAGCTGAGCATAGCGGTTCACGCCTGTTATCCTATGGAGGGGTGGGGGAGTCAGGCAGGCATATTTTCTACTCTGTCAATTGTCTGATCTTTAGAGAGCTTGACATTTCTGGGGTCAATGTTCACTTTGCACTCAGACAGACTGGGGTTCACATCCTGACCCTGGCCAGGTACAGAGACGGCTCTGCAAAGGCCAGAACTGAAGACCACTTCATGGCATCCTTAGCGCCAGCCCACATAGAGAAGAGCTGGACACCTAGGGCCACTTCTAAGCAACCCTCACTGGCTTCCCATTACCTCCCACTAAAGCTCCCCTCCCAGTCCCACTTCCCAAGCCCCCAACCCCACCCTGTGCTCTCAGTGGCATCAAGAGCCATCAGTCCTGCAAATTATTATTCTTGGCAAAAAAGAAGCTTGCTGCTCCCCCTCCTCCTGAGCCCCTCCACATGGGAGGCTGAGGCAGGGGAAAGACACAAGTTCCAGGTCAGCCTTGGCTAAGAGTGAGAATCTGTCTTAAAAACAAACAAACAAACAACAATAATAAACATGCTGAAGAGGCACTGGGCCTAGCGGCACAGGTCTTTAATGGGAGGCAGAGGCAGGCGGATCTCTCTGAGTTCGAGGCTAGCCTGGTCTACAGAGTGAGTTCCAAGACAGCCAGAGACACACAGAGAAACCCTGTCTCAGAAACAAAACAAACAAGCAAACAAACTGAAGAGGCCGTCCTAAACTTTTGTGGGGACACAAAGACTTAGAAAATGCAGGTAAATTGCCTCGTCATCCAATCTGCCCTCCCTGGGACAGTGCAAAAAATATGCCTGCTGCTCCGGAAGTTTACAGATCGCTCTGATGTGAATCCTGGAAGGTGGCTAAACCAGCCCTCCTGAGTTGTTCTGAGCAAGAACGATGTCTAAAAATCCTGATATTTGGGGACCCTAGGACTTAGGGGCATGAGACTCTCCCTTGAATGATTGATTGTACATACTCAGTTTCTGCCTCCTTGCCTGTGGAGAGGCCTCTGTGGCTAGAAGCTGTATAACTCCTTGGTCAAGGTCTCAGGCAAGCAGGTGGGTGGCTGAGCTGGGCCGGGCTACCCAGCTGATAGTCAATGGGCAAGGTGGGAGTGGGTATCCAGCATAAGACCATAGCTGCCCAGTACCTAAGGTGACACTGTGAGGTGCAGAGCTGGCCTGTGTGGGAATCTGGACTCCTGGCTGTACTTGGAATAAGAGGCAGCCCAGACCGCTCTGCTCCAGCATGCTGCCTTCCCTCTTCCTACTACAGGGGACTCTGGGGTTCCTGGCTCTGACCTCTGCTTCCCTGCCCACTTCCTCCAGAGTTCCAGCCATCATTGAGCCAGCCAGGGGACCCTTAAGCCCCTAAGCCCCTTCTGAGCAGACAACTAACTACGGCTTGAGGACAATGGGTTGCTTTAACCAGAAGACTCAACATCATCTATGAGAAACTAAGGTGGTTAGTGGGGAAACAACTAGGAAAAAAGCAAAGGAAGCCAGGGGTGGCGGCCCAGGCCTTTAATCCCAGCACTCAGGAGGCAGAGGCAGGAGGATCTCTGTGAGTCTGATGCCAACCTATATAACAAGTTCCAGGAAAAACAAGGCCACACAGTGAGACCCTGTCTCAAAAATAAATACATAAGTAATAAAAAAAAACTCAAAAGAACCTTCAAATCTGTCTTGTCCTTCCTCTGATGCCATATCTCTCCCAGAGATGGGCAGCTGCCCAGAACATGGTGGATGCAGTCGTGGCTAGTCCTGAGGCCTGTAGTCCCCAACACTGTGGTAGAGCACAGGCTTCGGGGCAGAAGTCCTGTCTTGAAGTCTCTGTACTTAGAATGAAGAATTTGCTCATAGAATGTGATCAACTGTATATACCTCTATGGATCCCTAAATGGTCTCACTGGCCCCAAGAAAGACTCAAAAATACCTGTGGGCTTTGGCCAGATCAAGATTTGAATCCCACATGTGCCTTTTGCTGGCTGAGCACCAGGTATGCCCTGGGCATGTTATTTAGCCTCCTCTAACACGGCAGGGATTGTAGTCTGTGTCCCTGGGTAGTGGTGGCAAGGATTAAGAGTCAGAAGCCCCAGGAAGCTCAGCACCGCACCTGATGCGAAGCAGAAGCCGGTAATTGACAGCTGCGATTTCCAAGTCTCTGACAGCCCCAGGCTTTCTAATCCTCCCTAGCCCCAAATCGGTCACCTGAAGTGGCTCTGCAGACTCTTACTTTAGCTTTAGACCTACAATCTCAAGGAAGGCAGAGCGGCAAGGTGGAGAGAGTGAGAGGGAACAGAGGAGGAAGGAGGAGAGAAGAGTGAGGTAGAAAAGGAAGGTGATTTCTCAGAAGCTGACAAGAGAGGATAAATCCTCTCCCCTCACCCCTTTCCTGGGCCTTCCCAAGGCAAGGATCACAAGGACCCAGTCTGCAGGGAAGCACAGGCCTGCCAATGGGGTATCATTGGCTCTCCACACTGCTGCAGAAGCCTTCTCCCCGCCCACTGGAGCACACAGAGTGGCAGCCACAGCCAGGCTGGTAATAAAACAACCTGCCAGGTCAGCCACACAGGTACTGCTGGCTCACTCTGGCCCCAAGGACCTCTTTCTTTTCTTTTTAGAGATTTGTCTGTATGGGTATATGCCTCCCTGTATGTGCGCCTACCATGTGTTTGCCTGGTGGCCAATAAAGCCAGAAGAGGGTGCTGAATCTCTGGGGAATAGAGTTACAGCTAGGAGCCACCCACTGGGTGCTGGGAAGGGAACCTGGGTCCTCGGCAAGTCCAGCGAGCACTCTCACCGGCTGATTTGTCTCTCCAGTTCCTGAGCCCTCTTCCTTGATGCTGACCATCCCAGCTGAACCCTGACCTCTGTCTAGGGCCCTCTCTAGGCATCTACATGCCCTAAACTGCTTCTGAGATGGAAGCTGCAGCTGGTGAAAACAGGAGTCACAGAGAAGGTATCCCAATTGCCACTGGCGCTTTGGGGCGTCACTTCTCTCTTAGCCTAAGTTTTCCCTCCCCGGGTCAAGGAGGAAACAGCAAGAATCATGTCTGGGGCTTCCCCAACTTTGAGCCTGGTAACACTTCACAGGCAAAGCCTCTATGTAAGGGAGAAGAGGCCCTCCTGGGAGAAGAGTGGGCTGGGCTGGGCTCTGTGGAGGAGCAACGGATGTGGCAATGGCCAAGGGTTATTATGATGATGAAGGTTATGATTAAAAATCACAACAACAAACCCTTAAGCAATTCACAAAGAGCTTTCTCATTATCTCCTGGGATTTGGAATCTGCCAGGCTTGGTCTAGACGATTCTAGACCAATTCTAGACTCTAGAAGATAATTTTTCACATCTGAAATGTAGCAAGGTTAAATATTTTTCTCAGCTACTCAGGGCAGAAAAAGAGGGAGCCCCAGAGGAAGTAATAACTGAATGCCTACTGTGCAGCACCCCAATTAATGTGCTCATATCTTCATCCTGATCACTCTTGTCTCTATAACATACTGTAGGAACTGATGTCCTCATTTCATAGGTGAAAAAACTAAGACCGAGAAAAACATAACTGACCTACCCTACCTAAGGCTCATGGCCACTCTGTTCAGAGCCTAAATTTGGATCTGAGCTTGAGGACTCTAAGGCCTATGCTCTTTCCTGTCTTCTGTCTACTGTAGATTGAGTAGTGACACCCACCCTTTCCCATCTTGTCTAAGCAGAACCTCAGAATATGACCTTATTTGGAAATAGGGTCTTTGCAGATAGATTAGTTCAATTAAAATGAGAATGCAGGGGATTAGGAAAGGAGCTGCAGACAGGGAGGAAGTCGGTGGTGACAGAGACAGACCGGGCAGCACATCCAAGGCACCACAGCTGGCCTTCTCCAGAAGTCAGTGAGGAACAGGGAGACTTCCAGAAGCAGAGGGTACCACCTGGATGATTGTGGATGGTGGGCTTCCCGCCTCCAGAACCGAGAGAATATAGATCTGTGGCTGTGAGCTCCCTGGTCTGGGGCCTCAGGAAGGTAACACACTGTAGCAGAGTCTACAGGTCTGGATTCCAGGAGCCCACTCTCCAGTTAAGACAATCTTGAAGTCCAAGAGAAGTCTCTCTCTCTCTCTCTCTCTCTCTCTCTCTCTCTCTCTCTCTCTCTCTCTCTCTCTCTCTCACACACACACACACACACACACACACACACACACACACACACAGGCACACACAGCTGGCTCCCCTTGAGTTTATCAGGCTGGACCCTGACCCGATCCTGATCAACAATCCTCCTCCTCTCTCCAAAGTCAGCATCTCCCACCGCCTGGAGAGCTGCTTTTGAAATGCAAATCCTTCCTGGTCTCTTTCCCAATCCCCCCACCCCAGCAAGACGAGGCCACGCTTTTCTACAGATCTGGAGCCATTCTGCCTCTCCGATTCTGCAATCACTCACTCTGTCCCTACCACGTGAAACTCTCTGGGATAAAAAGCCACACTGCTTTTGCACACACTGGCCCAACTACCACAAGACTGTGTCTAACACAAACACCATCTCTTCGTCTCCTCTAGGCAGCCACCTCCCCACCTCGCACGCCGTCCTTGTGCTCCGGCAGCTTTGGTGTCTGCTGTCACCCCAGGCGGTGTGTGAACCCGGCTGTATTCGGTTTTCTTTCTATAGGCCCAGGCCCCACACTTAGGCATTCAAGGAGGTTGACCCAAACTGCGGTAGCCATAACAGTAATAACAGCTAACATTTACCAAATGTGTGCCCACATTGTGCTGAGCGTTCCATATGTGTTTTCTCCTCTCCTTCTCAAAGCCACCCCGTGAAACAGAGACTTCTATTGGTTCGTTTTACAGGTGAAGAGTATAAGGCAAAGCCTGGAGGACTCCGGCACCAGTGTCCGTGACCGTATCAGCCCCTCCTTAGCTGATTCAGTATCAACTACGGTTTGGAAATATTAAATGCAAAATTCCAGAAACCACAGCCCATACATTTTAAGTTGTAGACCGCTCTGAGTAGCACGATAAAGCCTTTTTTTTCTCTTAAGACATGAATCACTCTTCGTCCCATGTGTCTGTCTGTTCCCTACCAGTTAGTCACACACATACACACACACACACACCCGCCATCTCAGTTATCAGGCCAACTGTTGCACTGGGATCCCGTCTCGTGCATTCAATCCTTATTTCACACAACAGTGGCCCCAATGTATAACAATAGTGACACTGGCAATGGAGATGTACCGGAGAAGCCACACGGCATTTCCTTTAAGTGAGAAGATGACAATTCTCAGCTCAATAGGAAGAAAATATAGAATGTACAGGGTTCACACTAGTCACGCTTTTCAACATCCCCTAGGGCGTCTTGGGCCAAACCCTCACTTGGTCAGGAAGGACTGCTACCCTAAGACCATTCATCCCCACACCTTCACTAGACGGCAGAAGACTCACGCAAAGGAGAGACAGTGATGTGTCCAGTCACACCCTGCACCTTTAGAAACCTCATTCATTGCTCTTCCTCTGCAGGGTATCATAGGATCCTACTCCAGGAGGACACAGAACACAAGCTAGGCTGTGTCTCCCAAGAGCTTCCCCTCACCTTCCCCAGGCAGAGCCAGCACAGCTTGGGACACACAGTGAGAGTCAGGAGACACAGAAGGAAAAAGACGAACCTGTCTGAGAACAATCCGTATCCTGCTCGGATAGTACAACACCTAAACTTAAGGAGAAGCTTAAGAAAGGTCATTATTTAATATCATCTCCTATTTTAGAAATTAGTTCATTTGACAGACTTATTAAACAAAAGTCAAAAGCCAGAGACTATGTGGGACACTAGGAAGATTAACAAGCCAGTCCCTGCCCAGATGGCACTCACAATCTAGTGGAGGGAGACAAACAAACCATTAACAAATTCAAGCCCTAGGAGAGACAGGGGCTCTAAGAATGGAGGAAGGGGCTGGGCGGTGGTGGCGCACGCCTTTAATCCCAGCACTCGGGAGGCAGAGGCAGGCGGATCTCTGGGAGTTCGAGGCCAGCCTGGTCTACAAAGAAACCCTGTCTCGAAAAAAAAAAATGGAGGAAGGAAAATACTCGCCTAACCTAGGGATCTGGCAAAGTCCCACCCCTCCCCCAAAAAGACAGAGGACCCGTGTGCTAGTCAGAGGGACCTGCATGCACAAAATGCCAGCCAAAGTCAAGGGGGCAAGGACTGGATTTTACCTGCCTTTTTGTAAGTCACTGTAAGATTTGGGGAAACAAGCAGAATGGGGAAAAGCTGCAGGGTGAGATCTTGCTTTGGGCAGCAAAGGCGTCATTGTCTAAGATCCTAAGGAAGATCCAGAGCTTGAAGTTAGAACCCCTAGTCTACTAAAATAGGCTTCAGGGCTAAGCCAGGAACGTGCAGGAGGACTGAAGAAAGGAGGGGCTTTGCCCTTGTTTCAACCTAGAAGTTCCTGGTTCCTTTCTTGAGCAGCAGAGCAGGTCAGAAGAATTTGCATTTGTTAAAACACAGATTGCTAGGCCCCGTCCTTGTCCTTGGATTTTCGTGTTGTGTAGGTCTACCACGAGGCTCCAAATTTGCATTTCTAAGAAGCTGGTAACCCTGCTGCAGGTGGTAAGCTGACCACGCCGGGGTCTAGTGCAATAGGCTCTCGTGAGGAGAGTGGCAGATAGTGAATAGGGAAGACAGCCAGGCTCTCTGGGGGGAAGAAGGGTGAATTCCTGGCAGGCAAGATGTCTCAGTGGGTAAAGGCATTTCCTACCAAGCCTGACGACCTGAGTTCAATCCCTGAGGCCCACATAGTAAAAGGAGAGAACTGAATCTTAAAAGTTATCCTCTGACCTTTGCCCCCTCCATATATATAAAATGTAACAATTTTTTTAAGAACAGTGAATTCCTAAATCTTTCCAGTAGTAATGAGACCAGCCTAGCACTCTGAGAAAAGTCCAGCCTCAACCCCCCAACCCTGAGCCCTCCTCCAGCCATCTAACCAGAGAAACTGAGGCTCAGGAAGTTGAGTCTTTAAGAGAAAAGAAATCTAATACAAATCAACACAAAAAGCGTTTGACTATTGTCAAAAGTGAACTCTGAACCACGCTGCAGTGTTTGTGAACGGCAGCCCCAGCACCGTCTCCTGAGATGTGTATTCGGGGAAGGAGACATGGACCCCAGCTTTCCCTGCCTCTGCTGCCTTTGGCAGGAAAACAGTGTAAGAGTCGCAGAAATCTGCCTTTGCCCCCCACCCCCATCACCATCCTCTTATCTTCCTTTTACACTCCCAGCTCCCCCCTTTCCACTCCAGATCCTGCACACTTATCCTTGTACACACGCCAAGCAGCAAGGAGGAGGGGAGTTACCAAGAAGAGCCAGGAGAAGGTTTGAGCGAGCTTGCAGGCCCTTCTCTTTCCTTCCCTCTGGAAGACTGCTTCTCTAGATCCTTGTCAAACCCAACCTACCTACATACATTTCAGTACCAGTTGCTGAAACCGGCGAAGCCAGTGCCCAAATCCCCAAACTTCCTTTTCACCTTGTTTTTCAAATATGGGGGTGGTGGTTCTATTCCAGTTAGCAGCAAAATGGCACTTCTCTTACAGCCCCACATGCAAGCTCACCAATACACAAACAGACACACACACATAAAAACAAATATACCAGAACTGATCAAAACAGATGCACATATAAATGCAGAATTATCTTATCACAGGGAGAAGGCACACAGACTGGACATGCATGCAGTGCCCAGTACATGGGGGGAAAGGTACAGACACATCTCTCTAAGTACAGAGGCCTCCTGAGAGGGGATTCCTTGGAATGGGGCGCTGGCCCTTTAAGACAGTGATCAGTCTTACTAGTCCTTTTAGGGTACCTAGGCTACTGCTCTGCCCAGTAAGAGGGTGAGGGTGTAAGTATAGCTGACCAAGCTGGGCTGCCTCTGGTCCTAGGTGATGGTTCTTGTCACAAGGAAACGGATCTCAGAGCCCGCTGGGTCACTAGCCGAGAGGTCGCTGTTGCTATCAGCACCCCACACCCACGCTAGCACACACCCACTCCTTCACACCCAATCACCCACCCCACCCCTCACAAGCACACACCCGGGAGTCAGGCAGGCCACGCCCTCCGCTCCAGCTCAACCGAGAACCAGGCTCTGCTGTCAGTAGGGCTCTCTCCAGTACCCCGGGCGTGGCTGCCCACCTGCCAGCAGGGAGTCTCCACTCAGCTAGGATGCCCCCATCGCGGCTGACACCCACTTCCCCGGCTAGTGCGGGGCTCCGGGCGACGCCAGCGCCTCGGCCGCCGCCCCCACCCCCTTCCTCCCGGCAGTGCGGAGACAAAGCCGAGCACACGCACACAGGGGCTACGCGGGTGCACACCCGCCCTCACACGCGCGCACACACATACAAACACGGGGAGTCACACTGGCGCGCACACAGCGAAATACACACACACACACACGCCATAGGCTTCAGCCACAAGCGAAGCCATTGGTACAGACACACACCCTCATCCAGATGTACACACTGCTACACATTGGGACACACCCTCTCCGGGCACATACGCGGATAAGCACAAGCAGACACATAGACCCTCACTCAGATTAGCACACCACCCGGCCCCAAGGCGCACACCCTTACACAGATGCACACGCGCGTACACGCCAAACAACCACTTGTACCGATCCACAGATACACGCGTGTTCACACTCAACGCACACCCCGAGACCGGGACCCCGACACACGTACCCGCAAAAACACGAATCAAAGCTCGCGGCTCTGGCCACGCACGTCCTCCAGTACTCGAGGCTCGGGACGCAGCCGACAGCCTGCGCGGTCTCCGCGCCCTGGCGGCGCGGCTTCCGGGAGCAGTCTGTCTGTCTGTCTCTCGATCCTTGCGTTCAGTGGCCGCCCTGGCGGGCTCCGAGGCGCTCAGAAGCTGCGCAGAAATGCCCAGCTCGTTCGCTCTCTCCTTCGCTCCCTCCCACAGCGCTCAGCCCCCTCCCCGCCCGCTCCGCACACCCCCTCTCCCCCTCTGCCCCGCCCCGGCGGCTCCCTGGGAGGAGGCGGCTGCGAACCCGGCCGGACAGCGGCCGAAGGGCGTGCGAGCCGCGAGCGCAACCCACTGGCCCCGAGAGCCCAGCTACCCCGGAGCCCCCGCGTACGGTCCCAGGGAGGGGCGCTTGGAGGGGGGGTGCGCCTCACGAGCCCACGACGCTTGCCTCCCCACGTGGGCCAGGCGCCCACCTGAGCCTCTGTTGAGCTCAGAGGCCCGGGCGAGCAGCGGGACCTGGAGGAGGAGACACCACACCGAGCCTTCTCTACTTCCAGGTCCCAGCCCGGTAGGCTTGCCCCTACTCCACCTCCTCCAGAATCGCCGCCGGCACCAAGCCCGCTCAGCTTTCAGGCCGGTGGCCTGAGCTAACCTGGTGGCCCAGCAGCTCCACCAGGTCTCCTTTCCCTCTGGCGAGGACCTGGCCGACGCCCACCAACCCCCAGCCTCCCTCCTATTGTTCAGACGGCCGAAGCTGCTAAGGGCCGTGCAGCTCTTTCCAGCCAGTCTCAGGTGACAGCCCCTTTGCACTCTCTGGGAGCTCAGAAAGGGCCGAGCCCCTGGTCCTGGGACCCTGGGACCCTAGGACCCACAGATCCAAGCATGTCCAAAGTAAAGCGCTTTCCTAAATTAGGATTATATCCTCCCTGGCCCTTAGCGGACTCCTGCCAAAAGTCCTGCTTCGAACACACTTAAAGCCAAACATAGGAAAGGGCAACTAACCAGAACAGTGAAGGGAAGCTAGCACCCGAGAAGGTAGAGCATCTACCAGTGCCCCTGGACATAGACAGGAAACCGAGGGAATTCCTGCGCTTGGATTCTCACCACAAGACCTCAGTAAGGCCAGGAGCCCTGAGCCTCCTTTATTAGATTGTGAAGGGAAGAAACGAGAAAGAAGTAAATGTGAGACCTTACAGCGTTTTACTATAAGTCAGGCCGCAGATGACAACACGAGCAAAGACGCCTAAATGCAAACACCTTCACCGCCTCGCCTCACTTGGCCCTAACCAAGAGGCAGCTGTGATCCACGTAGGTCTGCCCCAGGTAGCACAGCGTCAAAGCCAAGGCCAGGAATTCTGGTTCTTTGCTGTACTCCCACCCAACTCCCCTCCCGCATCAGTACAGGCTGCTAAGAGCAGACTGGAAGCCAACAGCTGACTGGATAAATCCAGAGGGGGGAGGCACAGCGTGGACCTCCAAGGACACTGATAAACTACAGAAACCAAAGTGCCCAACACAGGACTGAGCAGAGCTTGCCCAGTTTTCCTCCACAGCAAGGCTCAAAAAGTCCAGGATGCAAATTAAGTTTATCACAGGGACTAACAACTCGCTTATTAGAAACACTTATGTTCCAGGCCTTGTTTTAAGAGTCAACCTAGGGGCTGGAGAGATGGCTCAGTGGTTAAGAGCATTGCCTGCTTGTCCAAAGGTCCTGAGTTCAATTCCCGGCAACCACATGGTGGCTCACAACCATCTGGAATGAGGTCTGGTGCCCTCTTCTGGACTGCAGACATACACACAGACAAAATATTGTATACATAATAAATAAATAAATATTTTAAAAAAAAAGAGTCAACCTAGTCAGGCAATGGTGGCACATGCCTTTAATCCCAGCACTCAGGAGGCAGAGGCAGGCGGGTCTCTGTAAACTCAAGGCCAGCGTGGTCTACAAAGTGAGTTCCAGGACAGCCAGGGCTACACAGAGAAACCCTGTCTCTAAAAAACAAAATAAAATAAAACAAAGCAAGTCATACTTGCATTAACTCATGTGATCTCTAGAGTTACACCAGAGAGTAGAAATTACCGCAAAATCACTACATTAGCTGAAAAGTGGCAGAGCCAGGATCTGAACCCTGGAAACTGACTTTGAACTCCCAGACTTGACTATCAGGCCAGCCCAGATTACGGATTACGAGGTGAAGGTAACTGAACTATCCAGTCAGCGTCCACCATCACAGGACTCTGCTTACCGTGTTTCCTGTCTCCCTGCATTTGCCTGGTACCCAGCTCAGACCCTGATTCAGAGACCTAATTTATTATAGGACTATTTGACGGCACGGGTGTGGTTCCTCTGCTCTCTGCTCTGGGAGAGGGCTTTTATCAGTGGGTTTAGGTGAAGCTGAGGAGATAGGAACTGCTAATCAGATTTGCTGCTTCCAACAGGAAGGACACACACACACACACACACACACACACACAGAATGTACTGTGGAAACCAGTAGAAGATTCCAGAAGGCCTCAACAGCTTAAAGACTGAGCCCAAACTAACAAAATGAGCTTCCACTCAGAATAAGTATAAAGTCCTGTCCTTAGGTTCATACCACAGTTGTCTGAGAAAACGTTCTATGCCCACGCTGTCTGTAGCCACTAGCTCCCCGTGGCTACTGAGCAGTTGAGATGTGGCTGGTGGCTAAGGAACCTAACGGCCATGTGAGGGGCTGGTAACTAGAGAGTGTCTCCATGAGATCCAAGTGCACAAAACACAGTATAGAAGAATCTAGATTAAGAACAGTTTCCAAGATTTTTACTTGACCTTCAGCTCAGTGATGCAGTTGGGGAGTGGGGGAGGACAAGATATGACTGTATTCTATCAACTGAAACCAGCAGCAAAGCAGTTTTGTCTCTTGTCCTAGAGAGATCCTAGCTAGGCCCCAGGACTTAGCTCTAGGCCCCACATCTGAAAGAAACACTGTCACGCTGACAAATGTCTACAGGAGGGGACCAGAAGGTTGAGGACCCGAACATCACATGATATAATGTTCTGTAAATGGCCTGGAAAAGGGTGTGGTGGCTCTCTCCAGCCATCTGTAGGCTGACACCCAGAAAGGGGATGTGATCTGTTCCCTATTACTTCGTTTATGTCTACTAAGCAAGACCAACTATCTGTGTACATGAACCCTCAGGGTTCCTCTGAAGGAAGATCTGCACTTAGTCCACCCAAGACCTGGGTCAGATGAAGCATTGCTTACTGATTGTCTGACTGACCGAGTTTGAAGGAGTTACATTCGGCTTCCATGGATAGACATCCAGGAGGACGAGTACTGCTCACCATAAAGATCTCTGTAGAGCTGGGGATGCAGTTCAGTGGGTAGAGCACCTGTCTAGCGTTGGGGGAAGCCCTGAGCTCTGTTCTCCAGCACTGGGGGAAGAGAAAGGCCAAGAAAGAAACAAAAACCCTCTCTAGTATTTAGAGCTAACCCAAATTTGGTAGGGGTCACTTTGACCAACTTCCTGTCAATACCCTACTCAAAGACCACATCTTCACTGAGAGGCAAGATAGGTGGAAACAAGCCAGTTCTAATAGTAGGGAAAGTCTAGATCAGGGCCATCCTGCTAGACCATCATGGGTGGTCGGCGCTGCCCTGGCTGGACCACAGCAGGACCATAGAACTCACCTCTGATGGGGGCACTACCACACCAGAAAAAGTTCACAGGAAGAGGCTAGAGTCAGGGGGGATCCGTTTGGGAGATTGCAGTAGCCCAGGAAATCAGGTGTGACCTGAAAGGAGACCTGGGCTGGAGTTAGGACCTGCGTTCCTGTAATTCTGCCTCTGTCACTAGCCTATTGTTTGCCTGTGGATGACTGCTCTCCCAGGTTTCAGTCTTTCCAAGCACAGCATTCGGAGTGATCCCATGGCCCCTCCTACCTCTGGATCCTTTGAACCGGGAGACAGGGAACGAAAGGTTACTAGGATAGCATAGAAGAAGAGCTGTATAATTGTCAAAGTAACAACTCAGTATCGTTATTATCATTTCAAAGAAGCCGCAATAGGGTTTGGTGACCGAGCTTGTTGGGGACACCAGAGAAGAGATGGAGACGATGAGGAACAAGGGCCGCCGAGCTTTCCAAAGGGTCAGCAAACAAAACCCTCCCCCTCCCCCACCAGATCTTCAAATCTTGTGCTGTGTGCTTGGTCACCTCCTGGGTGGCTTCCTCATTCCGGGGAGCCACACCCCATTCTTGACTAAAGGAATCCACCAGCTGACTCTGTCCTCTGTTCTTCCTTCACTTTGGAGGATTGAACCCCGCGGTGTTGCACGTCAGAGCACACAGTCTACCCCCAACTACTCCCCGACCTCTTTTCACCAGTGAGCCTTCCTTGGGTTGTTCCTTACATAATCAGCACCATTATCTTGTTTGGAAATAACCAACATTATTGAGCCCTTGGTGCATGCTAGGCACCTGCATAATTTTCTCATCCTGGGAGATAGCTCTAATTATTATCTCCATTTTATAGAAGAGGACGCCGTGGCTTGCAGAAATTCTAAATCTTCTGCAGCCTCTTGGTCTGTCAGCTCTGAAGCCTGTGATTTCAAGGCTGCACTCCTGAAGAGACCCAACACTCTGCTGAGTGTTTTAAAACTAACTAAGGAGAACAAGACAAGATCCCCAGTTCTCAGCAGGGAAAAGGGATGCTCAGAGGGTAAGTGCAGCCTTTGGACCAGTTGGCCAAGCTGTCTGTGGTATGGTGGGTGCTCGTCCTCCTCTCGGCTCTTTATTCTGCACTTCCCTCTTCCTCCTAGAAGGAAATTGCCTGGCCAACCTAAGGGAAGGACTGTCTATCTTTTTCCTGGGGGAAGGGAAAGCTCACTGGAAGGCGAAAGTTATTTCCGCTTCCCTTCTCCGAGTCACACACCCTGCCTGGCCCAGGGCCCGCTGGTGACGGTGTGGCAGGCTCACGAGGTGAGTCATGTGGTCCTGACCTGTCAGAGTCACCTAAGCACAAGGTGCTAAACTCAGTTTAGAGAGGTGGAAAGTAGGGCAGTGTTGTCATCCTCGAGAGAACGGTCCACCTCACCCACCCCGGGGCGCCATGTAAGCAAGCCATCAGGGGCCGAGGGTGCCTGTGACAAAGGAGGGCGTATTCCCACCCTTCAGAGAGGATAAGAGAAAGGACAAACTTAGACTGACATCCTTTGGATCTGTTAGTATTTGAGTCTAGGAAATCCCACTGTGGGTACCAAAATGGTAGATGTTCAAGTCCTTTATATAAAACGACATAGAATTTGCATAAACCATACACGACTTCGAGGTTATTTACAATACTCAACACAATGTAAGTTGTATGTAGACAATTGTTATACTACGATGCTTCGTGGTGATGTTTTGTTTGTGCTCTAACAAATAAAGCTTGTCTGAGGATCAGAGCGTGGAGCCAGCCACTAGATAGCCATAGAAGCCAGGCAGTGGTGGCACACACCTTTAATCCCAGCAGAGGCAGACAGATCTCTGTGAGTTCAGGCCTCCCTGGGCTACACTAGATTGATGGAATCTCAAAGAGAAATAGCCAGGTGGTGGTGGCTCACACCTTTAATCCCAGTTCTTGGGAGTCACACTTGGGAGTCTTTAATCTCAACACTAGAGAGGTGGAGATAGGAAGGGATATGGCTGGGCAGAGAGAGGAATACAGGGCAGGAGGAGACAGGAGCTGAAGGCTGTAGCCTCCTGTACAGATGGCGCTCCAGAACAGCGAGGGCTACAAACAAACAAAAAGTATTTTTAAATTTGTTTTTGATTTATCTAATGTGTACGAGTGTTTTTGACTACATATATGTATGTATACCATGTGTGTGCTTGGTGCCCATACAGGTCAGAAGAGAACATCCAGGTGCCCTGGAACTGGAGTTACATACAGTTGTGAGCCACCCTGTGGGTGCTGGGGATCAAACCTGGGTCCTCTGCAAGAGCAACAAGTGTTCTTCACCTCTAAGCCATCTCTCCAGCTCCCTTTTCCTGAGACTTTTAATCTGTGGTTGGCTGACTGCACATGCAGACCCCACCAATCTGAGGGGCTGACTGTATACATTTACAAAGGCCTGTGTGACTTGTGTCAGGATTCTCTCAGAAGAACTGAGAGTGGACTGGCGTCTGGAACAGAAAGTCCAGCACACACAAAAGGAAAGAGGCTGAGCAGCACACGTTCGCATCATATACATATATATATATATATATATATATATATATATATGGATTCCATCCAGCAGGCAGTGGAGACCCGATACATACACACTATGGCCTTAGAGGACAGAGTTTGAATCCAGACTCTACCACCTCGCAGCTATTTGGCCTGGTTCCTCAGCCCCTATGATCCAAGTATTGCTCTTCCTCATTTGCCCTTCCTCTTTGCCAGTGAGAGGATTGCTGAAATGATCCAGGGAGCTGCCCTGGGGCTTGAGCACCCTTCAGGAGGAGTGCACTTCCCCAGCCCATGTCACATGACCACAGGAATTTCTTTGGCCAGCGAAATAGCAACTGGAAAGGTGAAGGCCAATGCGTGTTTGAGTGTAAAGTCTCACTCCTAATTCTTTCTGCCCGCGGGAACCGTGCATCTTGTATAGGAACTGTGCCTGGATTTTGCATCCAGGAATGAAAAGATACACAGAGAGCTAACGATGACCTACAGCTGCCTCCCACTGCTGCTGATGTGGATTCAAAGAAGAAAACTGCTGTAAGCCACTGAAGGTTTGGGGATGCTTGCTATCATATATCATAAGCTGGCAAATGCTGACAGGTATATCCCCTAACAATGTGGGTGGTTTTAGAAGGATCGACCTCAAAGTATTATTGCAAGTATCAAATAAGATTAGCACATGAAAAATGTATAACCGTTTCATCAGCGCTTCCTAATATAAAATGAGCACTCTGGCTGCTAGGCCAACACTTAGGAAGCAAATGCAGGCAGATTTGGAGGTGGAGGCCAATCTGGGCTCCATAGTAAGACAGACCCTATCTCAAAAAACAAAACAGGGCAGGGGCAAGGTGGCTCAGCCAGCAAAGCTCTTGCTGCACAAGACTGATAATCCTAAATTCTGTCTGCAGAACATACAAAAAGACACGTGTGGTGATTATCTGTGATCTCACATTCCTGCAGGGAAATGGGTCATCTGTGATGTCACACTCCTGCAGGGAAACGGGAGGCAGAGAAAGAAGAATCGCCTAGGAGCCTGAGGGCCAGCTAGCCCAGAAGACTGCTAGGCTGGAGCACACAGCTAGCTCAGGGGACAGAGTGGCAGACGCTGCCTCAACAAGGTGAAAGGGGAGAAGATTCTCTTGAGAATTGTCCCCTGAAGCTGGGCAGTGGCGGCAGACCTTTAATCCCAACACTCGGGAGGCAGAAGCAGGCTAATCTCTGTAAATTCAAGGACAGCCTGGTCTACAAGAGCTAGTTCCGGGACAGGCTCCAAAGTTTATAAAGAACAACCAAAAAGAAAAAGAAGAGAAAATTGTCCCTTGACCTCCATGTGTGTGTTTGTGCACATGTATGTGCATACAAACAAACACACATACAAATTAAAGAAAATAAAATAGTGATTCTGCCCCCCACATAAGTTTGATGAATACCAGAAATGGTATTTGCAAAAGAGAAGGGTGTGTTGAGTAGTGTCACCCCCAGATTTAAATCCCCTTTAAAATTAAAGTCATTAACTTCATCGGAAATAGGGTTGAAGTTAGACACAGTGACTCACACTTGGGATCTCAGTACTTGAGGGGACGGAGCAAGAGCACGGTGGTAGACAACACGGTGAATTTCAGGCCAGCCTGGGCTACAAAGCGAGGCCCCCCCCCCCCCAGAGCAAAACAGAAATAGGGGTTTACAGATGCAATTAGGTAAGGATTTCATGAATAGCTTGACCCAATTTGGGCATGGCAGTGTGGACATGTCCCAACACTCATCAGGCTGAGGCAGGGGAACTGCTAGTTTGAGGCCCGTTGGAGGTCAGCAGAGCTGCGAGATGTGCGATTTCTCACTGTCCTAACAACAACAAACAAACAAAACATCTGGGTTTAGAGTGGACCTCAAAACACCAAGCCCAAAACCAAGGACACATGAAGACACTCAGACGACAATGGGAAGATGGAGGCCACACTCAAGAGACATAGCTACAGACAAACCAAGGAACGCCAAGATGGTGGCCACCATCAGAAGCCAGGAGAGAGGCAAGAGGTGCTTCCTCCTTCAGAGTCCCTCAAAGAACCAACACTGCTGACCACCTGGACTGTGGGAAAATAAATTTCAATTGTTCTAAGTCATCAAGTTGGTACTAATTTGTTATGTCAGCCCTGGAAAACTAGTGCAGATGGATTATTTTAAAAATAATTTTGAACAATTGGTTATTCATCTGGAAAAAAACAAAACTGGCTTCCTGCCTTGTAGCGTGAACATAACTCTCGGTTGTACTAAACACCTAAATTTGGAAAGTAAAACTTTAAACTTTTTAGACATATCAGGAAAATTGTGGCTGGAGAGATGGCTGGGTGGCTGAGTATGTAGTGAGCTTACAGAGCACCAAAGTTCAGCTCCCAATACCTCTGTCAAGCAGCTCATACCCAGCATGAGGCTGGGGTCTCTAGCGCCCACCTCTGGACCTTAAAGGCAGCTGCACTCAAGAGCGGACATCCATGAACAGACACAGACACACACACACACCTTTTAAATGGAGTAACAGTACATTATCTTCAGGACACCAAGATGAGTAAAACATTATTTTCAACAAGACACCAACACAATTACAAATTATATCAGTCTTCATTCTTTACAGACACAGACTAACAGGGCGTGTGTGGGTAGGAGAGATAGTTCCTGTATTTCTCATTTCCAATGAAGTGTAATGGGGCACATGTCCCAGGATTTGAGAGGTGTAGACAGGAAGATCAGAAGCTGGGTGCCAACAATGTGTGTGCTATATAGCAAGGTCCAGACCAGCATAAGCTCCAGAATGAGGGCTTATTTCAAAGACCATAAAGGAGGGGCAGGGGCAGTGAGACAGCTTAGCAAGGGCCTTAAGACCTAAGTTCAATCTCTGGACCCCATATGGTAGAAGGAGAAGCAGCTCCTGCAAGTTAACCTTGATATCCACATGTGTCGTGTCATGTGAACATGTATGCACTCACACATGCAAATGCAATACCAGATTCAATTCTTTTGAACTATATAGTCAGCTACACTAAAGGCAGAAATTCTATGTATCAAAAGAGGGAATGAGACAGAAAGTCAAGCCACTAGCTGAAGGCAAATTGGATCAGCCGTGCTTTTGGTTGACAAAGGACAAGAATCTAAAATGTACAGAGAATTCCTAATAATTGATATTAAGCAAATGGACAAAGAATATGAACAAGAAATTCATGGAAGCAGAAATATGGATGTCCAATGAGCCCTTCCACCCACTAGTTACAGACCTGAGGCAGTCTCTGTGGGAGCGGAAAACGTTCTCTGACATGGCTATTCTGCTCCTGGACTGGAAACTCGGGCAGGACTGGAGCCGGGACTCATGGTAGGACATGTACCAGCATGTGTGAGGCCCTGGGCTCTGTTCCCGGCACTACTAGCAACAAATGAACAACCAAACAGCAAACCTTCTCTCCGTTCTATACCTTGGCATCCTGATCAGCGCATACACAGCACAGGTCCAGCAAGGAACCTTTCAAATGCAAGAGAAAATCCCAGCTCTGTAGCTTGGGGCTTGTGGCTGTCTGTAGTGCAGCTCCACATCTCCATTCCTACCACTTCCTGTGTGTGTGTGTGTGTGTGTGCATTTGTGCGCATGTGCATGGCACTAGGAACCAAACCCAAGGCTTCATGCAAACATTCCAGCCCAGCCCCCGGAATCTACTACTCTTAAACATATCCTTATCTTCCTCATCCCTATACAAGCCTACCCCTGTTCCACTACCATTGACAGCAGTGTCCATGGTTCTAATATCCTTTTCTAGGGGTTGTGTTCAGTGGTAGAACAATTGCCTCGTGCATCTCAAGTCCTAGATTTGATCGTTAGCACCAATTTAATATTTTAAAAATGAAAAGACACTTTTCCCTTTTGTTGCATGGAGGAGGGGTCCCTTTGTTTCATCCCACCCCACATTGGGTGCCAAACTGTAACAGGAACAAGCGGGCCTGCTTTTGCTTCCGTCTGCCTGGATAGCTTACACCCAAAATAATCACACAGAAATTGTATTCATTTAAATACTGCCTAGCCCATTAGTTCTAGCCTTTTATTGGCTAACTCGCACATCTTGATTCAGCCCATTTCTAATAATCTGTATGTCAACATGAGGTCATGGCTTACCAGGAAAGATTCAGCATGTCTGATCTGGCAGCTCCATGGCGGCTCTCTGTCTGCCCTTCTTCCCAGAATACAGTTCTGTTTCCTTCGCCTACCTAAGTTCTGCCCTATCAAAAGGCCAAAGCAGTTTCTTTATTCAACCAATGAAAGCAACACATAAACAAAAGGACCTCCTACACCACCTTTTTCTGGGCTGAGTATATAGCCCAGAATAGGACATGTTCAGTGTTTGAAAGCACAGGGCTGGAGAGATGGCCCCGCAGTTAAGTGCACTTACTGCCCTTATAGAGGACCTGGGTTCAGTTCCCAGCACCCACTAACAGCTTATAACTGTCTATAACTCCAGCTTCAGGGATCCTCTTGTCCTTTGTGGGCACATATATGCACACAGGTGAAACACCCACACACATAAGAATAGGGAAACCCTTTAAGAGTTCTACTTAATAGCCAGGCAGTGGTGACACATGCCTTTAATCCCAGCACTTGGGAGACAGAGGCAGGTAGATCTCTGTGAGTTCAAGGCCAGCCTGGTCTACAAGAGCTAGTTCCAGAACAAGATCCAAACTACAGAGAAACCCTGTCTTGAACCCCCCCCCCCCAAACAACAACAACAAGTTTCTGCTTAACTTACAGAAAAGGTAAATTTCCCCTTTTCTAGTAAGGACCCCCTTTTCTTAGGGAGCCCTACTTTTCATTCACACATAGACCCTGTGAATTCTAGCAGACATAGACCCTGTGAATTCTCCAGGCCACTGCAATTCAGTCAAAGGACTTAAACTGCCCAACGCCTCTGTCTTCTACACTTTCTGGTTAAAGTAACAGGGAATCTGGTCTAGTTTCCTCTGGTCTCATAATTCCTGGGGTTTGTTGTTGTTGTTGTTGTTTGAGAAAGGGTCTAAGTATGCAGCCCCAGCTAATCTGGAGTTCACTGTCTAAACCACGCAGGCCTGAAACTCACGGACATTCATCTACCTGTGCCTCCCACCTGCTAGGATTAAGGGCGTGTGTCACCATGCCTGGTTGTCCTATAATCAAGTAAGAACCTCTTTTAGGGAACCTGGAACTTTTTTACTTTCCCTTCTCTGTACCACGGACCCAGCAGTGCCTTCCTCCAAACACTCAGTGTTTACTGACTGCCTCTTAGAGGCTTGCTTTGTATTCTGCTCTAGAGATGTGGAGCTGGATAGGACACCACCCCTAGCTGAACCACTGGATGGATAGAAATGCTCTCTGGGCTATACCCAGTTTAATCAAAAAAAAAAAAAAAATAAAGCAGAAGAAAATGAGACATAAGATTTGAAATTGCCAGTCATGCCTTCCAGACTTCCTACAGACAGTCTGGTTGTAGTTTTGTCTACATGTTTACCTCCAGCCAAACTGAGCTGTTTGTGGTCCTGGAACAACCCAAGCTGTCCCCACTTGCATGTGTCACCAGGGTGTGTGCTGTGTACTCTCCCACGTCTCTTTCTGTTTCTCTCCCATCCAGGCCTTCTTTGTTCTGTCTCCTTTCTCCTTCTTTTGTGTGTGTGTGTGTGTGTTGATGCACATATGTTTGTTCCTTTCTCCTCGTGTGTGTTGTTGCACATTTATGTACATGTGTTTGGTCCTTTTTCCTCGTGTGTGTGTGTTGATACACATATATGTACATGTGTTTGGTCCTTTTTCCTCGTGTGTGTGTGTGGATGCACATTTATGTACATGTGTTTGGAGACCAGAGGACAACCTCAGGTGTTGTTCCTCAGGTATCCCTCACCCCTTTTTTGAGACAGGGTCTCTCATGGTCATGGGCTGGAACACACAGAGTCTTCTAGGCCAGCGTGCCCAAGGATCTGCTTGTCTCGGCTTTCCCAGAGCTGGGATTATCAGTGTGTACTGCACTTGACATTTTTACAGATGACCTGGGATCAAACTCTGGTCCTCATACTTGTCAGCCTAGTGCTTTGCCATCTGGACCATGTCCTCAACCCCCATCTCTCACACTTTTGTTAGTTAGTTTGTTTTCCAAGACAGGGTTTCTCTGTGTAACAGTTCTAGCTGTCCTGGAACTCACTCAACTCGAGGTTGGCCTCGAACTCACAGAGATCCACCTGCCTCTGCCTACCGAGTGCTGGGATTAAAGGTATGCGCCATCACCACTTGGCCTTCCCCACACTTTTTGAAACAGAAACTTTCGTAGCTTAGGCTGGCCTCAGACTCATAATGTAGCCAAGGATGGGCTTAAATTCCTAATCCTCCTTCCTCTACCTCCTAAATTCTGTACACCACCACACCTGGCTTTGGGACTTTCATCTTACCCGTCCCTCTTTCTTGCTCTCCATTCTTTTCTTTTTCCTCTAGGCTCCTCCTCTGCCATCCCACCTTCCTTCCTAATTTTTCTGACTCTTTTCCTTTCTCCACTCCACCAGGGACCTGTCAGTGACATCCACGGTCACTCAGAGTCTCTTTCTGTGGGGACAAAAGATAGAACAAGACAAATCTAAGTCTAACAGCTGCTAGACCTCATTACAAGAAGCCTCAGAGTGGGTAGGGAAGGCGAGGAGGAATGTTGAAGGGGGGAGGGGATCCCAGCAACAGAGAGGAGGCTGCCTAGCGACTGCTGGCGAATCCTCGGAGCATCCACAGAGAGTATGCCAGTCACAGACTTCCAACCCACCCGCTCCTCCCTTTCCTCTCTCTGATCAAAGAATTAGGGGGGGAATCATATTGCAAAAATTCTTGATAGTCTTCTATCCCACCTCTGTAATTCTGCATTGAGAAACTGAGGCAGAGAGAAGGGAAGCCTCTGGTTAATGTCATCCAGAAAGTGGCTCGGCAGGGACTGGACTCCAAGCCTCCTGCCGCTCCTTTCTGTTTGGTTTAATTGTTTGCTTGTGGGTTTTTGGTGTGTGTGTGTGTGTGTGTGTGTGTGTGTGTGTGTGTATGTTCTCAAGGTCAGGGGACACCTTTGGGGCGGTCTCCCCTGTCACTTTGTTCTGAGGCAGAGTCTTTCTTGCTTCTGCTCCTTCAGTGAGCTCTCCAGGATAGCTCTCAGAGCAGAAATTCTGTCTCTCCCTGGTCTCGCTGTAGCAGCCGGGGGATTAGAGGTGTGCACTTCCACACCTGTCTTTTCACGTGGGTCCTGGGGGTCCAAACTCGAGTAGGTAGGCTTGCTCAGCAGGTGACTGGCCCTCTTGGGGGGGACTTTGAGAGGGGTATCATCATGTGACACAGGCTAGCCTCAAACTCACAATATTTCTGCCTTCACCTGCCAAGTGCGAGGATTAGAGATTATGGACACGCGCCTGGCGGAGGGATCGTCTTTCACTACCACACTGCCTTCCTGTACTCCCAGTACTCTCGCCCCCCTCCCTTCTGCCTGGTTCCTACCATGCCGGCGTTCTAGTCCCTGTTAGGATTCTCCTGTCTCTTTACTGGGAATAGGAATCCCTGCGGTTTGGATAAAAAGGACAAAGCCCAACATTCTATCCTAGCCAGAAGCCTGATGGCTTCTGTGGCTCTGGGAAGGATGATGCAAGTGTCCGTCTGGCCTGTAGGGGGACAGGTTTTGGAGAGCCTATAATAAGCAGCTGCAGAGAGTTAACTAGGCTCTGGTTCAGTAGGTGGGACCCTTCCTCTTCCAGCCTAGCTGGCTGCTTGGAGGCCCTGTCTCACCCCACCAGTCTCCAACTTGAAGCCGAGGCCACCCAGGCACAGAGGATCGGGGCTGCCGCTGAAGGCTGCTGCAGGCAGGGGGGAGGGAAAGGTTTCCAGCGGCTCCTCTTTCAGTCCCCTCCTCCCCTCCACAAAGGGCCACTGTCTGAACACAGAGAGACCCTGGAAGGAGGCCTCCCAAGGTGCTCAGCAACAGGGCTGGGTTTCATCAGGCCAGGCCGCTGGGCCAAGTAAACATCAGGGAAGGAAGAGGCCCAGCAGTTTCTGCAGTCTAGCTCCCTGCTCCAGGAAGCTCAGGAGCATGCTCAGCCAGGGCATCCAGAGACAATAAGGATGGCTGTGGTCATCTGCCTGATTTTATAGCTGCAAAAATGGAGAATCGGAGATAAGGGACCCACTCTGCCTGGTATTTGCCATTGCTCGGGGCACAGCCATCCTACAGTCCTTGTCAAATGCAAAGGTTTTACAAGACTGTTGTGCTAGTTCAGAGGTGGGAGGGAGTTTTGTGAGCTGGAGAAATCAGGGAATACTTCCTGGAGAGAGTGGGACTTAAGTTTGGTCTCCATAACTGCACAAGAAGAAGCAAAGTACCTTGGCCAGAATGCACAGGCCGGGTACAGCATTGAGGAAGCAGGAGCACTTGGGGACAGAGACAACATCTTTTTGGTTACTATAGAGAATTCACATAGGGGAGGGTAGAGCAGTAGTCTGGAAAGTTTGGTTGGGAATTAAACCACAACTAGTCTGGACCAAATAGAGACATCCTAAACAGAGTAATTAATGGATGAGGGGGGGGGCAGAATTTTAGAGAAGGTAGGATGTCCTGAAAGAGCCATAGATTGACCTCTGCTTCTCTGGAAAGCCTGGGACTCGTTATGGCCTCTCTCTGAGGTTCGGTTTCTTTTAAAAATGAAAGTGTCAAGGCTGATGCTCAGTTGATAAAGCGCTTGCTACACAAGGATGAGGACCTGATCAGATTCCCAGCGCCCATGGAAACGTTTGGGTGTGGTACACATGCCTGCAATCCCAGCACAGGCAGACGAAATGGGAGGATTCTTGGGGCTTACTGGCAAGCTGGTCAAGCTAGTCAGTGAGCTTCAGGTTCAGGATGAAATCCTGTCTCAAAAAAAACAAAGTGGAGAGTGTTGGAGAAAGACACTTGACCTTGACCTCTGGCCTCTACATGCAGGTACATACATGAATATATACATACCACACACAGAGACACATAGACATAAAATTAAAGAATAGAAGTGGGGGCTGGATCAGCAGTTAAGAGCACTTGCTGCTCTTGGAGAAGACCTGGGTTTGGTTCCCAGTACCCAAATTATGGCCTTACAGCCACTTGTCTGTAACCCCAGTTCCAGGGCATCTGATGCCCTCCTGACTTCCACAGGCACCAGGCACATATGTAGTGCACACACATACATGCAGACAAAACATACTCATTTACATAAAAGAAATAAATCTGAAACCAACCAAAACAGCAAAAGGGTTCGGGGGTTGAGAGAACAGCTTAGTGATACACTGCAGGCTTAGCATACAGGAACCTAGGTTTCGTTACCAGTGCCAAAAAGGTGAATAAAAGAAAAACAAAGCAGGATTGGAGAGATACTGGACAGACGGAGCCATCTCCCTAGCATCTGCCCTCCCCCCGATTATTTTTCTTTGCAAACTCGTGCTGTCCTACACCTTTTTTTTTAAATTTAAAAGTTCTTATCATATGAGTATATCAAGAGTTACCCTTACCTGTGTAGTCTGGTGGTAAGTCATTCCCAGGGTCCTGAGTTCAATCTCTAGCATAAAAGTAAGAAGTAAAAAAAGATTCCTTGCTCTTTCTATGGTAAAACAATATTGATCACCCTAACCCCCACTGTCGGATATTTAGGGTGTTTCTTTTCTATTATAGACAATGTATTATTATACATACATTATTTAGTACATGCAGGAATGTGTCTCCAGGATACAATCCCAGAATAGAAATTATGTGTTAAGTTCTTTATATCACTTAATACAACAATTTAAAGCAATCATAATTATGCAAATTGTACAAACGAGGAGAATCAAGCCGTAAAAAGACTCTACAGCTAGGTAAGTCAAAATCACACAGTTCCTGTATGGTAGGGTAGAAATTCCCAGAGAGGCATTCTGGGAATTCTGACCCTAGAGCTGACAAGCTCAATCATTCTACCAGTGGGTCTCATATGGCTGCATCACCTGGAGGACCTGTTAAAACACAGGGCTACCACCAACCCTGAGAACTTCTTAGCATTGCACTACGGGGCCCGTGGCTTGGTGTCTCATTTAGTTCCCAGGTCATCCCGATGCGACAAGCACACTTCGGATAGTTTCACTCGCCACGATCTCGCCCACTCCAGCTCTTCTTTTAGGTCAGAAGGCAAATGGCTAGTGCCCTGCACATGGCCTTGAGGGGACCAGAGCTTCCTGGAGCCCATAGCCTATGCTCCATGTAGACAGGGCGAGCATCTGGAGCCGGGCTGGTATGTAGTGCTCAATACATACTTGCAGAATGAATATAGAAATAAATGAGGTACGAAGTGCTCCATCCAATATGTTGCTGCCTCTTTTCCTAGCCCCCCTGGGAAGCCCCACTGCCCACGTTGGCTGAGATCCAAACTCATGCTCTGAGAGCCCTTGAAGAAAAGCTGGGCATTTCATCCCATCACTCCTCTGACTTCTAATGAAGTCAATGAGGCAGCCAGGCCCCTGTTATTAATGGAGAGAAGACATCTTAGCGTGCTAGAGTTCCGCTGAGATAAGCTAGTCCAATGCACTCATTTTATTAGCATTAATAGCAGTAGATATAATTCATAGCATTGCCGTGCAATCAATACACTTACTTAAAGAAAGAAAAGCCTCTCTAGCCAGAACTTCCTTCCCTCTTACAGCTGAGAGTTTCTTCCCAGAGAAGAAGTCTTTCCATGGGCTCAGCCTGGCAGGCTCACTCAGACACGACAGGGAAGATTTAAATTCGGGAGGTCTGCAGGACATCCCTTCCATGAAGCAGGAAGACAGAAATTTCCCACAAATCTGAAGGAACAAAAGGCAACAGGTCACATGCTTACAGGAGGTCACACACCAAGCCAGCTCCTTGAGATCCTGACTCTGTTACAGAATTAGATTTCTGAGGTAGGAGATCTGGAAGCCTTCTGGTCCCTTCCCTAGCCCTGCTGTTTCTTCTAGCTGGCCCTCACCTGGCCCCCAACCCCTCCTGCTGCCTGCTCCACCTCAGGCTGTTCCTAAGCCTCCTTCCCTGTTGGGGCACTTGCCTTGGGTCCTCCAGGGCTCAGTCTTATTAGGAACGATTGGGTCCTAGGCCCTGCACAAACAACACACAGGAGTCATCATGGAATCTGTGGTGGGAGGTTTCATGGACGTGGAGAGGAAGTTCATGGGCCCACTCAATCTGATGCCGCTGACCAGCCAAGCAGTCAGACTGGCTACGGCGTGAAGGACAGATGAAGCCAGAGTATTCAGCCATCCTGGCCGCCAAGCAGAGGGAGTTCTACACTGACGCTGTGAATCAAGCCAGCTCAGGCATAGGTGGCCAGCAAGGGACATTAGACAGACCCAGCCACACGGAGTACCCTGTCTGTGAGGTACATGTACACTCAGGGTAGACAGAATCAGCAGCCATGCAGACTGACAGACTGGGAGAAGGGTCCGGTCAGCTGACACAGATGGCAGTCAGACACAGGTGGCTGACACCAGTCAGGTGCAGCTTGTCAAGCATGGATAGGGTCTGTTTAGTCGGTTGCAGTTAGGTCACCTCGGACAAGAGCCTCCTGTCAGGAGAGATGCCATCAGCCAGGTAGGGCAGTCAGTCAGCTGTGGTAGGATGGACAGAGCAAGCAGTCTTGGCCCATCAGGCACCCATGAAATCTATGTCCAGTGGGACAGCCAAACACACTTGGATTATCAGGGCAACGACGGCATCTGTAGGCGGCCGGTCAGGTTGTTTCCAGACAAGCGCTAGATCTCGGGTCCCTTATGTTCTGGGCAGAGTCTTGGCTGATTAAGGGTGGGGTCTGGTCTTGCCAGTGTCTTCCCAGCAGCCTTCTAGTGTTGCCATAGCAGCTGGGACCTGATCCCAGCCTGCAGCTGTACCTGGCTTTTCTACTCTTGCTCTGGCTAGTTGGTTCTGAATGCTCTTCCCTGGCCCTGGGGCCACCAGACGCTAAAGATAGAACGCTGTGCAGAAGCAGCAGTGGCAGTGGCAGAGGGACAAACACACACACACACACACATACACAGATGCACACACACAGAGTACGGCGCTCTCCACTGTCATGTTGCACACTCACACACACACACACTGAGTACAGCACTCTCCATTGTCATGTTGCACACACACACACACACACACACACACACACACACAGAGTACGGCACTCTCCACTGTCTGGTTGCCACTTTATCAAATCTTTACCCTCCTAGGGATGATGGAGACTACACAAGAAGAATGATAGTGATGCAGAAACCCCTTAACCCCAGATGCATACCATGGCCCTGTGGCATCCCCAGGAGCAATCAAGTTTCTCTCGACAGTGAGGGCGTGTCCACAAGAACAGTCCATGTAGTGAGGTGATCAGGCAATGCTGGGCTCAATGGTGGCAAGGGTGAGGGTCAAGTCTGTGACGGAAGTCCTCTAAGGTATTTGATCTGAGCCTCAAAATGCTGCTTCTATACAGATGAGGAAATCAGGCGCAAAGGGGGTTCATGTCTTGCACGAGGTCAGCTGTCCTGAGGTGCAAAAGCCAAGATGAACTCCTTGACACGTTGACATGTGGGTTCTTAACTAAACTCCATGGGAATGTGGTGGTATAGGTCCAGCTACTGGCAGGAGGGAGGATCACATGAGACTACACATTGGAGACTATCATGATCAACATAAGACCCTATCTCAAAAAGAAGTTAAAAAAAAATCCCTATACCTTTTTATTATAAGCCTGACCCCTGAAGGCCATCATAAATCTCCATTAGCAAGTTTCTTTGTTCTGCTTCAGAAAACCCAACCCTCTGCTGAGTCCTGGGCATCCCTCTGCCTCAAGAACTTGGTATAAGAATCTGTTAGAACGGAGAAGCTAGGGCTAGGATTGTAGGTTAGTGATAGAGCTTTATGCCCCGCGTGCACACGACCCCAGGTTTGAACCCTGGCACCAGAAAGGAAAAAAATAAATCTGAGAAGTCATGCTAAACCAAGAACAAATTATAAGTCTATCTTTCAAGACTCTAAAATTGTGAGATCAGGTGCCCCTGGAAAACTGTGCTGCTAGGCACACTGTCACCAAAGAAACCAGAGTATGGCTGCAGGTCCAAACATCTATGATCAAGTTACAGCTGTATGAACCAGGAGTTAAGAACACGTGATCATAAGCTCAGATATCTACAAAGGTAATGAGATCATGAAACTGAGTAAAGGGTCAGACCAGCAAACCTGCTCCATCTAGAGGGCCGTGTGCTCCAGGTGTGGAGGCGCGTGTCTTTAAATCTAGCCCTTTAATCCTAGCATTAGGAAGGCAGGAGCAGGTGGGTCCCGATGAGTTTGAGGCCAGTCTGTGTCTACATAGCCAGTTCCAGGCCAACTAAGGGCACAAAGTAAGACCTTGTCTCTAACTAAATAAGCGTACCGTGTCCTCAGTCACCCACCATCTCTAGCCCTCTGGTTAGGCAGTGCTGACTAAGTCAGTTAACAGAGTCTGATTTCCACCAAGTACATAATGAGAAGGAAACTTCATCTCACAGTGTGAAATTTTATGTTGATCAAACATTTCTATCTGTAGAAAACATGGGAAGTGTGGCAGAGTCTATAAATGGAGGGGAAAGTGAAAACGCTGACTGAAGGTTTGCTGGGCATCTGCCACACAGTCTCCAGGAATTCCGAGAGCCCGTCTCTGAGGAAGGGCTTGGGTCCCTCCTAGACAGATGAGGAAAGGCCCTAAAGAAGGATGGTGACTTAACCAAGGTCACAAGCTGTTTGCTGAGGAGTCAGATTTAAATCTGGACCCTCCGATGTCTCAGCAGTGTCTCCCTGCCAAGCCCACTATTGTCCTCACTGTTGATGGAGCCCAGGGCCTCCGAGCCGAACCTCAACCTCTGGCATCACTCTGGGTCACACCAAGATGATTTCAGGACGAGCCCAAAAGGACAGGTTTTAAATGTTTTAATTCTAGAGCAGGCATATTGATAGGGGGATCCTCAGCGACCTTCAGCCATGTAGGCTAAAGAATGGCTGCCCAAAGACATCCGATTCCAGTCTTTGGGGCCAGTTTCCTCTCTTACATTCCTCTGACATGTGTCCTAATTAACCTACATCCATCCTTCAACCTTCAGCATTCCCCACTGTCTTAGTTAGGGTTACTATTGCTTTGACGAAACATCATGACCAAAAAGCAAGTTGGGGAAGAAAGGGTTATTTGGTTTACACTTCCATATCATCAAAGGAAGTCAAGACAGGAACTCAAACAGGGCAGGAACCTGGAGGCAGGAGCTGATGAGGAAATCAAGGAGGGGAGCTGCTTACTGGCTTGCTCCATATGGCTTGCTTAGCTTGCTTTCTTAAAGAAACCAGGACCACCAAGGGCCCCAGCCACAGTGGACTGAACCTTCCGCACCAATTGCTAATTAAGAAAATGCCTTACAGTCTTGCTTGCTTACAACTGGATTATTTTTATGTGCATTGGTGGTTTTGCCATGGGTGTCAGGCCCCCTGGAACTGGAGTTACAGACAGTTGTCATGTGGGTGCTGAGACTTGAATCCAGGTCCTCTGAAAGAGCACTCAGTGCTCCTAACTACGGAGCCATCTCTCCAGTCCCTACAACTGGATCTTAAGGAGGCATTTTCTCAACTGAAGCTCCCTCCTCTCTGAGGACTCTAGCCTGTGCCAAGTTTGCATAAAAGCAGCCGGGACGCCCACTAATACCCTTTCCAGTCCTGTGGAGGACCCCACTGCATTTCCGCCATTTCCTCTCCTTGCTCCCCTCTGCTCTGCTCAGTTTCTTAAGTTTCCATGACCTAGTAGGTGTTTGTTTATTTGTTTTTTTTTGAGACAGGGTCTCACTATATCACCCCGACTAGCCTGGAATTTGTTATGTAAACCAGGCTTGTCTCAAAACTCACAAAATCTGATTGCCTCAGTCTCCAGAGTGCTGGGGTTTAAAGGCCTAAGCCACCACACCTGGCTCTGACCTTGTGATTTTGAGAGGCATTGGTCAGAAGTTTTAAAGGGAGCCCCGGGTTTGGGTTCTCTCCTGTTTAGACCGGGGTCATGTAGTTGGGGGAGGGCATCATAGGTAGAGCGTCCCTGTCACCACATTACGTCACGGTGTGTGCTAGCATGGCTTGACCACCTCAGCAAGCTGACGCATGCCATGCTCCTCCCCGCTGCGGTTCTTTGTATGTCCTCTACAGCTAAACTACAGCCCAGCCCGGGAATTCTTATATAACTATAATTTCTCTTGTGCTGGAGAGAGGGCTCAGCAGTTAAGAGCACTTGTTGCTCTTTTGGTTTGGTTCCAAGCACCCACACAGTGGCTCACAACTACCAGTAACTCTAGTTCCAGGAGACTGACCTTTGCTTACCTCCTTGAGTACCAGGCAAGCATATGGTACACGTATATACATGCAGGCAGAACATATGCACATAAAATAAATAAAAATTTAAAAAGTTTTAAAAGTTTCTCATTAAAATTCCTATATATTTATTTATTCAATCATTAATATCAGCATGGACTTGAGGATGCTTAGTTATACATTCACCTATATTCTAATACTATGATATTTACTTTGTTGCTCAGATGGTCCTAGCTCTCTCTGGCCATTGGCAGTTTTTTCATGTTGTCTTCTATGTCCTTTTGATACCAGCTGTTTGCTGTAAACAGAGACTGCTCGTTCAATTCTCGGCCGCTCAAACCTTAATAATCACATGGAAACTATATTAATTACAACACTATTTGGCCAATAGCTTAGACATATTCCTAGCTAGAATTAATAGAAATTAACCCATTTCTATTAAGCTGTGTGTCACCACGAGGCTGTGGCCTACTGGTAAGGTTCCAGCATCCTTCTCCTTACCCAGCTACATGGCATCTCTTTGACTCCGCCTACTCTCTCTCTATATCTTTGTTTGGTTTTCCTGCCTAGTTCTATTCTGCCCTCCCATGGGCCAAAGCAGCTTCTTTATTAATCAATGGTAATAAAATACATTCACGGCATACAGAGGAGAATCTCACATCATTTGGTCAAGTATGACTCAGGTTCCCTGGTTGTATCAATATGATCTCAAAAGTAATCTAGATGAACCTTTTTAAGTGTTAAATATTTGAGGCAGCAGAATAACTCAGTCACTAAAGGCACTTGCTGCCAAGACTGATGACAACCTGAGTTCAGTTCCTCAGGATTCGGGTGACGGAAGGAGAGAACCGACTCCTACAAGTTGTCCTGTGACGGCCACACTTGTAGGCATGTGTACAAACACAGATATGTCAAGTAAATGGGTTTTTTAAAAAAAAAATCTTCTTTTTTAAAAAGTATGTGTTTACTTTAAGAAAACTTGACTAGCATGTCAACTGGTGATTTCCCAAGAACAAAGGGATACTAAGTATAGGCTGGTGCTGGGCTCCTTAGGAATTTACAGTTGAAATGCTTACAGTGCCTCCTCAAGGTGACAGAATTAGAGCTGGAGCCATTGAGAGATGGTTGGTAGTGAGGATAGAATCTTTATGAATGGAATTAATGTCCCTATGAAAGGGACCCTAGAGAGATTCCAGAAGGGACAGAAGTGGAAGACTCCCCCATGAACCAGAAATCAAACCCTCACAAGACACGATTCTATCAGTTCCTTGATCCCAGACAGCTCAGCCTCTAGAACGGTGAGATATAAGCTTCTATTGTTGTGCGGGTATGTGTTTTGTTTTTCTGAGACAGGTCTCTCTACATAGCCCTGGCTGCCCTGGAACTTTCTACGTAGACAAGGTTGGTCTGGAACCTTCAGAGATCCATCTTCCTCTGGTTCTGAGTGCTGGGACTAAGTCAGATGCCACCACACCTTGACAAATTTCATTTATAACCTTTTCTTTCTTTCTTTTTTTCTTTTTTTTTAAATATTTATTTATTTATTTATTTATTTATTTATTTATTTATTTATTATTTATTATATTATGTGTACAGCATTCCTTCCATGTGTGCCTACAAGCCAGAAGGGGGCGCCAGGTCTCATTATAGATGGCTGTAAGCCACCATGTGGTTGCTGGGAATTGAACTCAGGACCTCTGGAAGAGCAGTCAGTGCTCTTAACCACTGAGCCATCTCTCCAGCCCCTCTTTCTTTCTTTTTTAGTTTTTTTTTTCTTTTTTTCTTTTTTTTGAGACAGGGTTTCTCTGTGTAGTCCTGGCTATCTTGGAACTCTCTAAATAGACAAGGCTGACCTTAAACTCACAGAGATCCACCTGCTTCTGCCTCCTGAGTGCTGGGACTAAAGGGATGCGCCACCGCCATCTGGCATGATGATATTTTCTTATAGTAGCCTAAAGATACTAAGACACAGTGGCACACAGATATGGAGGACATTGGTAAGCTGCTTTGGGGGTGACTGAAGTTTGAAAAATTCTGGCCTAGAACAGAACAGACTCCGAAATCCATACAGTGATCCAATGAGGATTATGATCAGGTTGTTTGCACACACCTCCACACAACTGGCCTCCAGGGTCCTGCTGCGAATAAGAACTGGCTGGGTGCAGAGGCACGCTGCTGTTGATAAGGAGATAAGGGGGTAGGTACTGCGTGTCTAGGACCTGGGAAGGTGGCTGCAGCCGTGTTTGTTTCCCTGGCAAGCTGTGTGGGCGGCTTGAAGCAAAGCACTCTTTCGTGCTAATGAGCTTAGCGCCCTTGCCCTAATAAAGCCGCTATGTGTCACAGGGCTGACATGTGATGGCTCCCAAGGAGAAGGGTTAGAGATGCTCATTATTTTTGTTCACGACTTTTTCCTCCATGTCATCCTTGAAGTAAGACAGCCAGAAGGATAGGGCAGGCAAACCTGGTACACCCTTGACTCACAGTTCTAGACTCTCTGAACCCATGTGCCTCACCCTCAAAGATGCTCAGAACTGAACTACATCATTTAGACTTAACCCTGAACCTGCCTCCCAACTGGGCAGAATTCTGCATCCCAAAATCTCCACCCTGGTCTGAGATAGAAAGGCCTTCAATTTTCATTTGCTCTGCTCGCTTGAGTCTGAGCTGTGAGTTTCTGTGTGCAAGTGTCTACTCAGGCCTTGAGATCTTCTGCAGTGCCCTTCAGGGAGCTCTGGAGTTAGGTGACTTGGATTTGACTCCTGGCTTCTCCTGAGAACTAGACAGATTGCCTAGCTTCCCATCTGTAAGAAGAAGAGAGTAATAGAATGTGCCTTACAGGCTTACTCTGCGAATTAAATAAGACAGCTTAACCAAAGCCTTCAGTTATAGAAATGCCTGGCCCAGAGTGTGTGCTCAACAAATTCATCTGTATAAGAACGACTGTTGGTGGAGGGGGCACAAGCCTTTAATCCCAGTACCTGGGAGACACCCTCGTGTGGATCTCTATGAGCTCAAGGCCAACCTGGTCTACAGAATGAATTCCGGGCTAGCCAGGACAGTATAGTGAGATTCTGTTTCAAAAATCAACAAAGAAAGAAAGCAGGAAATGTGTGCCATCGTCGTCTGCAGGTTCCAGGAATACCAGCTTGTTCGGCTGCCGAGAAAGCCAGAGTTCAGAAAAGAGACCGTGATCTCCTATTCCTTGGCTTGTCACTGTGCCAACTTATCTACCCAGCCCTACTGCTTCAAATCCTGGTGGGATTTCTCCTCCTCTGCAGGCACTAGGCCCAGAAGCTTCTTTTGCAATGCTAGAAACCTTTGTTTCACCAATTTTCTGTCCTCGAGTCATTCCCCGTCTCAGGCTCTTGTCATCCATCCATGGCCTTTCACAGCCTTCTGTCAGAAAGGTCTCTCTGACTGTCTGGATGTGCTCTTAGGAATCCATCAAAAAGTCTTAAACTTGGGTTAGGGGTGTGGCTCAGTGGGTGTGGTCTAGTGGTAGAACAAGCTCTTAGCATGTCCAAGACTGGGTTCCATCCTCAGCACAGTGTGTGTGTGTGTGTGTGTGTGTGTGTGTGTGTGTGTGTGTGTGTCTGTAGGGGCTCATACTTACTATAGATCTCATCAACATCAGCATATATATTTTTTCTTGGTAAATAGAAAAGTTCACCCTTTTCACTAAAAGAAGCACTACATAGCTTCTTTTTTGCTACATCCAATTTGCTAATACCATTAGTCTTATACTTTGGAGCCATTATCAAATAAGATATGGGTTTTTATGACATTTTATTCTGTCTCTCTCTCTCTTCCTCTCAGTGTGTGTGTGTGTGTGTGTGTGTGTGTGTGTGTGTTAATGGAAGCAAAAAGGGACTTTGGATTCCTTGTAACTATAGTTACAGGTATTCTGTGCTTCCTGATATGGATGCTGGGATCCAAACTCTAGTCCACTAGATAGAGCAAGTACTAACTGCTAAGCCATTTCTCCAGTCCTAACAACAGTGATGTTGTTGATTTTGTTTTGTTTGTTTTGTGGAAGGTGCTTACTAAGTAGCCTTGGCTGACTCAGAACTTGCTATATGATTTGATAATAGTCAGTCTGATAACTGAGGGGGTAACTAAGAGATCGAGGAGTGGACACACTAGGCAAGGGACAACTTACATCCTGGATGGATGGTGTGAGGTAGAGAAGCATGTGACATGTTACTTTGAACCACAGGCAAATGTACAGCTTACACATCGCTTGTTTGGGGAAATATCCGTCAAGTATTTCTGGGAAGCAGCTCACCTGCGGGTAGCTGAAACTAGGAAAGGGAAGCCAGGGTCAGGAGGACCAGGGTCAGGAGGACCAGGGTCAGGAGGACCAGGGTCAGGAGGACCACTGCATAAGCCCTGACCATGCTTCACCAGGCTGATCAGGTCTCCCCGCGACTGCTCGTGTTCTCACTTCCGCCATCTTTCACGAGGCAACGCAAAGCCCTTCAGTCTCACTTCCATCTCTGTTCATGTCGACAGGTCTGGCTCTCCTCTCTTCCCTAGGCCAGGCCTATGTGGTACAGTTCTCTAGCCTGTTAGCTGTTTGCTCTTCTCTTCTGTTAGGGAGGCTCCTCCCTGACACTCCCTATGGCTGCTCATTCCTTGCCTCCTTCAAGACTTTGGTACCACTAAGGAGGCAGAGACAAACATTTTCGTGCACTGGAGGACAGCCTGGTTCACACAGTAAGTTCCAGGATAGCCGTGGCTACGTAGAGAGCGAGTCACTAGTAAAACAAACAAAAACCAAAGACTATTCCAAACTCAGGGTTCATCACCTCAGTATCCCACACTTACATCTATGTTCCTTCCCTACTTCTTATTTGTCCAAGGCACTTCAGCTTCCTGTCCTTAGATGCATTTTAGGGATGTTTAGTGTCTGTTTTACCCATTAGAACATAAAGGTCACATCAGGAAGTACGGGTTTATTTGGTAGAGTGCTTGTATTACAAAGCAGGAGGGCCTGAGTTTAGGCCCCAGAATGCATCTAGGGGGAAAAAAAGACAGTTGTGATGGAACATACTTATAATGCCCAGCACTGGGAAAGCAGAAATAGGCAGACCTCGGGGGCCCACCGGCCAGGCACTCTAGGTTTCTTGGTAAGTTTCTTGGCAGTGAGTCCATAGCTTCAAAATAACAACAACAACAACAACAACAACAACAACAACAACAACAGGGCTGGAGAGATGGTTCATTGGTTAAGAGCACTGGCTGCTTTTCCAGAAAACCGGGTTCAATTCCCAGCACCCACATGGCAGCTCAAAACTGTAAGTCCAGTTCCAGGGATCTGGCAACCCTCACATAGCTATACATGCAGGCAAAAAACACAAATGCATATAAAAATAATAATAAAAAATCCTGGGTTGGTAAGCAAGCAAGTACGTCCGTGACGCGCGCGCGTACACACACACACACACACACACACACCACCGGACAGAAACACAGTGGGAGGAGGATGGGGGGGGGGCTGACTCACCTTCCTAGCCTCACAGAACAATACTACGAGGTTGTATTTGAATAGATAAGAGGCAAACTAGGTAACCAGTTTAAAACATCGTTTTTGGTGAGACTTGCCATTCCTAGTGAAATGCTCTGCTGTTAGGGGTTTGGCTACAACTATTTGTTTTAGTCATCCCTAATTACTGGGTCTGCTAGTTAGTTTTGCCCCCCGCCCCCTTTCTGGCCTTTTGGTCTCTACAGAGGGTTTAAAGAGATCAAAAATTCCCCCCATTTCCCCTGCTTCATCCTGTCCTATTCCACTAGGATTGCAGAAGGTACCCCGCCCCTGGCCGGAACCTTGCAGTTAGGGAACTGTAGCTCTCCGGTAGTGTTTGTGGAGACTTCCGGTGCCGCGCCTGTCTGAGCGAGGAGAACTGCCAAGTCAGTTCCGGCAGAGAGCGTGGCGAGTTAGGGTGTGCGGCCTCTTCCTCCGGGCCCCCACGGCCTCCGGCCTGCGCCGGGTGAGCCGGGGGGCCCGGAAGCAGCCTTGGTCTCCGTCCTGCGGACCCCAGGAGCCCGAACCCTCACAGCAGCCGCCGATCCGGCCGAGCCGCGATCCTGCAGCGCCCCTTCCCCCGTCAACGAAGGGCCTCGATGGCGGCGGCCTCTGCGCACCGCCTCCATCCACCGGTCCCCCTGCTCTCCAGGGCCGGGCCCATGGAGAAGCCCCAGCCAGGCCTTCGAAGACATCTCCAGCTGTCGGCGAGCGTGGCGTGGCGGAAAGAATGGCGGCCACCCGAAGGCCAAGATTGGCCCTTGAGGGCCTCTGCAGCCTGAGGCGGCGGGTCTGCGCACGAACACTCGGCCATCACTGGGAGGGCACCGCCCTGTTGAGCCCTCGGACTTGGATGAACAGCGGCCTCGACGGCCCTGGAGCGAGGTGAGCCGAGTCCAGCATAGCGGGAGGAACGATCGATCGTAGGGCCGCGGGGTCCCCCTTCCACCCTAGAGAAGACGGGACGTGACATCGCAAGCGGCCAGTCGGAAACGCTGGCGAAGATTTCCCCGCCGCCGTAGAAGGCCTTGTATATAATATGAAAAAGCTGCTCTCAACCTTTCCCCCGACCCTTTTAGAGAGACCTTGGCTAAATCTGGACACGTAGCTGTAGAGATTGCCGACGCAGGGTAGAGGTAGGAAATCACACGGGCGTAACCAGTCGTCTTTAAAAACACCGTAGACGTGTCTTCTAGAAGTGACTTTGAAGTGGAATTGTTTAGGCCACCTCTAGAAAGACCCCTGGAGCGACATTCGTCCTGGTTTATTCAGTAGGTTAGAGGACCCAGCCGGAGGAAGAAGAGGTCCGGAGCCAGATTGACCGTGTGAAGAAGACGTCTTTTTTTTTTTTTTCCTGTTGTATTGTGTACACATTTTGTTCATTTCTCAACCCCCCCGCCCCCGTTTGTGTGTGTGTGTCAATGCCGAGTGTTTTTTGGAACTATCTTTCTAGATGCTCTAAAGTGCCTGACATATTTTATAAGTAGTGGTAGAAAAACAACACATTATGTAAATAAGTTTTTGTTAGGATTCATTTGAAATACTGTTTGGGGAGGCAGAACTAAACCATTCCCGAGTTGACCACATTATGTATGTGCCCCGAAAAACAGAGAAAAGAAAAAATATGAACCATTGTGTTTGGCTTTGCCGTGTACATAGCATATATAAAGGACAAAGGAGTCCTAATTTACGACATCTAGTCACTCTAGGTGTCAAAGAGGTCGCCAGTGTATGACAAAGTAGAGGTAGTAGAATACATTTTGTATTTTTTATGTTAAGGTTTTCTTTTTGTGTTAAAATTGTTTTAATTACTACTCTTGTTCCATGTGTGCCGTTTACTGGACTGCTGTGTCCACAGTGGACAACAGTCCTTACTTGAAACATCTGGTCTATCCAGATGTTTAGAAGTGCCCAACGTATGTTAAATGTAGAGGTAGTAAAAGATCACTTTGTAAATACCTTTTTGCTAAAATTCATGAAACGCTGTCTTTTGGGAGTAGAATTATGGAGCCCTCTGTGAGCAGTACTGTCTGTACTTGCTCAGTGGTCTGGAGGAAGTAAATGGGAAGCAGCGCGGTCATGTACTAGTGTGTTTATACGGGACCTTTTCAGATATCATTGCTATATATTTGCATTTTGTTTTGCTGTGTGTAGTCTGTATATAATGGACACATGCCTAAAATTTTCAGCTTTTCATCTAGATGGTAAAGAGGTTGCCAATGTATGACAAAGTTGTAAAATTAGCACATTGTTAATTTGTAGGAAAGGTTGCTCTGTACATGATTTGGGGATATGAATTTGTTCAGCTATTTCTGAGCATTGCCTATGTCTCTATTTGTCTACTGGCTTGAAGGCAGAGAAGGGAGAAGAAACTGGGTCAAAGCCCAGATGGTTATATTTAGAAGATACCTCAGATGATAACCATTGCTTTGCATACAGTTTTATTTGCCAGTGTAGTGTGTATAGCAGATAAGTTCTTACATGAGATACCTGGTCTGTCTAGGTATTTTCAGTGTTTGATACATTTAAAAGTAGAAGTAGTAGAATAATACTTTATGTAAATAGTTTTGAAAAACTGGAGATACTATGTTTAGAAGTAGAATTGCTAACCCACCTCCGAGAACAGTGCACAGGCTGGACTTGTCCAGTGGACTGAGGAGGTGGAGGGAAGGAACTGCAAAAAGATCCCATTAGTGTGCTAGACGTTTTTAGCTTCCCACTACCCTGTATGTTATATACATTTAACTTTACTACACTGTACATACTGTACATACTGGACAAAGGGGTCCTCATTTATGATACCTAGTTTCTAGGTATTAAATTGCTAGCAAATGACAAAAGTAGAGTTAGTAAACTAACACCTTCTGTGTACTTAGTGTTAAAATTCCCAGCAAGGTTGTCTTCTGAAGAGTTGTGAAAGTATCGTCCAAGTGACAGGTGCCTGTGTCTTGTGATACAGGGAAGGGGCTGAAGAAAAAGGTCGGAGACCAGAATGCTCTCAGCAGAAGACACTTTGAGATCTAACCATTGTTACATGTGTGTGGTTTCCACACTACTGTGTATATAGGGGACAAATTTATGTCCTCATCTGAAACATCTAGTCCTTCTAGGTGTTTAGAAGTGCACAAAGTATGTTAAAGGTAGATGTAGTAAATAATACATGTTGTAGATTCTCCTGTTTAAACTCATGGTGAAATGCCGTCTTTTGAAAAAGGAATGAAAAAGTCACTTCTGAGCAATACAGACTTGTGCTGGATTGGGAGGGAGGAAGAAAGAAAATGTATGAAGGCCTAATACTAATGTAAGTTTTGGTGATGCAAGATTAGCCATTGTCCCTTTTCTCTGTGCTTCTTATTTTGCAGTATATCATGTGTACAGAAGACGGACGAGTCAGATATGCCGCGCCTAGTCTTCTAGAAGGGAAAGAGGCTGCCAGTATGTGACAGAGTAGAGTAGTGTTTGAAAGTTGTGTTAAAATTCATAGGAAAGAACTCTTAAAACCATGTAGGAAGTGAGGTTGTTATCCCCACGAAACCATGACAGATACATAAACCTGACCCTTGGGTTAAAGAGAGGTGGGGAGGTTCTAGACCAGAGCGTTGCTCTCAAGTCTCTTAGGGATGCGCGGTTTATTCTCTGCCCCGCACTGTACATATGCTTGGGAAACGGAAGTGTTACTGGAAACATCTTGTCTTTAAGCTTTTCAGTGCATAATAACTTGGTGTAGTATGCACGCTTTTAATCCTAGGCAGAGGCAGGTGGATCTTGTGAGTTCCAGGCCAGCCAGGGCTACAAGCCTGGGCTTTGTCTCACACAGTAAGAAAATGTGCATAATGGACTGGTAGGTGGCTCAGCAGGTAAAGGCGCTTGCCACAAACTGGTGACCCAAATGTGATCTCCAGGATCCATGTAAGAGGAAACTGATCCACAAATTGTCTTCTAGCCTCCATACAAAGAGGCATGCATGTGCCTGCACCCATGCACTAATCCATAAATGTAAAAAATGCACACACGGTGAAAATAGAGAGTTAACAGCACCTTTTAAGGATTGTTATTTCATAGGAATGGTTACACTGGAATGGAACTGTTAGACATGTTCTTTGAGCAGATGCTGTTCCCAGGTGGTGGAGGTGGGCAGGGGAAAGAAGAGTGCAGAGTAAGGTGCTGTGCCTGTTGGTTGATTCCCCGTTGTCCTGCCATTGTTCCCGTGTGCATTTCCGTTAATGTTGCCAAGTGTTAGAGGATAAGTCCCAGTGCCCAAACGGTGTTATAAATGTCCTGCTAGTCTTTTGGAAAGGCCGTCTTCTGGGGGTGTCCTTTGTCATACTTTCAGTATCATCATCCTGAACTGGAGTTGGACAGAGAAGAGGACGATGAGGGAAGAGCTCTTGACTAGGACCACCACATCTAGAAGACAATTTCAGCTGTACCCAGGGATCCATATATGCATTGCTGGGAAGATACTTGTGTTTATTGTGCTCAAAGTTCATTCCACAACATCTGAACTTCATAAATGACCTAAAGGAGTGGATATGGTTAAAGGTATAGCTTGACAGAAAAGGTTCCTCTTGAACATGGAATTGAGCCGTGTCTGGACATATTGCTAGGTTGACTGGAGGGACAGGGAGGCTCACAGGGCGAGGTCTGCAGCACTGCGCTGTTGAGATTGACATCCTGAGAACCCCTGCCGTAGGTGCATCTTCAGTGCCCATAGGAGTACATTTATTGAGCAGGAACATGCCTTCACATTTTAGTGTATAGATCTGAAGATAAACTTAGGGATGCTGTGCTTAGTGTGCTCTGTTGCTTTATGTTTCCCTGTAAGCTGAGCTTTGAGGGAATGCACAATTATAATTGTAACTTCGCCAGTACTTCTATCTAGAAGCCTGCTGCCATTTTTGTCTTCTATGAAATTTTTGTTGCCAAGGAAGACAGGATTACAGCTTTGTCTGACAGATTGAGATGGCATGGTGTATCCTTGGTTATCAACACACTTATGTAGCGTGGGGTTTTAGATGGTGAATAATCACAGTGTGGGGGCAAGCATGGTGCATACTGTGTAACCTCAGTTACACAGTAACTGATGTGTGTACACCTGCAGCACCCAGAGGGACACACAGCAAGCTGAGCTGCATGTGGCTGGGTGACTGTTCCTGGCTTCTTGTGTTTTGTTTCTTGTAATGCCCATGCTACAAAATAAATAAAAGCTTCTTTTTAAAGTTTAACATGGAATCTCTGCTCCTTGGTAATAAAGAGCGTCATCTGTAGAAGCAGTGTTCATGTAGCTGAGCTCTCGTCTTCCATGTTCCCCTCCCCTCCAAGTTCCCTATGCGTCTGTAGCCCTGACTGAAAACCTGGCCCCCTACAGTGTATGCCCTTTCCCTAGCAGTCCTGGCCTCTGCCTCCTGAATTTGGAAGCCACCTTTGCCTGTTGTCCTTAAAGCCGCCTTTAAGTTTTCACTGCAGCCATAGGATACAGCACATTACCTGGCAGGGAGGAAGGGTTAGGTAGTGTCTGTTCGTGCACTTGCTGGACACGGCTTTTTGGACCGTTGCTTTGTGCAGTATGCTGGTATATGCACCCACTGAAGAGCCAGGGTTTTCCCAACAGGAAGTCTCCACCATGACTAGCCAAGGTCAGATGCAACACCACATACCCCAAGTCAGTTTCTGAGAGTGTCTGATAAGGTAGTGTAGGATTTTTTTTTTTTAGATTCAACTTGAGTGGGAGGTGCTTCTCAAGGTTGGGAACCTGAGTGCAAACGCATTTCCTGTTTGCTTCAGCCCCCATCAGTTTAGATCCAATCTGCCTCTGTTGATGCCCCTTTGATACAGGTGCTGGATGGCTGAGCCGAACTTCAGGGAGGCACAAGGTTTTTGCATCTGAAGGTGTTATGGTTTCTTTTCCTTTTTTGTTTTTTCAAGACAGGGTTTCTCTGTAGCTTTGGAGCCTGTCCTGGAAACTAGCTCTTGTAGACCAGGCTGGCCTTAAACTCACAGAGATCTGCCTGCCGACTGAAGCTACTCACTCACCCCTCACCCTTGACTGACCAGTCCTCTTGAGGAAGCTCATCCCTTTAACCAAGTATGTTGCTTCTGTGGGGATGCACACATGGAACGGAGGAAGAGGACCCCTGCCTAGCCAGCCAAATCAGCTGAACTGTCCCTGGTGATCTGTGGAGTGACAGATGCTGCAGCCAGACCACCTCACAGCTGAGAAAGCAGAATCATCATTTTTGTCTTTTTGTTTTGTTTGTTTCAAGACTAGGTCTCTGTGTAACAGCTCTGGCTGTCCTAGAACTCACTCTGTAAACCAGACTGGCCTCAGACTTACAGAGATCTTCTGCCTCTGCCTCCCGAGTGCTGGGATTGAAGGTGACGGCCACCACTGCCTGGCTAATTTTGTCTTTTTGAGACTTTTTTTTTTTTTTTTGAGACAGTGTTTCTCTGTATCCCGAGCTGTCTTGGAGCTCACTCTGTAAACCCAGCTGGTCTCTAACTCAGAAACCCACCTACCTGCCTCTGCCTCCTCCAGTAGGATTAAAGGCGTGTGCCATCACCGCCCAGCTGAAGCCTTACATTAAGCATTTTTGCCTGCGTGTGTGTCTGCATGTGATGAGCATGGAGTTCCACATCTTTGAGATAAAAGTGCGGAGCTCTTCTGGACAACATGAATGTACTTCATGCCACTGAACCAAACACATATTGCAAGCCAAAATGATGTCACTTTTTCAATAAAATGCTTTTTAAAAAGAATAAATAAAAAGAGAAGAGTGACTTTACATTGGGGACAACCACTTAACCCTGTAAGTTAATATTGCCAGCAGAGCAACAGACTGAAACCCTCTGTTACCTAGGGATCCTTAGAACAAGGTGGCGGGAACGGCAGCACATGCCTCCAATCCCAGCTGCCCGAGAAGCTGAGGGGAGAGCTTTGCAAGTTTGAGGCCAGCCTAGCCACCCTTGTCTCAAAATGAAAACTATAAGAACTCAGGATGTGGCTCCGTGCTTATCCAGCAGGAGCACAGGACAGTGGCACTTGCGGGAGGGGGCAGGGATAGCACACAGTGCCAGACAACACAGACACTAAATGTAAGAATACCAAATAGACCCAGATCAAAGAACAGTCTCCAAAATAACTACTCTGTAATCTGCAAACATATTGGGAACACAGACATCAAAACAAGACTGGGAAATGTCACACAGGAAACCAAAGGAATATCACAAACAAGTGGATCTATGTGCACTGCGTGTGTGCAGGTGCCTGTAGAGGCCTGGAGCTGGAGTTCCAAAGGGTTGTGAGCCACCAGTGTGCGCAGTGGGACCAAACCTGCTCTTTTGGAAAAACATCAAGTGAAATCAAGACAACTTTAAGATAACATCTTACACCTGTCAGAATGGCTAAAATCAAAAACACCAATGATATAGCCTTTGCTGGAGAGGTTGTGGAGAAAGGGGTACACTCATCCATTGCTGGTGGGAATGCAAACTTGTGCAACCACTCTGGAAAGCAGTGTGGAGGTTTCTCAGGAAATT
>NW_026067952.1:10783991-10788304 GCF_014885135.2 Alexandromys fortis
TTAAAGATTTCTGTCTCTTCCCCACCGCCGCCTCCCCTTTCCCTCCCCCTCCCCCTGAATTTTTTTTTATGTGCATTGATGTGAAGGTGTTAGATCCCCTGGAACTGGAGTTACAGTCGGTTGTAAACTGCCATGTGACTGCTGGGAATTGAACCCAGGACCTCTAGAAGAACGACCGTGCTTTTAACTACTGTTTTGTTTTTTGAGATAGGGTCTCACAATATAGCCGTGTGTAGCCTAGAACTTGTTAGCTAGACGAGGCTAGCCTGCAACTCAAAGAGATTCACCTGCCTCTGCCTCCCCAGTGCTAAGGTTACAGGCCTGTGTCACCACATCTGGCACGAAGGTAGTTTTCAAGAGCCCCAATGGTTCTTTCCAGAGTAGCCTGTCATAAACCTCATCTCTAGACTCTTGTTTCATCACGTGACCTCCCACTTGGCCTCGTGAGCAGCCGGGGACCTCACCAGAGCCGACAGCATGCCACTCTGACTTCCAGCCTTGAAAACCACGAATTAAATGAGCTACCTCTTGTTATAAATCAGCCTTGGATGTTTCATTATAACAGTGAGAACCAGGCTGGACAGTGGTGCCGCATGCCTTTGATCCCAGCCTTGGGGTGGGGGGCGGGGTAGAAGCAGGTGGATCTTTCTGAGCTCAAGGCCAGCCTGATCTACAGAGCTAGGTCAGCACAGCCAGAGCTACACAGAGAAACCTGTCTCCAAGATAATAATGATAATCATAGGAACCAGACCAGAACTCTCGCGGACCACACAGTCATGCTTGAGCACAGATTCTTCTGGTGTTTGCCTCTTACCTTTGATAGGGTCTCATTGTGTAGCTGGCCTGGGTTTCCTTTACAGCCCGGACTGGCCTCAAACTTGTGGTGAGCCTCTCGCCTCCGCCCCTTTCCTTTACTCAGGAATAGGATATGGGCATTCTGGAACTTGAGATCTGTCTGCTGGCAGGTCTGTGCTAGGGTCTCTGCAGTGGGAAACCATGATCTCTTGCTAACACTTGTGCCAAGGGCCAGCATATCTACCTTCTGAATGGACTCTCCCAAATAAGTCCTGAATTATTGTCCCGATTGATGTGGACCCCTGACAGCCGCTGCAGAGTGTTTCGGGGGGGGGGCAGGTGCAAAGGGGCTTGGGGAACTGCCCTTTCTGCAGTCTTCAGTCCAGAAGCTCAGAGGTTGTCCCACCCTGACTGTCCCCCATCCCCTGCACCTTCTTCCATTGTCTATCAACAGGTGAGGACATTTCTGGTCTCCTCCTGCCAGGCTACCCCTTAACGCTGACACCAGCCAGGTCAATAGAGAAGAGGGCGGATGGGCTGCGGTGCTGACTTGGGCCCCTTGCACCCCAAACCACCTGCTGATGGCCTTTATCCCTGATTGTGAGGCCCAGCTCTGACGTCAGCTCCATTGGCGGAGGAAGCTGTCCCCAGCGATGTGGATCAACGTTAAACGATATTAACGACCTCTGGTATACAGCAAGTACTTCCAGTGTGTTTGCCTTCATACGACGGGGTAGAGTGGAAGCTCACACTACCCAGCCATGCATTCTGGGGCACTTAGTTCGTAGGAGCTGCCACACAGAAGTTCCCTCCCTCTCAATCCCTGCCACGGTGCTGGGGCCTTAGAGAACTGTGTCCTGCTGCTTGAGATCCTGAAGCCCACTCCTCCCTCAAGGCCCTTGTCCCATCCCCCCCCCCCAAGGCCCTTGTCCCATCCCCCCTCAGGGTCCTTGTCCCACCCCCCTCAGGGTCCTTGTCCCACCCCCCTCAGGGCCCTTGTCCCTTGGTTCTCTTCAAATAGCCCTTGGTCTTCTACCTTCTCCCTCCCTTCTGCACCCACGTCTCTATCTTCTCTCTCTCACACCCTCCTTCACGCCCTTCCTCTCAGCTCTCCTCCTCATTTTGGTTTTTGAGGCACAGCCTCTGTATAGCCCAACTGAGGCCCTAAATGGGCTTCCATCCTTGGCTTCTGGAGTTTGGTAATTAAAGGCATGTCCACCACACACTGCTCATCATTCTCACTGAGAACATGTGGAAGAACAAGAACATTCTGGAAGCTTTTTTTCTCACTTTCTCAAGAAGTGGGACCCAAATTTCCTGATAAGCAAAAACTTCTGCTTGTTGTACACTTATTACACCAACAGCCCAAAGCAGCAGAGCTGGCAGGCCCAACTGGTTCCTGGACCCCCACGGCCAGGTACTTAGTAAGACGAGTGTCCTGTAGGTGTTCAGGACACCGCTGTGTGTCTGACCACTCTTTTTTTTGCTGGTCAGTGCGGCCTAACAGTAAGGTCAGACCCACAGCTTATTTCATCACCAGCCACACCTACTCATTTACATTTTCTACCATTGCTTTCCTGAGGTGGCACCAACTGCTGTGACAGGGACCACAGGACCTATGCAGCCTAGAGTATGTACCATCTGGCTCTTTCCAGCTGCAGAGCCCTCATCTGGAGAACAGAGTGTTTTATCCTCTGAGCCTACCTCAAAGCAACAGCCAATAAGTACACCAATGAAGACATCTGTACCACCATTTTGGAGCCACACCCTCAGCCCAGAGAGATCCCTAGTGAGACATCCCTACTTCCCTAGCCCCCCTCCCCCCAACAGTGGTACCTGGTCTTTGCAGGATGCCTCAGACTTCTTGTTTGGTGCTCTGTTTTGGCTGGGTTTCATGTAGCCCAGGATGTCCTCCAACACTGTGCTGTGGATGATTGTGAACTTCTTGACCCAGTTTGGTCTCTGTTGCTGCTATGATAAGCATCACAGCTAAAAGCAATCGACTTGAGGCCGGGCTGGAGAGATGGCTCAGCGGTTAAGAGCACTGACTGCTCTTCCAGAGGTCCTGAGTTCAATTCCCAGCAAACACATGGTGGCTCACAACCATCTGCAATGAGATCTGGTGCCCTCTTCTGGTGTACAAGCATACACCCAGGCAAAACACTGTATACAAAATAAACAAATCTTAAAAAAGGGCTGGAGAGATGGCTCAGAGGTTAAGAGCACTGGCTGCTCTTCCAGAGGTCCTGAGTTCAATTCCCAGCAACCATATGATGGCTCACAACCATCTGTAATGAGATATGGTGCCCTCTTCTGGCGTGTGGGCATACATGCAGGCAGAATGTTGTACACATAATAAATAAATAAATCTTAAAAAAAAAAAAAAAAAGCTTGAGGAAGCAAGGGTTTATATGGCTTACAGGTTATATAGTTCATCGTCCCCAAATACCAAAGACTTGGAACCTGGAGGCAGGAGCTGAAGCAGAGGCAGGAACTGAAGTAGGGGCCATGGAGGAAGGCTGGCTCCCGGGCTGGCTCCCGGGCTGGCTCCCGGGCTGGCTCCCGGGCTGGCTCCCAGGTTCATAGCCAACTACCTTTCTTATTCAGCTCAGGCCCACAGGCCCAGGAATGGAAAAACCCACCATGGGCTGGACACCTTTATCAATTAACAATCAAGAAAATGTCCCACAGATGTACCCGCAGGCCTGTCCAATGAAGGCAATCCTTCAGTTAAGGTCCCTCTCCCAAGGTGCACCAAGTTGACAACGAGAACTAACTAGGACCTCCCTGCCCCTCTAGCCTTACACTCCCCAGTGCAAGGATCAAGGACGGCATTTGTGGCCAGCTTAGGTGTCTCTGGTTTCTTGACTCTCTCAAGTCACCAGAGAAGGCAAAACCCTTAAGTTCACCATTTCCCTATAACATTTATGCTCCTAGTCCTCCTGTTTCGTACACAAGAAAATGGGTTTTAATACAAAAATATCCACTGTTGAACATATCTTTTAAAACTATAGTCAATTTCGTGTCTATGCAATCCATGATCTTGCCAACTTTCTCCGCTCACTATTGGGGATACAAAGTGTAGGCACTGGAATGACTCATGGTATTCAGGGGGCCCCAGGGTGGGACAGCACCAGGCCCTCTGGGGCTCCCGACTCAAAGTCCACAGCCCAGGTCACTCTTTGCTGGGTTGCAGGTGAGCTGCCCTAGCCAAGGGGTGCAAGAGTGTTCCTGTGCTGTCGTGACCTCTCTCAGGCCTCGGAGGGCTCATGTGGAGAGCTGGCATGGTGCTTCATCTGTGGTATCAAGGCTGGATGGGAACAGGCGCCCCGAAATAAGGAGTACCAGAGGAACCAAGGCGTCTTCCTGAACTCTGTCTCGCAGCCTGTTTGCTGCTGGTGGCCTCTGCTGTTCACAGGATGCCGACTCAGCCAGAGAGGCCTCGCCCGCAGCCTGCTGCCCAACACATCCCATATGTTTTATTTAAAATATTTTAAATTAGAGCCGAGCGGTGGTGG
>NW_026067952.1:10790734-10833507 GCF_014885135.2 Alexandromys fortis
CTCTCTCTCTCTCTCTCTCTCTCTCTCTCTCTCTCTCTCTCTCTCTCTCTCTCAAACACACACACAAAATTATTCTTTGTTTATTTTTTGGGTTTTTTTTTTTGGGGGGGGGGGACTGGGTTTATCTGTAGCATTGGAGCCTGTCCTGGAACTAGCTCTTGTAGACCAGGTTGACCTCGAACTCACAAAGATCTGCTTGCCTCTGCCTCCTGAGTGCTGGGATTAAAGGCATGCGCCACCACCACCCGGCTACAAAATAATTCTTTTATATGAAATGTTCAGAACAGAAAAATCTGAGAGAAATAGAGAGTGGCTGCCCTGGGCTGGTCCTGACGTCCTAATCCTACCTGGGCCCCTCCCTCGCAGCACCTGGGGGTAGAGCAGCAGGGTTCAGTGCTTATCAGGCTCATTCCTTCTGATACCTCAGCAAGGGAAGGGCATTCCAAACTTCCTCTGACTCCTCTGGCCTCACCTGTCCAAGGGCGCAAGCCAAACACCTCACTGGTAACCATGAATGGTCCCGGCTAAACAATGTTGATCAGGACAACGCAACTGTGATCCTTAGAACTCAACCTAAGAAAACACACAACATCAGAATGGGCTATAAGGTCCTTCAGGTCTCAGTAACGTCCCTGCCCAGTCCGGAAAGCTAACTGTGGGCCTCTCTTCTCAGTGCCATCTATCTTGAGTGACATCGTGTAGGTAGCTGGCAAACTGGCTGGTTGGTATAGTCACACCACAGAAATCAGCACATGTTCCTTGGCAAGGTTGTCCCCTGCCTCCTAGCAACCTGGTTGGCAGCCGTTTACCAGCACAAAGTTGTGTTAACTCACATCTCCTTACACAACACAGAAATCACGTGCCCACAGCCCATACACTGGCTGAGTCTTTTTGGTTTTGTTTGTTTGTTTTTTCTGTTTTTCAAGACAGGGTTTCTTGAAACCTGTGTAACAGCTCTGGCTGTCCTGGAACTCCCTTTGTAGACCAGGCTAGCTTCGAACTCAAAAAAATCTGCCTGCCTCTACCTCCTGCCATGTCTCCAGCCCCATTTCCTTTTGTTTTGCTGAGATCAAAGGAATGAGCCATCACGCCCAGCTACATGGGTGGAGTTTTTTTGTTTTCACAACTAACCCATTTCACAGATGTGAACCATGGGCTTGAAGAGGCCAAAGGAACTTGCCAAAAACCTATGAGGGATAAGCACATAATTACACATTCCTACGGGACCACTTATTTTTGGACCCAGAGTCCAAGACAGATAAAACCGCATGTCACCCACGGTCACTGAGGGTCACACTGATTTCTGGTCTATTCTTTTGAGTAAACAGAACAATGAGCATCGAGCTCCATACCCCAGCCTCTCCTAAACTGTGACTATGCCACTATGGTCAGCTCTTTGTTTTGCCCATTGTGCCATGACCCGGGCGGTGAAGGCATTCGCGGGACAGGCGCCGCCATTTAAAGATGTTTGAGCTGCAAGATGGCTCTGTCTCCCATGTGCTGGGGCTGTCCAGGAAACCACAAGCTCAACAATTAGCAAATGCAGAATCCTGCCTGGCAGCATCGTGGTGGCACAAGGCGGCGCTTGCCCAGCAGTGCAAGGGGCAACTGCTCCAAACAGCTGCACAGGGCAGCTAAAGAAAACCTTCAGGAATCTGACCTTCACAAACATGGCCCTGCCTCACGCATCACGGGACGAGCTGAGGCTCCTTAGATCACTCATCCAGAAAGTTGGTTCGGAAGACCATTATTACTGTTATTATTTTCGAGACAAGGTTTCTCTGTGTAACAGTCGTAGCTGTCCTGGAACTAGCTCTTGTAGATGAGATTGGCCCCAAACACACAGAGCTCCACCTGCTTCTGCCTCCCTAGTGCTGGGATTAAAGGCGTGAGCCACTGCCAAGGGGCCAGAAGACCATTTTTAATAGAGTCATACTCAAGCTCCAGAAGAGAATGGCACCCTGAGGCTGGAAGAAGCTGCCAACGATTTTCAACTTGTTTCTCTCACCAGCAGCCCCAAGTTTGGCCACTGGATGACAGGAAGCATCACCCCAGCCTCTGGCATTTATCCTTGGGGCGCCAAGGGAGCCAGAAAGCTTCATCTCAAGCCTCCTCCCCCTGGGAGTCGCCTTGGTCCTGACTCCACCTCTGGGAAAGCCCGACCCCTCCCCAGGGAGGGTCAGGACCACTCCCACAGGCTATTTAGGCTTTTGCACGGTACCCCCCCCCATGCTCCCCACCACCCGGGATCATTGCATTCATTAAATGTGGGCTTGATTAGGTCTAATCTGGTTTAATTGGAGTTATTTGGCATGGATGGAGAGGCTTCTCTTAAGATTATACCTAATGGCCATATCTACATAAAAACTGTTCTTTGATTTGCTCATGAGTTTTCTTAAATCCACTCAGTTTCTTCTGAGTTTTCAGACAGGGTTTTATATAGCTCAGACTGGTCTCAAACTCACTATATAGTCTTAAACTCACAACCTCCTGCCTCTACCTCCCACGTGCTGAGATTACAGGCATGAGCTGTCTTGCCCTCTTCAGTATCTCCTACTTAAATGCCTAACTGCCCTGAGCAACAGATCAGTCCAGGCCAGGGTTTAGTAAATTCATCTTGTTGTTTCTCTAGTTTGCACTAGAATCTTACATAGTGTCAAGACTACACAAGGGGCGGGGCAGAAGGGGACAAGGGTGAGACAGAGGGATGGGGAGAAAATCAAGAGAAATAACAAAACAAATTTTGTTTGAAAATGCTACAATGAAACCTAATGCATGTGCACTGATTTAGAAAGTAAATGGCTAAAATTTTCACATACACACAAAACCTGTATATACCCGGAAACACCCTGCCCTCAGTCTGAGTGAAAAGGACAAGACATGATTGCTCCTAGGTATGACTGAAGACTTATGGATATGAGGGAAAGAACAGCCAAAGGCATCTGGAAGGGTCCAGACTGAACATGGCCAGCAGAATAAACCAGACCATGGTCAGGAACAAGAGAGGAAGAGAAGCAGGGAGCTAAGAGGGAAACCTGTGGACCAAGAGGCTCAGAGACCGCAGAAGTCCCTGGGAGAGGTTTAGGGTAGGGGGCAGGGTGAGAAACGCTGGGAGGAACTACAGGTACTGAGCATGCAGGGAGAGCTAGCCAGTGTCCCCTTTGATATGCTAAAAGACACCTCAAATAGCTGTTTGTCCTGGGTTTCTTTGAGACCTAACTATGCCTGTATCCTGAATTTTTTAATGTAATTTAGGCCCTGGCAATGCTGAAGCATGCATGGGTAGCCTGTATGGTATGTGGCGGTTCTGTTGAACTTGTCCATATTGGGTTTCATGGTCTAAGTTTATAAGGACGACTGACCTACAATAGGAGAAATACCTATTGTAACCCCAGCCTCCAGCCTCCATCTTTGGAGGACCCTCCCCTGTGCCCCTCGGACCTTGACCCCTCCTCAGGAAAGGTCAAGACCACTCCCACAGGCTATTCAAACTGCTCCCCAGAAAACAAACAGGTGGTTTTCCCTTTTCCTCTCTGGTGGTTCCTGCTCCCCTGGGGCCACCAAGGAGCCCAGGTGTCTAATTAAACCTGGATATCTTTTAATCTAGACTGATTTGGCTTAATTGGGATTATTTTGCATCAGCTCGGTTAGGAAATATTCCTAACACCTATCTAGTCAATTTTTCTTTTAAAAAATTTTTAAAAAGATTTATTTATTTATGTGAATGTCTGTGCACCATGTGCATGCCTTCTGAGGTCAGAAGAAGGCATCGATCAGATCCCTTGGAACCGGAGTTACAGAAGGTTATGAGAAACAAATCTGGGTCCTCTGCAAGAACAGCAAGCGCTCTTAACTGCTGAGCCATCTCTCCAGTCCCAAATTCTTTTGTTTTGTTATTGGACTCTACCTTGAGGGCCGGACCATCTCTCTAGCTCCAAAGTAACCTTTTATTCAAGCAGCACCATTTGCTAAGCTGTCTCCTCAGGGTGACACATGTGGGTGTCTGTCGCTGTTTATTGTGCGTGGGAGGGTTGTGCAAGTCCTAATGTATGTAGCTTCCCCCATATTCTGGCTTTATTAAAGACAAATTCGCAAGTGGATGACTCAGAGGGGAGAGAAGGTTTTCGAGCTAGCTCTCTGAAATACAATGCTGAAAGTAGCATCAGAAACTGCAACTGTTCTGAGTAGAATAACAACCCAGTTTGCTGTGGGACAATGGTCTTTTATCCCGTCACGTGTATTATTTTTAATAAACCGCTGATTGGCCAGTAGCCAGGCAGGAAGTAGAGGCATGGCAACGAGAATTAAGGGAAGAGTAAAGTTCAGTCTGCAGTCCTCACCCAGACACAGAGGAAGCCAGACACAGAGGAAGCAAGATGTGACTGCCTTGCTGAAAAAGGTACCAAGCCACATGGCTAAAAGAGACAAAAATTATGGGCTAATGTAAGTTATAAGAGTTAATAAGAAGCCTGAGCTACTAGGCCAATCAGTTTATAATTAATGCAGGCCTCTGTGTATTTCTTTGGGACTGAACAACTGTGGGATCAGGTGGAACAGAAACCTCCATCAACACCAGTTCACCCTCATCCTTACCAGTTCTACACACGCGCGCACGCCCATACACACACTTTCTTTCGCTAACGGAAAACCTCGTTCAGTGGCTCCAAAGGACTTATGTACATTTCTAGCACTGACCTGGGATAATCCACGTCCATCTTTATCATCTTTTCTTTCGTCTCCCCATCAATCAACTCACAGAACTTTTCTTTTCTCACCCGTATGAGCTCTGTTCCCATGCTCAAAAGGATGAGAGGTCGGAGGTCACGCATACTTTCTGGAAGAAAGGCCTGGTGAGTGCCCTAGGGAGAAGTGACAGAAAGTTAAACCTCACAGTAGCCAGATCTGCCTGCAGATTCTGGATGGGAAACATGAGGCCTGAGGAGGAGGGGTCTTTCTGGGGCTTTGTGTGCTGACAAGGAGGCCAGTCCAGGACTCTATTTGTTACCCACTGGTAGGTATATCCAAGTTAGACAAACGATGCTTGGGCTTAAATTTGAGAGCATGTAAGTTAGATCTGGATGTCTGAGGTCTCCAGGATGGCAGCTAACTGAATGCTTCCTCCCCCATACCTCCAACTCTGCATGAGCCCACAGACTCCCAGCTCCTCTCCTCCCCCACATCACCCCATGCCTGCAGGAAGCAGCCAGACATAAACTGGCATCCATTTATCTAAAGAGTCTGGAATGTTGTGATGGAAGCTCCACCCCTCCATCTCTCTCTCCCCAAACCCTACCTCATCTCAGAAAGTCCTACAAACATGGTTCCTCCCACAGAGATGCTCAAGACCATTCCCACAGGATATTTAAACTGCCCCCACAGAAAACAGACACGTGGTTTTTCAGTCTCTTTTCCCCTCTCCTCTCTGGGATGCCAGAAGATCATCCAGGAGCATTTTACCCATTAAACCTGGGTTTTAAGTTTTTTCCTTTTTTTTTTTTTTTTTTTTTTTGGTTTTTCGAGACAGGGTTTCTCTGTAATTTTGAAGCCTTTCCTGGAACTCACTCACAGAGATCCGCCTGCCTCTCTGCCTCCGGAGTGTCAGGATTAAAGATGTGTACTACCACCTGGGCTTTTTCTAATTCGGTTTGATCTGGTCTGATTTGGCTTGCTGCAGCTGTGGAGAGGCTTATTGGGGTGTAGACACACCAACATAGTACCCGGTACTTCTGCCTGACAACGATCTACGTGTCGCTAGCTCACCCCGTGCCCTGAACGCTAAGTCTCCAGTGACCACTAACATTTTACTAAAGCTTTACCTTTTCCCTGTCACAGGTTTGAAATCATATAATTAAAGACAGTCCTGTATAGCTCAGGTTGACATTGAACTCACAATTCTCCCATTTTAGCCCCCTGCATTCTGGATTATAGGCGTGTGGCCTGCACCTGGCTAAATTCTTACATCTTCATACTGAGACCTTCTTGTTAGTTAGTTAGTTTGCTTTTATTTTTTGAGACAGGGTTTCTGTGTAGCCCTGGCTGCCCTGGAACTAGCTCTGTAGAACAGCCTGTCCTCGAACTCACAGAGATCCACCTGCCTTTGCCTCCTGAGTGCTGAGATTAAAGGGGTGTATCACCACTGCCCAACTGAGTCCTTCATTTTAAGATTTTGTTTTAGGGGCTGGAGAAACAGCTCAGTGGTTAAGAGTACTTGCTGCTCTTCCAGAGGACCTGGGTATGCGGTTTTAAACCATCTGTACCTCCCAGTACCCAGGACCCAGTACCCTCCCCAGCAGACACTGCACACATGATATACACACAGATATTTGGGCAAAAAAAAATACAAATAAAATAAAAATAAGTGGGGCTGGAGAGATGGCTCAGAGGTTAAGAGCACTGCCTGCTCTTCCAAAGGTCCTGAGTTCAATTCCCAGCAACCACATGATGGCTCACAACCATCTGTAATGGGGTCTGGTGCCCTCTTCTGGCCTGCAGGCATAGACACAGACAGAATTTGTATACATAATAAATAAATAAATATTAAAAAAATAAAAATAAAAAAATAAGTATTTTTCAGGCAGTGGTGACACATGCCTTTAATCCCAGTACTGAGGACACAAAGGCAACCTGATCTCCAAGTTCAAGGCCAGTTTGGTCTACATTGTGAGGCCCAGGACAGTCAGGGCTACACAGAGAAAAACATATATATCAAATTATATATATGGCTTATATATACTTTATTTTTAGCCAGACATAGTCAATCAACCCCAGCACTTAGAGTGCAGGGGTAGATGGGTCTAGTTTGAGTTCCAGACCAGGCCAGTTAGAGCTATATAATAAAATAGCAAGAGCCTCTCTCCTCTCTTTCTCTCTCTCTCAAGCTGATCTTGAACTTGCAATTCTGCTGCAGCCTCTCAAGTACCTGGGACTGCAGGTCTGTAACACAAGGCCCAGCTTTCGATCTTTATACGTTTTTATTCCCTCTCTCCTCTTACTGTACTGCACACTAGGACTTTCGAGCAGAGAGCTGAAAAAGCTTACTAAGAGGCGGTGTCCTTGACTCGCTCTCTCTGCTGTTTTAAAGGAAGGCCAGCACTTTCACCTAGACATTTCTCCTTTCTTTGCTTTTTAAAACAGATTTGTTTATTTATTGTATACACGTGTGCACCTGAGTGCATGCAGCTGCCCAGAGATCAGAAGAGGATGTTGGGTCTCCGGGAACTGGAATTACCGGTGGCTGTGAGCTGCCACGTTAGTGCTGGAAGTGAACCCAGGTCCTCTGAAAGAACAGCAAGAGCTCTAAAGGAACTAGCCATCTCCCAGCACCCCCCTTCTCTCTCCCACTTGTCTCTCTCTCCAGTCCCTCATGACGGTGCTGGGGATTGAACCCAGGTACCCAAACAAGTGTGCATCTGCAGCCTCATTTACAACTTTGTTTGTTTGTTTCTAAGGCAGGGCGTCCCCGTGCAGCCCAGGATTGCCTCAAATCCACAGTCCTCTTGTTTCGGCACCATAGATATGTTCCACCTCACCAGACTCTTTTATAAATATTTTTATTGGTATCTCCCCAATAAGGACATTTTATGTTTTATATTTTTATTTGGAAAGGCTTTGGAAGTTATTTCATCATGGCATCTTTTCGTGTGTGCATGCACGTGGAAGACCGAGGCTAGTCTCAGGTGTCATCCTCGGGAGCCATCCACCTTGTATTCTGAGACAGGGGCTCTTTGGCCTGAAGATCATGACTTAGGGTTTTCCATTGCTGTGAAGAGACACCATGACCACAACTCTTTTTTTTATGCTTTTTTTTGAGACAGGGATTCTCTGTAGCTTTGGAGCCTGTCCTGGAACCAGCTCTTGTAGACCAGGCTGGCCTCGAACTCACAGAGATCTGCCTGCCTCTGCCTCCCGAGTGCTAGGATTAAAGGCATGCAAAACCACCACCTGGCTTGACCATGGTAACTCTTATGAAAGAAAACATTTAATTGTGCTGGTAGCTTACAGTTCAGAGTTTACTCCATTACTGTCACAGCGGGAAGCAAGGCAGCATGCAGGCGGACATGCTAGAGTAGCTGAGAGAGCTCTTACAGATTGTCTCACAGCAACAGGAAGTGGTCTATCTCACTGGACACGGGTTGCACATATATGAGACTTCAAAGACCACCTCCACAGTGACTCACATCTTCCAATGAGACCACACTTACTCCTAATAGTGCCACTCCCTTTGGGGACCATTTTCTTTCAAACCACACAGCTCACTAAGCAGGGGCTCGCCTGCCTCTGCCTCCTGAGAGACACCACACCCAGTTTTCTCCCATGGGCTCTGGCTCAAATTCGGTTATCCATGCTCGTACCTAGCGTCTTGCCAACTGGGCTTTTCCCAGCTCCCAGTCACACTGCACTGCCATAGCTACAAGTAGGGATTATTTTTAGTCGTTCCCTTCCCCCACCTGTCCCCCGGCCTCGTCATCTCCAGCTGGTTCCTTTTCTCTCCCCAGTTACCTACCCTCTGCTGCCTTGTCAGATAGTACTTTCCCACATTTTGTAACTTTATATTATTTTGTAACTCTCTTAAAGTCTCCCTCCCCTCTGCTTTCCTGAACCCCAATATATAGATTCCTAAAAGATCAACCACAATATCTTTATCATGTCTTTATTTTATTGTTTTACTTTTTTTGAGACAGGATCTTACTGTGTAATCCTGGTTGACCCAGAACTCACTATCTAGATCAGGGTAGCCTCAAACTCAGAAAGACCTGCCTGCCTCACCTCCCAAGGCATGCGCCATCACGAATTAAAGTCTTTTATTTCTTTATTTTCTTAAAAATTTTAATTTACTCTAATTTGAATTCAATTTAATTTTCATTTAAGCCGGGCAGTGGTAGTACCTGCTTTTAATCCTGGCAGTTGGGAGGCAGAGGCAGGCAAAGCTCTATGAGTTCAAGGCCAGCCTGGGCTACAAAGCAAGTTCAGGACAGCCAGAGCTGTTACATAGAGAGACCTTCTCTTAAAAAAACAAAAATTAAAAAAATTATTTTATTTTATCATATGTGCATGTGTGTATGCATGTGTGTTGTGTATGTGTGTGCATGTGTATATGCATGTGCTTGTGTGCATGTGTGTGCATGTGTGTATGTGTGCGTGTGTGTTAAAAGGACAACTTTCAGGAGTCAGTTCTCTCCTTTCACTGTGTTTCCCGGGGACCTACGTCAGGTTGACAGGCTTCAGCTAGAAGCGCTTTCGCCCCCTGAGCCACCTACCAGCCCAGCACGATTTCTTATATCATCAAATATGGAAAGATGTGTTTCTAAGCCTTTCTGCTCGTTACCCAGTATCCGCAGCCCATCTGTGCTGTGCACTAGCCTGGGAACGAAGCTCCTCGTACACTTACCACAATGTCGCCTTCCTTCAGAGTGTGCACCTTCATGTAGACCCCCACTATGGCATCCCTGGGGAGTTCACCGAACTTGGTGTTGGCCATGGGACATTTGACCGGATGACCAAACCTAGATCTGCAATGGAACAGCTTGTTAGAACTGATGCATAAAACAGCCAGCTAATTAGGTCCCAAGAAGTCAGCCCTCGCGGTACTGCCCTAGAAGTCAGCCCCCCCTAGAAGCCCCCCTAGAAGCCCCCCCTAGAAGGTCCCAAGAAGTCAGCCCCCCCTAGAGAATCTGCACCTCTGAAGAAAGCGAAAAAAACCTCAAAACCAAACCCTGAGTGAGTCTGACTACTGCTAGCTGGGGTCATAGAAACGTCAGAGAGCCTGGACTTGGGAGGGAAAGGAACTAGGGACCTTTTAGCCACCAGAAGGCTGCTTCCGGAAGAGCAGACAATCTCATGCAGCTGCGGCAGCCTGGTGGACAAAAAGTACAAGCACAGAGTTCAGGCTCCCCAGTAAAGGAAAAGAATTCCCACCAGTCAGAGATGCTCACAAACAGAATGACTGTTCAAAGGCGAGGCTCTAGGCACCTAGGGGCACAGCAGAGGCTTGCCTCTCTGTTTAAGACCAGTTCCCCTGCTCGGCCTGCAGCCCCTAGACTCTATTCAAATTGAGCTTAGGGGCTGGAGAGCCGGCTCAGAGGTTAAGAGCACTGGCTTCTCTTCCAGAGGTCCTGAGTTCAACTCCCAGCAACCACATGGTGGCTCACAACCATCTATAATGAGATCTGGTGCCCTCTTCTGGCCTGCAGGCATACATGGAGGCAGAACACTGTATACATAATAAATAAATCTTAAAAAAAAAAGACTGTAAGGAAATCAAATTGAGCTTAATTTTACAAAGGCAGCCCTGCTGTACTGTCCTTGGTTTCTGTCCGTGGCAGCAGGAGAGAGGCAAGGAAGGTGATTAGAAATAGAGAAAAGATTATGAGCTATGGATAGATGGGGCTCTCTCAGCTCATGCAAAGATAGGCTGGCTTCATCCCTGCCCCTCCAAGAAAAGCATGAGACAGGTGCGTAACCAGCGCGCCCTGTAACTTTTACTTCTGGCCCTCTTTGTTCCTTCTCCCTTACTGGCTCACAACAGACACACTGGGTCTGTTTTTTCTCTACCTATGGGGAAGCTGGAAGTGGGAATATTCCATCAGAAGAAAAACAAGTAGCCAGGCAGTGATGGCACATGCCTTTAATCCCAGCACTCGGGAGGCAGAGGCAGAAAGATCTCTGTGAGTTGAGGCTAGCCTGGTCTACAGAACGAGTTCCAGGACAGGCTCCAAAATTACAGATAAATACTGTTTCAAAAAAAGGGGGGGGGGACAACCTGGAAGTCATGGGTTGCTTCTTATGGAAGCCAGCAGACCGAAAGCGTTAATGGATAAATGAAGAGGCCATTGAAAAACAGGACAGCGAAACTAATCCTATTATTGATATCTTTTTTTGTTTTTGTTTGTTTTTGTTTTTTGTTTTTTAAAGGACATAGCTCTGGCTGTCCTGCTGAATTCAAACTCACAGAGATCTATCCTCCTCTACCTCCCTAGTGCTGGGATTAAAGGAGTGTGCTACCGCTGCCTGGCTTAGACAACTCATGATACTTGAGTTTCAAATGGGAGGGGGAGTGAGCTGTGCTCCTGACTCAGTCTTTTCCTGTTCCTCGGGTCGAGTTAAGGCAAGAGCACAGGTCTCAATGTGCCTCCATGGTAGACAGGACAGATGTTTGAGCAGACGCTCAGGCTTGAATCCTGGTTCTACCGCTTTCTACAATGTGTGACCTTGAACAAGCAACTTCACCCTTAGTTTTATCGCCTGGAAACTGAGTGATGACCGGAGCACCTTTAGGGACGTTGTGGAGATTAATTAGATAACTTTAATGCCAGATGCTAGGCATCCTGTCAGCATTAAGTATGATTTATCAATAGTTCATATAACCACTGGCTTACAACGACCTTGAAACTCAGAAACCCACAAAGCAGAAGGCTCAGAGAAGTCAGATCCCTTGGCCAGGGACACAGCCAAAGCAAGTGACCAAGCCAGGATTTGAACCTGGGTTGGACTGACTGCAAGCCAGGCTCGTACCCGCCCGCCATGCTAGAGCTCCCCTAGGTGGACAATCTTCTGAAGACACTGAGTCAAAAAAGGACCCAGCAACAGAGACACAGAAAGCCAGAAGATCCTTTCTCCCTTTTAAAAAACAGCACTGTGGCCCTGACCTGCCTGAGGAAATGAATGGTGGTTGTTCTTAAGTAGCCAAGTGAGCCGGAGACAATGAATGCCAGTCCTGGAGGACAAACCCAGCCAGCCACACCCATCCACCTAGGATGACCTGCCTGCCACCTCTGCCCCTCACCAGCATCTCCGAAATCTTTAACACCCACACCCAGACCACTCTATCAGCTAAGAGCTCAGCTTACCTGACCTTCGGGCCCAGCAACTTTGGGAGACTATTTTCTGTTGAGTTGATCTTCCCGTGGAAGGTTTTTCCCTTTTGCCCTCTGACTTCCTGGAGACGCCGAAGTTTCAAATAGCTGAAGTCTTGTAGCGGATATGATTTGATCTGGAATTCCTTAAATCTCTCCCTAGGAGAGATTACTATTAAGAGAAAGCACAGAAAAACACAGCAATGGGCCTTGGGCAGTACAAGGATGGTGAAAGGACCCCATCGGAACCTGCCCAAGTCGTCTGATACGCTGGGGGAAAGAAAGCAGGAGGCGTGGTGGCAGGAGGCAGAGACGGTAGATCTCTATGAGTTTGAGGCCAGCCTGGCCTACATAGCAACTTGTACGTCTGCCAAGGCTTCCGAGCCAATGAAGAGGAGGAGGAGGAGGGAGAAGGAGGCAGATTCCATAGACTGCCCTCGGGGCAGCCCTGCATTAGCTCCTTCCATAATTGCATCTACATGAGCAGTTAGCCTAGGGTAGAGGAGGTCAACAGCAGAGAATCCAAGCTGTCTGCTAAAAGACTGATGCTTAATTTGAACTCAGTTCTAGTCGATTCAGAGTCCATCTCTTCCTACTGCCAGATCGTAATGGGGGCTGGAGATGCAGGTCAGTTGGTAGAGGGCTTGCCTAGCACCCACAAAGCTCTGAGATTGATCCGCAGCACCCATGCAAATAGTTGGGCATGGTAGCTTGTACTTACCCCGGCACTGGGGAGGGAGAGACAGCCCAGCCTACATGGCAAACCCTATGACCAGTGAGAGACTGCCTCAGGAAACAAGGCGGGCCAGGCATCATGGCTCACACCTTGACTTTTTCTATATTTGGGAGGTACAGCCAGGGAGATTTCGATTTCAAGGAATGAAAGACAGTAACTGCCAACTTACATTACTATAGCCAGCAAAACGGTCATAATTAAGGAGAAAGAAACACTTTCCACGATGAACACAAACTAAAAGAATTCATGAGCACTAACCCATTCTTGATAGACTCCTTTGGCCAGAAGAGAAAGGTAAACACGGGGCTGAAGAGGTGGCTCAGCAGTTAAGAGCAGGTGTTGCTCTTGCAGAGGACTGGATTAGACTCCCAGCACCCGCATGGTGGCTCACAACTGTCTGCAACCCTGGTTCTAGGGGATCCCACAGGCACACACACAGAACACATACATACATGTAAAGTAATAAAAAAATTTTTTTCAAGATAAGTTTTTTCTGTTTAACAGCCTTGGCTGTCCTGGAACTCGCTCTGTAGACCAGGCTGGCCTCGAACTCACAGAGATCCACCTGCCTCTGCTTTTCAAGTGCTAGGATTAAAATTGTATGCCACCACCGCCCAGCAAATAAATCTTAAAAAAAAAAAAAGTAAACACATCCAGGGGCCACAGGAAAGAATAAACCAGGCTAGAACAGTAAGCACAAGACGAATAGGAAAACACCAAACACTACAAAATCAACACAAACACAGGGGTTAATACACAACTTTCAATAATAACTCTGAAGCTTAATGATATCAATTCTTCCATCAAAAGACACAGAGCAGTAGATTGGCTTAAAAAAATAAACTGCATTGCCTGATGGTGGTGGCTCACACATTTAATCCTGGCTAGCACCTGGGAAGCAGATGCAGGCAGATCTCTGTGAGTTCAAGGCTAGCCAGGTCTACAGAGTGAGTTCCAGGACAAACAGTTCTACATAGAGAAACCCTATCATGAAAAACAGATAGACGGACAGACAGATAGATAAATGGCATTCAACAAATGCACCTCACCATCAAGGATAGAGGCCACCATAGCATGAAAGGATGGAAAAAGCATATTCCAAACAAATGGAACTAGAAACCAATCAGGGGACAGCTAGTCTGGCAAACAAGAGACCCTCATCAAACAAGGAGGAAGGCAAGAGCCAACATCTGCAGTTGACCTCTGAGTTCCACATGTGCACCATGGCATGTGTACACGCTCACTCACAGACACAAACATGCACACGTACATGTGATAGCATGTCTATAATCTTAGCATTAGAGGTGTAGAAACGGGAGGCCCCCTGGGGTCTGGTAGCCAGTTAGTCTAATCCAAGTACGCACCCTTCTAACCTAAAATAAATAAATAAAAATGTTTAAAACTTTCTAAATAAACTCATTTTTGTGAGCGTGGCTATAGATGAATGGTATAGTGTTTCCCTGGCATGCATAAGACCCTAGGTTTGATACCCAGTGCCACAAAAACAGAAAAAGCCATTTTAAATAAAAAATACAAAAAACAAAAAACAAACACAAAATGATAGGAAGAGAAATATCAAACTAAGAGCAATCAAAGGAAGCTAAATTAAATCAAAAGGAGTGGCTAAAATAGCATCAGAAAAAAGTAGATTTTATAGTAAAGAATGCTCCCAGAGACAAAGAAGTTCATCTTAGGTCAAGAAGGTAGCTTGTGCTAGAGCGCCCGGCCTTACAGTCTGGGGCTCAATCTCAACACCTCAAAGTCAAGCTTTCTTGTCTTGAAGAATTCAGCCCTGTGGTTCTATGGGTCAAAGTCAGCCTCAGATACTGGGGGGGGGGGTGACGACGGGGGGGGGAAGAGGACAAAGTAGGGGGAGAGAGAAAACAGTAGGTGGAGATTTTCTCAGCTCTGTACTAACAGCTGATAGAGCAGATGAGGAAAATGAGGAAGGACACGGACCCCTCCTCCCCATCACCAGCCCAGCTGACTTACATTCCCAGCACGTGGCTGCCGATGCCAGCATATTCTTTTCAAATGCAAATGGAGCATTTACCAAGATAGATTGCTTTCTGAGCCATAAAACAACGTTCAACACATTCAAGAGGATCCAAACTGTCCCGAATGTTTTATCATAGAAATAATAAAGAGAAAGATAGCTGGATGGTCCCCAAATCTTGGAAACCAAATAACACCCTGATTAATATTCAGTGGGTCAAAGAAAAAAATCAAAAGAGAAACTGAAAAATATTTTGAACTGGTCCACGACAGAAACATAGCATATCCAAACTTGTGCAGTACAACCTTATACCTAGGGGACTGGTGTTGGGGGTGGCTGATGAGAACTGACATCCCTTTCAGCCTGCAGTCGTCTTGCAGTAATGGTGACAAGTGTCTACCAGAAATTCATGCACCCAGGGGGTGGTTTATGAGCTTTGTATGTTCATTTGTTTAACATCCAAATGAGTCTATGATATAGGGAACATAATTTACATTTTACAGGACCCGAGGACACTGATGTACAAAGTCATTTGTCCAGTGTCACACAGGACCCTGTGGTCTAAGCCTAGGCTCTTTTTTTTTTACAAGGCAGGGTTTCTCTATGTAGTCCTGGCTTTCCTGGAACTCATTCTTTAGACCAAGCTGACCTCAAATTCAGAGATTCACCTGCCTCTACCTCCCGAGGGCTGGAATTAAAGATGTGCACCGTCACCACCTTGCATGAGCCTAGACTCTTAACTGATGTGGGATTCCCCTCTGTATGCTGTGACTATGTTTTATTACCATTGGTTCATAAAGAAGCTGCTTCTGCCTATAGCAGAGCAGAATATAGTCAGGCTAGAAGAGAGATATATATAGAGAGAGCATAGGCAGAGTCAGAGGGATGCCATGTAACTGGCACACCGGAATCTTACTGTAGGTAGGCCACAGCCTCATGGCTATATACAGATTAATAGAAGTGGGTTAATTTAAGATGTAAGAGTTAGTTAAGAAGCTAATAGGCCAAGCAGTGTAGGAATTAATATAGTTTCTGTGTGATTATTTGGGTCTGGGAATGAACACGCAGCCTCTGACTACATTTAACAGTGATACTGTCTAGAAAAGTGATGGAGAAGCCAGATCAAACGATTTAAGTATTAACCAACGCCACCTACTGTGGGGGGTAAACATGGCTCTGTCAAGCTCCAAAGTTATCTTTGTCACATCGCCACGCCACCCCACACACACACACACCTTTTCCTCTGCCCAGCCACCAATGTTGGTTTCAGTTCTAATATCAGAACAACTGGCCACATCCACAAAGTGATCTTGGAGAGGTTGGATTATAATCTCAAAGGATTGTTGGGAGGAAGCCAGTGCTGGTACTTAATAAACATGTAACCCCTGGGCCCTCATGGCTGTCTGTGAAGGGCTGGGTCTCTTTACCCAAATGTATAAATTTAGAAAGGTACCCAAGAATACACAGGTACAGTCACAACTCAGGATATACTCAAAACCATCCACAGTAGCTAAAATATGAGTGTTGACCCTGTGAGTCGCTCTGAATACACATAAGATGCCTGGGATGGCCATGGGCCCTGGGATCCTAGAGTTTAAATTCTAGGGAGGCAGCCATTTAATAACCATTTCAGATTCAGTGATTGCAGTGGAACAGACACGACACGAGAGAAATACTGCAGATGCAAATGGGATGTAATGAGGGCTGAGGTGGAAGATGCTGCTTCAGCACGAGAAGTCTAGGAGAATTCTCCGAATAAGGATGCGTCATCTAAGATATGAGAAGCAGAAGAGAACTGGGGAAAGGCGGGGAGGGGGGGGGCGTGAGGCATAAGTACTGCTTACATGGAAGAATCCAGAGAGGGAGGGAGGAGCCGGCAGGCAGGGCCAACGATCAGGCACTTAGAGCTGGTAGAAGAGGGTCAAAGCAGATCTCCTATTCACCCTCTTGAGCTCAGATACCCATGAGTCTATGGACTGGGGACTGGAACCAGGACAGGGCCCAGGGGACACACCTCTCCCCTGCCAGCTATGCCATCAACAGATGTGGCTTACCCTCGCGGTGAACTCCCAGAGGTTTGTAGTCCAACAGATCCAGCTGCTGCCAGACCCACTTATAATAGGTACTGGAGGCTCCCAGGTCTATCATCCGCAGGATCTCACAGCTGCCCTGGACACATCAAGAGATATAAGCCAAGGGTTAAACCTGGATGCTCCAGGCAGTCCAGACTTTGAAAGGAAGCTTTATATCCACCTGACCTAACCCCATTTTGTTTTATTTGCTCAATGTATATCGTTCCATGTGTTTTCCTTAATAAAAATGTTGTTGTCTCGTAGCAAATTCAAGCACCTAAAGAAGCACAGAAAGTACACACAGTATTGACAGTGACAAAGTCATCGCTGAGGATGTAACGACACAGCCAGTGGTACTGGTCACTGCCGGCTACACATCCTGCTGATACCGACAGTCACACACACACACACACATCCTGCTGATACTGACAGTCACACACACACACACACACACACACACACACCCTGCTGATACCGACAGTCACACACACACACACACACACACACACACACACACACACACACACTTTAGCTTTTTAAGACAGGGTTTCTCTGTGTAGCCCTGACCATCCTGGAACTCACTCTGTAGACCAGGCTGGCCTCAAATTCAGAGATCTTCCTGCCTCTGCCTCCAGAGTGCAGGGGTTAAAGGTGTGCGCCACCATTGCCCAGTGACTTTATAATTCTTCTGCAGCTAATTTCTGGCCTTCGAAACGATCACCTGTGAAGCTGGAGAGAAGGCTCAGTGGTTAAGAACACTGGCTGCTCTTCCGGACTAGCCAGGCTCAGTCTCCAGCACAAACAGCAGTTCACAACCAGCCATAACTCCAGTCCCCAGGGATCTAATGCCCTCTTCTGGCCTCTGCAGACACCAGGCACACACATGGTGAACTTATATACATGCAGGCAAGACACCCATACACATTAAAACAAAACAAAACAAAACAAAACAAAAAACTCCTTTCTTAAAAAAAAGCAAAAAAGGCCAGGTGGTGGTATATGCCTTTAATTCTAGGACTTGGGAGGCAGAGGCAGACAGATCTCTGTGAGTTCAAGGCCAGCCTGGTCAACTGAGTGAGTTCCAGGACTGCCAAAAGCTACACAAAGAAACCCTGTCTTGAAAAAACTAAACAAACAAACAAAAACAAATCACCTAGGTTCCCAAGGATGATGTTCACCTCTCAGGTAATTCTAGAAAAGACCAAAGAAGAAGAGAATAAGGGGTGGTGGTACACCCTTAATCCAGGCATTTAGGAGGCAGAGGCAGTCAGATCTCTGAGTTCAAGGCCAGCCTCATCTATATTGCAAATTCCAGGCCATCCAGGGCTACAGAGTGAGAGTTTGTCTCAAAAGACCAACCAACAAAAAGAAACCCCAGTTAGACATTAGCCCAAAAACATAATCCTATGTTCTTGCTTAGAATATTATTCCATGCTAATTCTTTATTTGCATGTGTGTACATGTTTGTGTGTGCACACACATGCTCAAGCATGTGGACACCAGACAATATCAGGTGTCTTCCTAAGTCATTCTCTATCTTATTTTTACAAGATGGGCCCCTCAGTTGGCTTAGAGCTGATTCATTAGACTCCCTATAAACGGAGACTATGCTTGTGTTTCCCAGCCAGACAGACCCAAATAATCACACAAACACTATATTAATTACAATACTATTTGGCCGATGGCTCAGGTATATTTCTAACTAGCTCTTACATCTTAAATTAACCTATTTCTATTAATCTGTGTAGCACCACAAGGCTGTGACCTACCGGTCAGGTTCTATAGCCACATGGCATCTCTCTGACTCTGCCTACTCTCTATATCTCTGTTCAAATTCCCCACCTGGCTTTATTCTGCCCTGCCATAGGCCAAAGCAGTTTCTTTATTAACCAATGATAATAAAACATATTAATAGCATACAGGGGAATCCCACATCATCTCCCTTTTTCTGTCTAAATAAAAAGGAAGGTTTCAACTTTAACATAGTAAAATTACATATAACAAAACAGATATCAAGCAAGAATTAGTTACAATATTTGTAAGTCTAAAGTTTCATATCTAATTTATCTTTTATCATACCTAAGGAAAAATATAACTATCTGTCTTCAACTCCATCAAAAAACCCCAGAAGGATACAATATTATCCAAGTAAACAGGAAATGCATTGTAAGCAACTTCCAAAACTTTAGAATTGACAGCGTTTGGGTGCCTGGGACAGACACCCAAAGTTCTTCTGTAATGTTGGAGCACCCATCTTCAGCCTACAAGCCCATAGTTTCCAGCAGACTTTTCCATGAAGCAGGAAATTTGAAAGGTTGTTTTGCCTATATTGGCAGTTTGTCAGTCACTTTCTTCTGTGTCCTGCAGAATGTCTAACAGACTCTTTCATGAAGCAGAACCCAAAAGGACTGTCTCGCCTTCTTTAGGCAAGTACAGCAGTCACTTTTCTATGGCTCCTGCATGTCCAATTTATATAACACACCATCAAGCAGTCCAGTCAAGAGCAATTTCTTGCCCAATGGCTAGCCTTGTCACCTTGAAGACAAATTCCATAACGAGTTTCCTCAGTGTCCATCAGCCTCTTGAAGCAGATCACCGGGTGCTACCCAAAGCTGACTTGCCTCACTGTCGACAAATTGTCTAAGTTCTTAAAACCTTTTAAATGCCATATTCTGTAGGTCTTTGAAGTGTTGAAGATTATCTAAACTGAAATAAATCTCTGTATATCTAGGAAATCTAACATGACTACAACTTTGACGATTATAAATGACTATCAAGCTGTAATCCTTAATTGTACATTTTTTAATGAGCTGCACAAACATGATACCTTAAACAAGAGCAGAAATACATAAACACAGTATAACAAAACTGACCTTAAATTTGTATCAATAGACCAAGATCCATACCAATGCAAAGTGTTTATTTCTGTATCAACTTCCTGACCAGGGAGCCCAACATATGTCTTTCCTCAACATATGCTGAGTTACAAAGAATCAGATGTATGTACCAGTGTTATCCCATTTCTAGGAGGTTCAGAAACTGTTTATAAAAAAGTACTCTATGGTTGGGTTAGAGAGGCAGCTTGGAGCTAGAGAGGGAGATCAGAGGTTAAGAACCCTGCTTTTCCAGAGGACCTGGGGCAATTCCCAGAACCTACATGGTAGCTAACAACTATCTATCTATAAAACTCTATCTAGTTCCAGGGATCCAACACCCTCTTCTGACTCCATAGGCACGGTACACAGGTGGTACACAGACATACATGCAGGCAAAACACCCATACACACCAAATAAATCTCAAAAGCAAGCTGTGATGATATTGTAATAGGAGTGTCTTTGGGGGAATTTTGTCTGAGAAAGGGCACAAGGGCATCTTCTGGAGGTTGGAAATTCTGGAGGTTCAATACATCAATTTGGTTGATTATTGTCAGGTTTTGAACTCATCAAGAGAAAAATAGTTCAGATTGGAAAGTTCTAACTCAAGAAGACATTTTAATGTTTATTTAGTTTTATGTGTGTGCTTGCTTGTCTGTATTTGCACATGTGGGTGCCCTAGGAGACCAGGTGATGTCATCTGATCCTGTGGAACTGGAGTTGTAGGCAGGTGTGAGCTGTCTGATATGGGTGCTGGGAACTTGAACTCGGGTTCTCTGCAAGAGCAGTCAGTGCTCTGAACCACAGAGCCATCTCTCCAGGCCCCCAGAAAACATTTTCTAAAAGATTCAGATTTGGCTGTTTCTAATTTGTCAGCATTATCTGTAAGTTTTATTTTGTTCAGCATAGCAAAGCCCCAATTTAAATTAACCCCAAAGTCTTCACCTTTCCCAAGTCCTCTGTTCTGGGAGTGGGGATGACTCAGATCCAGGTAACTAACAGTCAGCAGAAAATGCTGGCTAGAACTAGGGGAGCTACTGACCTTCCTCCTCTGTTCTCAGCCTACAGACTCTCCTGGAGGACCGAGAGAAAGGGACAATGTAAGCCGTTTGTTGATTGATGATGCCCTGCACAGCAAGCAACTAAATACATCGTCAGTTCTCTTTGTTTTTGTTTTTTTGAGAAAGGGTTTCTCTGGGTAGTCCTGGCTATCCCAGAACTTGCTCTGTAGAGCAGGCTGACCTCAAACTTATGGAGATCCATCTGCCCATGTCTTCCTAGTGCTGGGATTAAATGTGTGTATTACCACCACCTGACGCATCTTCTAATTCTTTTTTGATGTTTGTGTATTTATTTATTTATTTATTTATTTATTTATTTATTTATTTATTTATTATGTATACAGTATTCTTTCTGAGTGTATGCCTGAAGGCCAGAAGAGGGCACCAGACCTCTTTACAGATGGTTGTGAGCCACCATGTGGTTGCTGGGAATTGAACTCAGGACCTTTGGAAGAGCAGGCAATGCTCTTAACCACTGAGCCATCTCTCCAGCCCCCGCATCTTCTAATTCTTACAGAGGTCACTGAAGCAGCTCCCTGGGCAGGCAGAGGGATGGGACTTCCTCAGTTTTGGATTGGAAACAACCTCCTGATTTGCTTGGATCAGTTTCCTAGAAAGGGGGCTGGTAATGGTCAGAGTGAGAACTTTAGAAGTCAGTCTTTAATTCCCAGCATCTCCTTCTCCTGCCTTGCTGCTCTGAGCGTTTAGTTTAAGATATGGGTCTCCAGGCTAAGAATGGTGGCACAGGCTGTAGTCTCAGCACAAAAAGGCTGAGGCAGGAGGATTTCAAGTTTGAGGTCAGCATGGGATACACAGAGACCCCTTGCCTCAAGAAGAAACAAGAACAAAGCAATCCTAACATATGTGGGGTCCCAGGCTTGAATCCCAGCATCAGAAAAAAACATGTTCTTTTTATTTCCTATCTTATAGAAATCTTCTGCCTCTTAATAGGAAGTCTAAGAGATACAGCAGGGGTGAACTTAAAGACAGGCTGCTAGTGGTAAGGGGACAGACATGTAGTAATCCTTGTGTGCCAGGCCCTGTCCAACATTTATTCACCATATACGTCTCACCCAAGAACCGCAGACGAGAGAGAAGCAGTGGTTCCTCTCGGAAGAGTCTCTCAGAAACCTTTATTGCCTCTGATACTTGCAGAGAGAGGTCCAGCCATGTGTGCCAAGTGGCCCAGAAGGGATTGATTGTGGGCATTAATTGCGTTTGAGATACCAGTGGGAATCCTATTCCCGAACCTCCCTTACAGGAAATGAGCGGCTGGCGGCTGACTCCATCCTCTCGTGGCAGGAAGTACAGGAGTCTGGGTGCTGAGGAAGTCTGAACAGGCCAAGAGCCAGCTACATAGCGAATGAAAGTCAGAAAAAAGCAGAGGCGGCTCAGTTCCTGCTAGAGGACACACAGGATCTGGTGTGCGGGTGCCTGTTCTGAATTCTCGAAGCCACAGATGAGAATTGATACATAAACCTTCACGTTAAAGGCTAGATTTTAGTGGAACACTGTAAGGAACAAGCTGAACTCCACTGCTGGCCCAGGGTTCCCTGCTGGCAGCCACACTCTGGCCTTTGTGTTGTTTCCCTGTGGCACTTAACTCCCATGCAGGTTGTATGGTAAACCAATCTTAGAGAAAGAGAGGAGTTTCTCCTTTAAAAAGAGTAATTTAGCGCGCTTCAGAATACCCAAGCTTTGTCAACTACCAGCCCCCCTTCCTGGACTTTTGGATTTAATAGCTCAGGGGGTGCAGGGGGCTTGAGAATTTTCATATATTTCATATAAATATATATGGAGAAATAACTATGGTGCATCTTGACAATGAAATACTATTCAACACTAAAAAGACATCAATTCAAGAGATAAAATTTTCTTAAATGCAAACTTCTAAGTAAAAGTCAATCTGAGAGGCAGCATACTCTAGGATCCCAACCTGTGGCACTCTAGGAAAGATAAAGCTATATGGACAATAAAAACAGACCTAAGATTCCTGGCTGCGGGGTGGCGGAGACATAGGTGGGATAGGGTGGTCTTAGGATAGCACAATTATTGTATATGGCAGTAGGTTGGACACAGGTCACTAAATACTTGTCAAGACCCATAGACTGTCCAACACAAGGAGGCTGAAACTTTATGTAGCCCAGGCTGGACTCAGTTTTGAAGCAATCCTCTCATCTCAGTATCCCAAGTACTTGGATCACAAGAACACAGGCACACAGCACTGCACCCGGGTGACACCCTGTTTGCTGTTTTCTGGGTTTGTTTGGTTTTTGTGATCCTAGCCCACGCTGACCTCAGACTCCCTAGGTAGCCAAGGACGACCCTGAGCTCCTGGTCTCCCTCCCAGAGGTGGGATTATGTGTAGCTGCCACTGTGCCCGGCAGAAGTTGTGTTTCTCATGAGCTCCCAGGTGTGGGCACTGGCTGGGCGGCACCGCTGTTAGAAGCCCTGGATTGGTGGGTGAGCATTAACCCAGGACCCATACGCTTCAAAGTTACTTTTTAAAGGTGTATTTTACTATTTTTAATTGCACACACACGCACATGTACAGAGGGGTGTGTGTGTGTGTGTGTGTGTGTGTGTGTGTGTGTGCATGCGCGCGCGCATGAATGCAGTCACTGACTAAGGCCAAAAAAGTGTCAGATCCCCTGGAGCTGGAGTTACAGGTGGCTGTGAGCCACCCTACGTGGGCACTGGGAACCCTACACAGGTCCTTAACAAGAGCAATAATGTTCTTAACTGCTTAAGCATCTCTCTAGCCCACCTTCTTTTTTAAAAAAGATTTTGATTATTAAACTAATTCTTGTTTCCTTTTGGGGGTTTTTGTTTGTTTGTTTGTTCTTGTTTTTGTTTTACAAGACAGGCTTTCTCTGTAGCTTTTGGAGCCTGTCCTGAAACTCGCTCTATAGAACAGGCTGGTCTCAAACTCACAGAGATCCACCTGCCTCTGCCTTCCAGAGTGCTAAATGAAAGGCGTGCACCACCACCACCTGGCTATTAAATTAATTCTTATTGCAAGACTTTATGGATTCAGTGGTCCCATTTTACAGAAGAAAAAAATGGAAATGAAAATAGAAAAAAAGGCATCCCAGCTGGCCGTGGTGGCACTGATGTAGGAGTCTGTAATCTCAGTGCTCCAGAGCCTGGGGCAAGGGGCAGAACCGTTAATCCAGTCCCTTTGAATGTGTAGAGACTGGAAGCCAGTCGCTTTGATCCCAGCTCCTTGCAGCAAAAGTGCACTTAATGAGGCCAATTCTGGGAGGTGCCAGTTATCTACCCTATTACTTCTAAACTGGCTGTGGGAGCGGCTTCCTCTTTGGTCTGGGTGTCAGACATTTGCAGCTCAGGATTTGCTTCTGCAAGTTTCCACACCCTCCATTGCTCCACAAATCCTCTACCTACTTTAACCAGCCCACGATAAATCCCTTTTTGCTCCAGGTTAGTTGGTCTTAATTCTCTGTGACTGGGCTTGGCCCCTGAAGAACAACACTCCCCCTAGTGGTGCTGCTAAGACTAACAACAGTGAAAAGACATTCACATTCAGACTAGGTGTGGGTCACATGCACCCCCAGCACTGAAGGGGTAGAGAGAGGAGGAGGAAAAGTTCGAGGCCACATTGGGCTACATAGAGAGACCCTGTCTCCAGAATAAAACAATGGTGGATGTAGAAAATGTACAATTAATGCAAACTAACCTTTTAAAGGGGGTGGCGATGTATATCTCAATGATAAATCCCTAGCCTACTCTGTGAAGGGTCCTGGGTTCAGTTCTCAGCACAGCAGAGGTAGGGGGGTCGAGACCACTTGTACAAAATAAAACACGCACACTCTAGAAACCCCACACAGCCCTCCGGTTCTCAGTCACCTTTGATGGGGCTGTCTCATATACCAGCCAGGATTTGACATAGTAAGCTGAAGGCAGCATTTCCCCAGCAAGTTTCATCAAAATCTCCTTAGGCCATCTCTTGTTCGCCCACTCTTACCCTCACATGGACGGCGTTCAGTAAATTGAGACTTCTGGAAGCTTGCACACGTGCTCGTCAGCGGTGTGCGTTCCGTGATGACTCAGACAATAGAGGGGCACTAGCCACAGCGAGAACGTGGAGGTCGGAGGACAACTTCGCGGGTCGGCCCTCTCCTTCCACCATGTGAATTCAAGGATTGAACTCCGGTCCTCAGGCTTAGTAGCGAGTTCCATTACTCACTAAGCCTTCTCGCTGGCCCTATGGTCATTTTTGTGTTTATCACTGGCCCCTGGCCACTGAAGAAGGCACTAGCCATTTTAGATTTAGGCACAAAGGTCATCATGAAAAGACCTTTTCAAGTCATCTGCTCAGGAATTCACTGGTTCATCCCACCTGCCTGTTCCGTCCTCCTCCTCTTAGTCTCTAAAAGCAGCAGGTTCATGTATGTATCATTACTTATTTATTTATTATTTGTGTTTTGAAACAAGGTTTCTCTGTGGAACAGCCCTGGCTGTCCTGGAACTCACTTTGTAGACCAGGCTGGCCTCGAACTCAAAGAGATCCGCCTGCCTCTGCCTCTTGAGTGCTGGCATTAAAGGTGTGCGCCACCACCTTTCCGGCCCCATCTTGATTTTCTATTTTCCATTGAGATGACCTTTTACTGTATAATCACCAAGGTTAGTTACTGTTCCAAAGTCTCCGCAAGACAGGCTGCAGTGAGCATTCCTCCCACAGAGGAGCCATGTCCTTGGTCCCCCATTCTGCAGTGATACCATCCGCTTGTTTCCTCCTGGGTAAGGACAAATGCATTTGTTCCATGTTGTGGGACTGCAGCACACTGATGCGCCCTGTTAGTATCTTCACCAGGAGAATCAGGGCTTGAACAAGAAGAGCCAGCGTGCTGTAGTTCCACAACAGGAACCAGACCAGGTTGGGGCTCTGCTTTTGACTAAAGGTTTCTGGAGCTTTGGAAGAGCTGCATAAATCCAAAAGAGCTCAGCTGTTACCCTGCGTGTCCTATGTGCGTACACTAGGATGTCTATAAATGTTGTTATTACTGATAAAGTTATCAATTAAATAAAAAATAAGTATGTGTAAACTCATAAAATGCCTGAAAGGGCTGGAGAGATGGCTCAGCGGTTAAGAGCATTGCCTGATCTTCCAAAGGTCCTGAGTTCAATTCCCAGCAACCACATGGTGGCCCACAACCATCTGTAATGAGGCCTGGTGCCCTCTTCTGGCCTTCAGGCATACATGCAGAAAGAATATTGTATACATAATAAATAAATATTTTTAAAAAATGCCTGAAAATGTGACACTCAGCTCGGGCCAGCCCATGCAAGCCAGCTCTGGTGCATGTCAACCCTGTGCGTCCCTTTGATCCATGGGTACGTGAAGTTCACCTTCCTCTCACCTCCTTCAGGAGGCTTCTTCAAAGCCTGCAGCCTTGCAGCTTCCCCTTCCCTAGTCCTTGGAGATCACTCCCTTACACCTATCCCTTGGCACTTGGCGCTGGCGACTTTGACTATGCTCCAGATCCAGTGGAGGAGACAGACGGAGAACACGAGTCTTCTCCATCTTTGTATCCATTCACATCCTAGACCAACCTCACCTTGGCAAAATTGCACCAAATCTATTTCGTGACTTACAGTGTAAGGAACTGGTAGGTAAACTCCAACCCCAGTTCTGGAGAAAGGCTATGGAGTCAGACAGACCAGAAGTGAACCTTGCCCCCGCCCCAACTCTGTGACCATGGACAAACATTTCATAGCCCAGTGCCTCAGTTTACTCTTCTGTTAAATGAGAATGAGGACCCTACCAACCTTTGGGAGGTGACTGTGAGACCAAGATGAGACGCAGCATGTGCACCATAAACAAGAGCTTAGCTGTGGTTATAGTCATCCATAATCTTCCAGACTAAGCATCAAATGGAGAGCCTCAGAAATACACAGATTGTGAGTTTGAAGCTGCGTGCCCTTCTGAGTAGCGTGGGTATATTTCTTGCCAGCCTACCCTATCCTGCCTAGGACATGAGCCATGACCAATGTATCCATGCTGTATATGCTACTACCTGTGAGGTGTTTGATAGCTCTCCATTATCAGCTCAACTGCTGTAGTGTCAGGTACTATGGTCAAGTAACTTTATTTTACTTAACAGTGACCCAAAACACAAAATCTGTGGTTTTGTGATACAAATATGCTAAAGTGTTGGGAGCATTTGGAGTCCTGGCCTCCAGCTGCTCTTCCCCACTAGAGATCTTTACTTTCCTTCTGATTTGAGTTACTAAAAGCTGTGTCAAAGTTGTTTACCAGCTCTGCTTCACGAGCATGTGTTGCCTTGCCTTGAGGATCAAAGGATGAGGTTTTCACCTGTTGGCCCACCTGCCTGTGTTGGGTATATAAGCCTCCGTGGTGTTATTGAATAGAGGGCTTCTTACCAGTGACTAGAGGTCTGTGTCCCTGTCTTTCTGTCTGTGTGAGTCTCTGTGTATTTTAATCTCCAGCCCCTTGCCCGAAGCTCGCAAACTGTATGGTAGCGCAAAGAGCGCAGACAGGCGTTGTGCGCTGCACTAAAGAACGGCTAAAAGTTGTTTTCTTTATATTTCATCTTACATCATCACAAAAGGGGTGAGGGTAGAGTATTTCAGTACATAATAGTTCTATTTTATGATAACTTAAATCTCTTACTGTGCCTAACTTATAAATCTGAATAGAGGCATGTATGTAGAGAGAGGCAGCCTGCAGAGAGTTAGGTCCTACACACGGTTTCCACATTTGCAGTGCATTCCCATCCCTACCCCCAACAACAGGGTCACGCTATGCACCTCGAAGTTCACAGCAACCCTCTGAGGCAAGCACGCCATGCTCGGCAGTAGACCCTAAGCTAGAGCATGGTCAGACAAGAACCTGAGCTGCATGCATTGCAGATCCGGCCCAAACCGTGTCTTCCCGGCCAGAGGGCTTTAAGTTGGCCCTGCTCTTCGCAGCTTTGCTCCCTGCTCAGACTCTCACCTTGCAGATAAATATGATAAATGACGAATCCACGAAGTTTTTTGACACCAGCTGTCCATGGGAGAACTTCTCTATCCTCCCCAAGGCCACCAGCTGCCAGAGTTTCTCATCAGACCAGGACTGGAACAGATCCAACTTCCTGGGGGTTGAGGAGAGGGAAGCCTAATCAGAACTTAGCACCAGATATTAGAACAGTCCAGAAAGGGGCCTTGTCCTTGGACTCTCAAGAGAATGCCTGGGGTGGAAGATTCCACCACACTGCATGTCGCATCTCCCCAGTCTGTGGTCAGCATCCTGCATTTCCTCAAGGCCTCCTCTTCCACTGAGTGCCCCCTCCCTGTCCCCACCCAGACAGCCCTGAGTTGCCCAGAACCTGGCTCCTCGCATTCTGCTCCACCCTCCAGGAATCTTCTTGCTGGCTCCATTTCTGCTAATCCCTACAACTCTGGCCCACAAACTCTCCCGATAGCAAGGACCATCAGCTCAGATGGTTCTTTACTGCAGCACATTGGCTATTTGGTTCCCAGTCAAGGGGTCCTGCCCTAACTTTAGGTCCCAGGGCTTATACAAACCTCTATTTGCCTCTGGCCCCTGAGCTTCAAACATTTAGCTCAGAGCCTGGGGGAGAGGAAAGAAGTCTAGAGTCTTTTAGAGTTGTTTAAAGGCTCACTCCAAAGTGGCCATCTCTTCCCTGGCCTCAGGTCCCATGAGTCACACAAGCTGCTTCTCTCTGTCTGGTGACTTCACAGCACTGCTAACAATGATGGACTTCCCTCGGTTCTAACATGTGATGGGCTCCAAACTCAACAGACTCGGGTTGACTGAGCTGGCTAACTCAAGGTGGCTCAGGCATTAAACATGCCGAGTTCAATGAGTTCAGTTCTGAGCATTACATGGGAGCAGGGTCCATAGCCTGACCTCAGAGGGTTATCTAGAAAGAAGGAAGAGGAGGAACATGCCAAGAAGAGCATAGAACCTAGTGTGGACCATGCCCTGGGCCCTCTCCTCTGTCACATACCCCACCCTTAGAGTCTGGGGCAGAAGCTTTCACTGTCCCTTTTCGTGAAGCAAGAAAATAAACCCCAAGATGGGAAGCCTACCCGGAGTTACCTTAGAAACCGAGGTTGTGGATTTGGGCTGGGCCCATGTCCTGGGCTCAGAACAGAGTGATACAACCACTCCTGTACAGTGAGCTGCTAAATCACAGACGGCTAAGCTATAACATATTACTAGCTAGGCTGTAGTAATCTAGTTATCTGTCTCATATTGCATCTGATCATGTTGCTAGTTGGAACGCTCAGAATTTGCTTTGGTTCTGAGATCTATATGAATCTCGGGTTGTTTGCTTTTGCTTTGCTTTGCTCAGTTCAAATAAGCCCTGCTAAATTTAATTAGTCCGTGGGATTTTCCTTTTTCTAAGCCCAAGAGTGGAGGTTGGGTGCCAGACCCATTTCCCCACAGTTTGCACACCTCTCAGGACCTCTTGCCTTTTCCAGGCTCCATCCCCTCGGTGATGCTACCTCCCAGGCCCAGCCACAGGGGCTAGACCCCTCCATCCAGTACATTTAGTCAACATTGACTTGATGAGCATCATGTGTGCTTAGCACCATGACAACGGGAAGATTACAATGGTGGCGAAATCTGGTCCCTGTCAGCACACCACTGTCAGATATGGCATGCAAACTATAAAAAAAATTAGTACACAATGAAGAGTCACAGTATGGATAGGGATTTTAAGCAACACAGGGTGCAGCAGTAGATGGGGCACCCTGTCTATCACAGATGGGGTACATCAGTGAAAGAGGATGTTGAGACCCTGTTACTTTTAAATCAGAGGTGGTATGCCATCATCCTGAGCCCTGACACTCTCATCTATACACTGAGGAAAACGTTTGTCTGAGGGGCTTCACCTCAGCTCCCTGACACCCCTTTATACAAAGAATCTGGAATGTTGAGTTGGGGGCTCCACCCCAGTCCCCCTGGCATCCATTTTGGAATGTTGGGCAGAAAACTCCATTCCAAGCCCCCTCCCCTGAGAGTTGCCTCAGTCCAAACTCTATCTCCAAGAAAGCCCACCAAACAGTTACCCCTCCCCAGGGAAGGTCAAGACCACTCCCACAGGCTATTTAAACTGTACCCCCAAGAGAATGAACACGTGGTCTCCCCTTTTTCCTCTTCGGGGGTCATTCCGGTTCTTCTTTCCCTCCCTCTGTGTTTTCCCAGGGGCCACCCAGGAGCGCTGGCATTCATGAACACCTGGGCATCTTCTAATTCAGTCTAATTTGGTCTGATTGGGATTATTGCATTGGTGGAGAGGCTTGTCAGTCAAAAAAATACTTAACAGAAAATAAACCAAACAACCTCATGGGATTGAATGTGGGACTAGAGATGAGACAGGGAACGAGTACAAAGCACAAGCACCCTGCCTGGCCCAGCAAGTGCTCCATCTAAGTTCTCTTCTCTTGGGTTTTACTGTTCCACAAGGAAGGGATATCTGAGCTGAGACCTGAAGGCGTTTGGCTACATAGAGAAGTTGGGTAGAAATGGGTGTTTTAGAGTACCTCGGGCCAACAACCACACCAGAATATTTCCACCCAAGGGCAGAGCCAAGCACCGAGGAGGAGGAAAGATACTGAATGAGAGGGGAGGTTACCTAAAAAAATTGTAGCGATAGTGAGTTTCCTTCTGAACTTCATCGTCCAGCTTATTCGCGAGGAAATCCTCCCGGTCGACAACCAGGAACTCGGTTTCCTCCATGCAGACCACTGTGGCCCTCCTTACTGCAGTACTCAGAAGGCCCATTTCCTGGTGGGTGAACAGGGACAAAGACAGTGTGAGGCCACGCCCAGTCCTGCCTCAGCCACTTCCGTACTCCCACTCACCCCCCCACCCCACCACTACACGCATTATCAGCAGACCAGAGGAAAGGGGAACCTGGCAAGGCCTCTCTGTGCGGTCTATGGCATCCCTGTGTCTGTGGGGCAGAACAGGGAGTATACCCCTTAAGTATCAGGTAAAGAGGTCAGCTTTGCACATTACATTTCACAGGTAAGGGTCCTAGGGTGCACGCGGGCCAGTGACTTGCACCGAGGACAAGGCAGGCAGGGCCCTGGATAAGAGGTTGGAACAGAAGCCCTGTCTTTCCCAACAACCCTGGCCCAGGAAGTGAGGCCCTTCCCCTGGCTCACCCCGAAACATCCACCCTTGTGCAGCAGCGTTGGGTGAGGGTCCAGGAAGGCACTGCTCCCATCTTCATCCTCGGTCACGGCGACCGTGCCCAGATAGATGAAATAAAAGCTATTGCCTCTCTGCCCCTTCTTGACGATCACACGCCTGCGACCAAACCTGGGAAAGGTTTGACTTCTAATTAAGAAGTGCTCCCGACTCAGGGCTGTGTGCTCTGAGTGAAGACGTGAAGATACAACCTTGGGGTAGAGGAGACTTCAGAATGGCCCAGACCCTGTCTGTCACGCTGGGCCCGCCCCTCACACCTAGCCGGTCTCCTGCTTCACTTACTGGGGCTTCCTGGAAGCAGCGACTGCTTCAGTTTGCCTCACTGTTGGTGTAGCTTAGCATCTGTGAGCACTCGAAAGACCAGCGCTGCCCAACACAACAGACTCTAGAGAAACTGAGCAGCGATCAGCGCTGGCTCTAGGGTCGCATGGGACCCGAACCCTGGTTCTGCACCTGACTATGTGTCTCTGAGCAGGTCATCTCCTCTTTGAACCTCAGACTCTCTTGTCTCTGAACTACAGATGACCTGGTTAGGAACAGACAGACAAAGGGCTGGTGAGACTGGTCCCAGGAGGAGGCACTAGATGCCAAGACTGACAACCCAAGCTTGTGATCAAGGACCCATGTGGTAGAAAGGGAGAATTCATTCCCTCAAGTTGTCCCCTGACCTCCACACAGGTGCTGTGTGTGTCCTTCCTAAATGAGAGAGAGAGAGAGAGAGAGAGAGAGAGAGAGAGAGAGAGAGAGAGAGAGAACATCTCTAGTAGCGCTATACCCCACACACACTTAGGGCACAGACACCCAAGCCTGGTGCAAATTGGATTTGTTAGAAATTCTTAAACCCAGATCCTACTAATGATTCTAGGCAAAGCCAATCCAATGGGAGGAAAGGAAGGAAGGAAGGAAGGAAGGAAGGAAGGAAGGAAGGAAGGAAGGAAGGAAAAATTCCAAGGCTGACCCAAGAGTTACTCTTTCCAACTAGAGTCAGACTGAAGGTAGACGTTAGGAGCTATGACCGTGGCAACCATTTTAGCACTACAGGGAGGAAGGTTGGGCCTGGGGACATGGGCCAGTCATCCCAGCTACCAAGAAGCTGAGGCAAAAATCTCTAGTTCAGGGCTTGCCTGGCCTACAGAGTAAGTTTAAAGCCTGCCTAAGGCCCTGTCTCAAAACAAAAAATGTGAAAAGGTCTAGGGGGTATTCTTCAGAAGAGTGTGAGGCCCGAGTGCAATCCCAGGACTAGAAGATAAACGGGGTCCGCCCAGTCCTGCTTGCACTGACATGCACAAGACTTTGCGTTCCATCTCCAAAGCCAAGGGGGAAAAGGATTGGACTAGATCAGTAGGGTGAGCCCTCACGATCAGATACTGGTAGCTTCTTAAGAAGCAAGACCAAAGGATATATGTATAGGCACCCTCCTGAGTTTCACCGTATGATGCTCGGGGCTCCGCCAGCAAGAAGGTCATCACCAAATGTGGCTCCTTGCCCTTGATCCAGACCATAGGCCAAAAGCCTCTCTCCTTTGTAACTAGCCCAACTGTAGCGTTATTAGCCACAGGGAATGGACTAAGACCCAGTGACTAGATTGAGTGGTCTCCCTCCCTGCCCATCGTTTCTGCATCTGAAAAGTATTGGACTAGATTGGTTCAGAAGCCCCTGTCAGATCATCAGATCTCGTGACACCCAGCAAGTGACTGAGCGACGCTGCTGCCCTCATCAAGGAGCCTCACCAAGTAACCTGCCACGCCTTTCCCACCTGGGGTCCTCCTGCCTAGCCCCACCCTAGTCTAGGAGCCAGGGGCAGGGTGCCTCTCACTGACCTTTCAAAGCGCATGACCTTGGCCAGGAGCAGCTGCAGGGACTCCGCGTAGTTGCGGTAACAATCTAGAACCTGAAGAACGTTGCAGAGCGCTTGGATCTCCTGGTCTGTCCTCCAGGATGGCTTCTTCTGGGTGATATAAATGGCCCTTGGAGGGAAGTGCCCCTGGGGAGACAAGGCCGGAGGGTTTTAGCTGGCAACAATCCATAATCTTGCTACGTGTTCGCCTGTTGTAAGCACAGTAATGGCTAACGTGCCAACCATTAGAGCGAGCACCTACACACCCATCTCACTGCATCTGCACCCAGCCCAAGAATCACTCCTATTTGGTGAAGAAACTCAGAAAATAAGTAGACCTGCCACCTTCCAGGGCAGGGGATGGGGCTGTCCTTGCTTCAGGACCTCATGGTCCCCAGCACAAGCACGCTGCGGCTGGGGCAGAGATGTCCTTGTCTCAGCTACCATGTTCTTCTGTGTAGTCAAGTCTCATTGGACTGCCGCTGTCTAGGCCATGCCAGTCACTGCGGGTATCCCTTCTGAAGCCCTCTTCCTTTTCTTGACTCCTATGCACAGTGTGTGTCTAGGGTTCTGCGGTATTTAGAGAGCTCCCTGGTTTCCCCTGTGTGAATCAGGGCAAAATTTTGGTAACCCTTCCCTGCCTAGTGACAGGCATTGGTTCATCTGAAGAAACACAGAATTTAGAAGAATTCCTTACTATGCTTCACCAATGAGGGGCCATGAGAAATTAGACTGCATCCAAGAGAGCCAAAAACAGGACCCACACCTCCAAGGGGTGTGGGCATGGGGTGGGCATAGGTGGCAATAGCACCAGTTAGGAAGTTCTGTTCTCCCTCTTTCCTCAGAGAAGAGCCCAAATGGGCTACAGACCTCGGTCAAGTCAGATCTGAACCAGGGAGAATGTGACTGGTTCCTATAAAAAGGCAGGATCCTTTACATTTAAAATTGGATGCTAAATTTTTACTTAATATTTAGAATTTGGTGGTTAGAGGAGAGGAAGGTGCCAGGCATGGTGGCACACACCTTTAATCCCAGCACTTGGGAGGCAGAGGCAGGCAGATATCTGTGAGTTCAAGGCCAGCCTGGTCTACAAAGCAAGTTCCAGGACAGATAGGGCTACACAGAGAAACCCCGTCTCAAAGCACAAAGGAGGAGGAGGAGGAGACAGAGGAGAAGGAGGAGGAGGAGGGACGGTGATAATGGTGCTTGAGCCGAGAGCCCACATCACACAGGCAAAGACCCACACGGGTATACAGGCCTTCTCTTGTCAGAGCAGGACTCCATTTAAAGGACATCCAACAAAGGAGGGGCATGTATGTCAGCATCCCTCAGAGAGCTCAGTGCCAAACCAGAATTCACCAACAGGCCCACCACCGGTTTTGCTCTCCTCTGACTGGGTCTATCACATAGTCTGTTCTGCTCTCTGCTGATTTCCCATAAGTCCAAACCCAGAAACTCCCCCAGTCTGGTCCTCCCCAGTTAAACAGTGGCAACACCGTTGGTGTGCCAGGGCTGGGGAAGAGGGGGCAGGATCGCTGTCACCAGAAATGGAATGGTTCTTTCAAAGTGCCACCAGCACTGGCAGAACCTGGACTAAAACCATCTCCGTGCAGAAACAGACAGAAGGGCAGACCCACCCGCGCCCCACACAGGGAGAAGCCCCGCCCCACACACCTCCTCTGCAGCAAATTCCAAGGTATCAAACGAGATCCGGCATTGCTTCTTTTTCTGAAAGAAAGGAGACAGAGAATGAAGAAGCAGTAAAACTGCCCCTGGAGTTCTGCATGGGAAACCCTGTCTACATGGGCCACCATGATAGACAGGAAGCTATGGGAAACCTCCAACCAGATGGCCCTTTATCACCTCTGTCCCAAATCCCCACACCCCCTACTCAGCCCTACGGCAGCATCAAGGTAGAGGGAAGGACAGGGTAGAGAGAAGGACGTGGCAGTAGGAAAAACAAGAATAAGGGAGAAAAGGAAGAGGGGAAAGAAACAGACTGGATCGCACAGAAGTGGGGGAAAGGAACAAAATCTGGGGCAGGTGAAGTCAAGCTTTGTTAAGTTATTTTTATGTTTTATTTTCTTTTTTAAAGATTTATTTATTTATGCATACAGTGTTCTGTTTGCATGTATGCCTGCAGGCCAGAAGAGGGCACCAGATCTCATTACAGATGGTTGTGAGCCACCATGTGGTTGCTGGGAATTGAACTCAGGACCTCTGGAAGAACAGCCAACGCTCTTAACTGCTGAGTCATCTCTCCAGCCCCCAAGCTTTGTTAAGTTTTTATAGTAACTCAAACATGGTACATCTTCCATCTATCCCTCCGTTTAGTCAACAGGCAAAAGTTGGTTTTGTCAATAGGAAAAAATTGTTTTTATCAAGTCCTATACTGGAAAAACTTGTCTAAGAGCCAGTCATATAGTAAGAGGCCAACGGGGTGATGATGGCACACACCTTTAATCCTAGCACTTGGGGAATCAGAGGCAGGCAGAGATCTGTGAGTTCAAGGCCAGACTGGCCTACAGAACAAGTTCTAGGACAGCCAGGGCTACACAAAGAAACCCTGTCTCAAGAAAAAAAGAAAAAGAAAGAAAAGATAATAATTAGATTATTGTCTCAAAAAAAAAAAAAGGTGGAAGTCCTATCCCTCACTGTCCATCTCCTGATCCTCCATCCTTCAGAAATCATTCTGGGGCATTTCTTGGAATATGATGTTAGCTGCAGAAGGCAGAGGGTTGGGTCTAGCCAGTGATGGTCTAAGAGGAAAATGGGCATGACTGGTCTACATACTGAGCTGGGAAATACTGAACCTGGAGTAGATGGAGACACACTGAGTACCCATGAAAATCTTTGGGAAATGGAAGAATTATCGGAATGGTAGCTGTGATGACTGTACTGAGAATGGCTGCTGTGGACCCGTATGTTCCAATACAAGGGCCTCAGTTGGTGGAACTGTTTGGGAAGGATTGGAGGAGGTAGGTCTTTGGGGGTGGAATTTTGAGTTTTCAAAAGGACCCTGCAATTTCCAGTGCTCTGTCTCTGTGTCCTACTTGAGGATCAGATATGAGCTCTCAGCTGCTGCTCCAGCACCGTGCCTGCCTGCCTGTCTGTGCCTGCCTGCTGCAGCACCCACCCTGCCTGCCTGCTGCAGCATCAGGCCTGCCTGCTGCCATGCTTCCAGCCATGATGGCCATGAACTTCTGTAAGTTGCTTTGGTCATTGTGTCTTATCACAGCAATACAAACATAAGACAGTGGCCAACCAACCACTATTTCTAAAACCAATTAAAAAAAAAAAGAGTTCATGATTTACTATTGAGATAAGGTATTTGAAGCTGGGACCTTCTTTATCTTGAAAATGGGATCAGAACAGCACACAGCGTCCTGAAAATGTCTCCTTCCTTTGGTAAAGAGAGCATATGCACCTTAAAACACTCAGAAAAATCCGGGTTCTGATGTGACCTCCTAATTTCTTCAGGCTCTTGTGATTACTGTCAGAATGTAGTTTTTTGTTTTGTTGTTGTTGTTTTTAACATGTATTCGCGTTTTGCCTGCCTGTAAGTCTGTGTGAGGGTAGCAGATCCCTGCAACAGGAATTGCAGACAATGTGAGCTGCTATGGGGTTGCTGGGAATTAAACCCAGGCCCTGGAAGAGCAGTCAGTGATCTTAACAACTGGGCCATCTTTCCAGCCCTATGGCTACAGCTGGAAAGCATGCCACGCCTCCCTCAGCCCCGAGGTTTCATTCCATCTGAGGGATGTGTGTGAGTACAACATGACTGGCTTCTATTATCACAAGGAGGAGCCACAAACTTTGGGAGGAGAATCGGGACAGGAGCCCCCTTTTCTCCCTTCTCTCTGTTCTGCCCTATACTCAGGACAGTGTGCTCTGCTACTGTCTGAACCCGAGGCCTGCCTCAGCCAGCACTGCCTACCACAAGGCCATGAAGGGATATCTAATACAGGGCTCAGTCTTGGGCACCCCACTTGTTCCAATGCCAGACTGGGACGAACAGAGGCCATGGTTTCCATTGTCTTCTCCCACAGTTGGCTTGGATTGAGGCCCGGGAGATGTGGTGTGGACTCATGAAATCCCAGCAGCCCTGGTTAGTGGGGCTACTTACATCCCAGAAGGAGAAGACAGGTTGCTTCCGGTGAACAGGCTCGATGATCTGATACTCCCGGAAGCCCCTGAGGCCTTGGCGGAACATCTTGCACACGCGGATCATTATGATTATGTCCATGGTGAGCTGGTACAGCCCCTGTGGAAACAGAGTGGACCAGGGCAATGAAGTCATCTGCCCTTGGGCTGGTCAGCCCTACACAGGGCGGAATCAAATGACGTGAAAGGCAGAGATATATTGGAACAGTGGTTACACAGTCAGAAGGTTTGCTTTGGGGAGTGGGGCTGGGGTGCTGGGGATGAAGCCTGGGGACTCGAGCATGGGTTCTACTGCTCAGCATCCACCCCATCCTCTCAGGAAGTTTGAAAGCCAGCTGAAATTTTGTGGGTAGCTTTAAACTGTCCAGGGCTGGGGGTAAACACTCAGAGCATCTGCCCCACCAGGAGCCAATTGTTAAACAGTCACAGTGCACTAATTTTTATTTTTGTAGAGAAAATAAAGAATACAACTGTATGTATGTGCATGTGTGTGAGTGTGTATGTATGTGTATATGTGTGTGTTTGTGTGTGCATGTGTGTATGTATGTGTGTGTGTGCACACACGTGTGTGTGTGTGCGCATGTGCGCGCACGCTGGGGTAAGGGTGAAATATACAAAAACTGGGGAGTCAGATGGACCTGAAGGGAAATGGTGAAAGAGATTGAACACTGCTAGCTTTAAGCATGGAGAAAAACATCACAAAAGAAGAAGGGTAAGCGGCCCTAGAAGCAGAGACATCAACACCTCTGTACTGCAGTCTCTGGGGCCTTGCAAAAGGAATGCAGGCCTGCCGACGCTGATTCTTGTTTTGTTTATTTATTAGTGTGGTGCTCATTTGCCTGTTTATTTGCTGACTAAATCTAGGGCCTCGCATGTGCTAGGTGAAGACTACACTGAGCCATATTCCCAACTTCTGACATCATGATTTTAGCCTAAGACAACCCCTACTATATTGAAGGCTAATACATCTGCATTGTTTTAAGTCATTAAATTGTAGTGATTTGGGTCCAGAGATATGCCTGGCTCAGTGGTAAGGGCACTTGATGACAAACCCAAAGCCTTGAATTTGACACCCAGACCTAAAGGGTGAGAGGGGAGAACTGACTCGCATGACCCTGTCCTCTGACCACATGGGCAACAAGGCATACACAGACAGGAGCACACACACAAATAAATATACACATACATAAATAAATGCAACTTAAAAGTTAAATAGTGGCAGTGTGTTACATCAACAATAGAAAGCTATTATCTAATCTGAGCCACCTGTCATTTCCCATAGGATGTGGAATTGAACTGAGGACAAGCAGGCCATCCATCCCAAACTGAACTGGGGAGTCAGGGCAGCAGTCACCAGTCAAACAAATGTGGAGAAAGGGCGGGAAATTGGGAATGCAGAACAATATAGAGGTCGAGCGCTAGTCCGTGTCTTCAGGAAGTCAGTCTCCCGAAAGCAGGAATGGGGGACATTTTCGATTCTAAAGAGACATTTATTGAGCCTTTGAGTCCATGATAACAAACTATAAAGGGCCTGGGAGGGATGCTCAGTAGCGAAAGCATTTGCCATGTGAGCATGAGACTCAATCTCCAGAGTCCACACCAAAAAGCCAGGTGTGGTAGCCCGTGTTGGTGATACCAGCTCAGAGGAGACGTTGATAGGCAGATCTGGGCCTCACTGGCCAGCCAACTTGACACGCTCCAGGCCAATAAGAGACCATGTCAGGAAAAACAAAGTAGACAGTGCTTCAGAACTGACCTCTGACCTCTACATACATGCACACACATAGGCACCTACCCTGATACACATTTTTTTTTAAAGAATGGTTGCACTGTGTAGCCCCAATTGTCCTGGAACTTGCTATGTAGATCACAGGCTGACTTCAAACTTACAGTGAACCACCTGCCTCTACCTCCCAAATGTTGAGATTAAAGGCCCACAACACCACACCCTACCTACACACACAGACTTTGACATTTGTGTGTTTGTTTGTTTTGTTTAATGTGTATTCTGACTGAATGTGTGTCTGTGTGTCATGTGTGTGCCTGGTGCCCACAGAAGCTAGGCTATCCCTGGGACTGGAATTGCTGATGCTTAAGCTGTCCTGTAGATGCTAGGAGTCATCTAGAAGAACAGTCAGTGCTCTTAACCACTAAGCCATTTTGCACCCCCACTAACTCCATCCCATGCTCAAACACAGTTTTATTTATAGCAATGAGACATTTGAGGCCTGCAGATGTGGCTTATTCAGGCTTATCCAGCATATACCTAGGCCTGGGCTTAATCCGCAGCACCCAGTGTCATATGAAACTGGACGTGACAGTATATGCCACTTGGAAAGTAGACTCAGAACACACCTTTAATCCCAGTACCAGGAGGCAGAGGCGGGCGGATCTCTATGAATCCCAGGCCAGTCTGACCTACAGAGTGAGTCCCAGGACAGTCAGAGCTACACAGAGAAACCCTGTTCCAAAAAAAAAAAAAAGCCAATGAGTTGGTTTTTTTAATATGCAATTTGCTTTTAAATAATTTAGTTAATACATCCAGGAGCTTGGGCATGTTTCAGTGTTGGAGCATGTGCCCTAGGATCAATGCCCAGCACTCGAAAATAATCGTCTCATATGTGATTCAAGTTCTCCTTTGGATGACTTGTTCATATCCTTTGTTCATTTAGTTATGAGATTATTTGTATTTTTATTATAATTCCTGAGCTTTAAGAAAAAAATTTCTAGATAGTATTGTTTCCGTTTGTTTGCTTGTTTGGCTGGTTGGTTGTTTTTGAGACAGGGTCTCACTATTGTAGACTAGGCTGGACCTGAACTCACAGAGACACCCGCCCCGCCCCCACGCATGATTGGATGGTAATTGTCTAGTTACATGCATGGCAGCCTATGAGTGCAGTTTCTCTCTCCATTTATATTTGCTAGGCACCGAAGTTTGTAAGCTGAAGTTTTAATTTAGTTTTTGCACAATTTATTTAATTCACTCTGTAGTCCAAACTCAAAGCAATCCTTCTGCTTCAGTCTCCAAAGAGCTAGAATGTTAGGCATGTACCAACACATCTGGATGGTTTTGCATCTTTTAAATTATGAAAACTTTTAAATATAAACTTGAAAAACTATGTATAACCCGGGTGGTGGTGGCACATGCCTTTAATCCCAACACTTGGGAGGCAAAGGCAGGCAGATCTCAGAGTTCAAGGCCAGCCTGGTCTGTAGAGCAAATTCTAAGGACAGTCAGGGCTACATAGAGAAACCATGTCCAAAAACTAAAAAGAAAGGAAGGAAGAAAGGAAAGAAGAAAGGAAGAGAGGGAGGAAATAAAAGAGAAAAGAAAAGAAAAACTATGTCTAATGATTGCTCATTAGTTTAGCCAATGTTTTGCCATATTAGCATTTTGGGTTTTCATACAAGTGCAGGTATGTGTTGTTGATCAGGGAGTTTGCTGTGTCTCTTAGTAAGATCGGAAGCTACACCCATAAAGTCTGACCAATATGGCTGCCTAAATAGGAGCTGAACAAGGACAACAATAACACATGGTAAAGTGGACAGAGGAAAGACTGCAAGGCTTCAACCCTACATAAAGAACTGCAGGCAAGGAAGCCAGGCGATGGTGGCACACACCTTTAATCCCAGCACTTGGGAGGCAGAGGCAGGCGGATCTCTGTGAGTTCGAGGCCAGCTTGGTCTACAAAGCAAGTTCCAAGGCAGTCAGGATTGTTACACAGAGAAACCCTGTCTCAAAAAGCAAAACAAAAGAAAGAAAGAAAGAAAGAAAGAAAGAAAGAAAGAAAGAAAGAAAGAACTGCAGGCAACTAAGGAAGGCTGAGGACAGGAGAAATAGTCTTCCCCATTGTGGTAGTTTGGATGTAATTGGCCCCCAATAAGATCATAGGGTGTGGCATTAGTATTAGTGGGAAGTGGGGCCTCGTTGGAGTATATATGCCCTCACTGGAAGAAGTATGTCACTGTGGGGGTGGGCTTTGAGTTCTCCTACGCTCAATCCCGGCGTCACAGTCCATCTCCTGTTGCCTGGAAGATGTAGGACACTCAGCCACTTCTCCATCACCATGTCTGCCTGCAGGCTGCCATACTCCCCTTCCTAATGATAATGGACTGAACCTCTGAACTGTAAACTAGCACATCAATTAAATGTTCTCCTTTATAAGAGTCGCTGTGGTCATGGTGTCTCTTCACGGCAACAGAAACCCTAACTAAGACACCCAGGGAAGAACACACCAACTGTTTATCTAGTAACAGTGAAAACATACATACGCATAACATTATACAGGGTATGTTTAGAAATATTTATGCATATATATAAACATATATATGTATATGGATTTGAAAGAGAGCGAGGAGAGCTATATGGAAGGACTGGAGGAAAGGGAAGCGAGAAGTGGCAGAATTATAACCTCGAAATAAAAGAAATCATTTTAAAGTACTTCTTTAGCAATATTAATGCTTCCCGGGTATAATTTGCTATCGTCAGGCCTTTGTTCTCTTCTCACCTATCCTAAGCAGTAAATTCTCTTTACAGAGGAGCTAAACTGTACAGCAGACCCAGTTCCAAGCCTATGGTCACATGACTGGCAGGTGGCGGGCATCTAAACCTGGGCAGCCTGGCTCCAGAGTCCTTAGCTAACCCTCTTACTCTCCTCTACTGCCCTGCCTCGTTCCTTCTCACCGTTCCAGAAAGAAGGGGTAGAACATGACCTCGGAGCTCACCCCAGGGTAGAAGGCTACAGAGCAGGGATCAGAACTCAGTCCTGAGCCTCTCTGGCACACCCCTTTTCGTGCCGTGCTGTGAATTCTTAGAGGCACAGCGTGCCACCATCCACCCGCGGCCTCACCCACACCTGCTTCTTCCTTCCTCCAGGCCTACTCCTTCGACTCTCTGCTCAGGGATCCCCTCCCAGAGCCTGTGGCCCGCCTCACCTCTTCCACCTTCAGGAACAGCCAGCTACGAGACCCCACCCTTCTCTTCATGCTTCCTAAGTTGGCAAAGGGCACAACTGGACCCTTTGCCTTTCACAGGGACAACAACAAATCTTCCCCTACAAAATCGTTAAATTAGAAACAAACAGTCCCTTCCACAGCAAGGCACACCCTGCCAAGAGCAACGATTCTGGAAGCCTGATTCTGAGAAAAATCTTATTCCGAGAATCTACTTATGTCATAAGCGAAAATTCTGGAGCGAAGAGGAGGCAACGGTATGATAACGGAATCTAGTATTTATTGAGCGACCATGGGCATTACCCTTACAACCCCCAAGAGGAGCCTTAAACCCAACCCTACTCATGAAGATCCTGGGGCTCAAATGTCTAGCTGACTGCCAGAGTCATCGAACCATCTGGAAGAAGGTAAAAGCTTTTCAGCTACAGGTAAGGACATTCAACACTTCAGCTCAGCGATCCAGTGTCTTAAGAGACACTAGGGAATGGGCCCATGGCTTTGTCCCAGAGGTCGTGTTAAATCAGTACAAGCAGGGAATCCTCCAAACAACTGCAAGATCAAATGCTGAAAGGACCTTGGTAAAGTAGATGACTCTGTGGTCCTGAGGGTGGAGAAGACGGCAATTATCGTCCAACCCTCCCCTAGGGAGCTACACTTCGCAGTGACAACAGCTCTTGCCTTAACTTGTTTTTGCATTAAGATCTTCAGTGAAAAGCTGAACTTGCAAGCATCACATGACATACCACCCTTTCTTTCCAGATACATCTGCAGTCGGCCCCCAACCAACAGAGAAAATAAAGAGCACTGAACGCAGTGAAGACAGAATAAAGGCCTAGGCTGCAGGGCTGTGTGTGCCCCCTGGCAGAGCAAATGCCTAGCATGCATCTAAAGAAGTCATAGTAGACCTTATTCATAACACACACACACACACACACACACACAAACACACACAGAGACAGAGAGAGAGAGAGAGAGAGAGAGAGAGAGAGAGAGAGAGAGAGAGAGAGAGAGAGAA
>NW_026067952.1:10833915-10900021 GCF_014885135.2 Alexandromys fortis
CCGGTTTTTCGAGACAGGGTTTCTCTGTGGTTTTGGAGCCTGTCCTGGAACTAGCTCTTGTAGACCAGGCTGGTCTCGAACTCACAGAGATCCTTCTGCCTCTGCCTCCCGAGTGCTGGGATTAAAGGCGTGCACCACCACCGCCCGGCATGTTGTTTCTCTACAGCAATGAAACCCTAACTAAGCACACTTTTACCACTGTCTAGGAGTCTGTAACTGTTTCATCTACAGGAGTTATGGTGGCACTGGAGAGATGCCTTAGCAGATAAGAGCACTCACTGCTCTTGTAGAGGACCTGGGTAGTGTCCCCAGCACCCACATGGTGGCTCACAATCTGTAACCCCAGTTCCTGGGGATCCCACACCCTCTTCTGGCCTCTGTGCACTTCTGCACATACATGGTAAATATATGTGCGTGTGCATGTGTACACATACATATATATGCACATGTATGTATATGTGTGTAATATATACAAACACTCATACAGATTTACACACCACGCATACACAGAAATACAAAAAGAGCAGTTATGGTTAAAAAAATAAACATTACAAAATAAGAAAAAAGGAGTAAGAGACATGAAAAATAAATGTCAGATGAGAGCCACAAAATAGAGAGACAATTAACATGAAACAGATGATAATCATGACCAACAAAGAGCTCAAAAGGCTTGGCACATTTCCAAACAAGAAAGCAAAGACCAAGGCAAGGGCACAATAGTCCATAGATGAGGTAAATGGAAGCGAAAGACATTTCAGAAACGTCAAAACCACTCGTCTTGCTGAGAACAAAAGACGGCACTGCAAAGAACAACCACACCTCCTAATCCTTCCCAAAAAGCTCCACAACTGAGGACCAGGCATTCAAACACATGAGCCTTATGGGGGGCTTTTCTCATTCAAACCACCACATGCCTGCATGTATGTTTGGGTGTGCCTGGTGCTAGAGGAGACAAGAAAAGGACATTAGAGACCCTGGAACTGGAGTTATGGATGGTTGTGAAACACACATAGGTGTTGGGACTCAAACCTGGGTCCTCTGGAAGACCAGCCAGTGCTTTTAGCCATTGAGTCATCTCTTCTATACCTAACAGGAGATTTTGTTTGCTTATTTTTTGTTTTGTTTTGCCTTTCAAGATGGGATTTCTCTGTATAGTCTTGGCTGGCCTCAAACTCAGAGATTTTTATTAACTGAGGGATTTTTATTAACTAAAGTCACCCGTGCTTCATCTGGATGCCAGCTGGTCCCCTGGTATGATCTATGTGCAAATGAAATCACAGGACTTAATCTGTTGGAAACCTGAATCTTTGCCTATAAGTAACACATCTTAAAGATTTCTATTTAAGTCACAACAAAACTCATCATTTTGTGTAATTATATATACTAGTATATATTTCCTGTTCATGAAAACTAAACCAAAAAAAGCTCTATTTAATACTTTACACTGAAGGATAATACCAACCAGGCTTGGTGGGACAATAATTTCAGCACTTAGTAGGCAAAGATGGGTGGATCTCTGTGAGATATGAGGCTAGCCTGGTCTATATATCAAGTTTCAAGACATCAAGGACTACATAGAGAGACCCTGTCTCAAAAGAATATTCATAACACCAACTGGCCATGATGGCATGTGTTCTTAATCCCTGTACTTAAGAGGCAGAGGCAGGCAGATTTCTGTGAGTTCTAGGCCAGCCAGGGTTACATAGTAAGATCTTCTTTCAAATAATAATGATGATGACAACAACAATAATAATAGCAACAACAGCCAGGTAGTGGTGATGCACACCTTTAATCTCAGCATACAGGAGGTAGAGGTAAGTGGATTTCTGTGAGTTCAAAGACATCCTGGTCTACATAAAAAGTTCCAAGACAGCCAGGGCAACAGAGAAACCCTGTGTCGAAAAAAAATTTTAAATAACAACAACAACAGGTAGCCTTCCAGATTCCAGATAGCTCAGCAGTTAAGAAAGTGCTTGTTGTGTAATTCTGGCAGCCTGAATTCAACCTTTTGTTGTAGAATATCTTACTCTTGGCTTTTTGGGGGGCCTGCCATCCAGCTCGCAAATAAATCACACACAGAAGTTTATTTTTAACTATGAATGCCAGGCCTTAGCTTGGCTTGTTTCTTGCCAGCTTTTCTTAACTTAAATTATCCTAACTACCTTTTGCCTCTGGGTTTTTGTCTTTCTCTATGTCTGTATACCTTTCTTTCCTTCTTACTCTGTGACTGGCTGGGTGACTGCCCCTGATGTCTTCTCCTTGTTCTCTTGTTGTTCCTTTCTCATTTCTCCTATTTATTCTCTCTGCCTGCCAGTCCCACCTATCCTTGCTCCTGCCTTGCTATTGGCCATTCATCTCTTTATTAGGACCATCAGGTGTTTTAGACAGGCACAGTAACACAGCAACACAGAGTTAAACAAATGCAGTGTAAACAAAAACCACACACCTGAAAATAATATTCCCAACCATCTTTGACACACAAATAAGGATAGAAGGAGAGAAACAACACCACAGAGTTGTCCTTTGACTTCCATTTTAATTACTTCTGTGTTGCTATGATAAAACATCATGATGAAGGCAACTTACTAAAGGTGTTTATTTGGACTTACAATTTCAGAGGGTTAAAGTTCATGATGGCAGAGTAACAGTGTGGCAGCAGGGACAGCTGAGAATTCACATCCTGATCCACAAGTAGGAGACAGAGAATGAGTCCCTGGAAACAGCATGGACTTTTGGAACCTCAAGGCCCTTCTCCAGTGACACACCTTTTCCAACAAGGCCACACCTCTTAATCCTTCCCAAACAGTTCCACCACCAATTGATGGCGAGCCTCTGGGGCCATTTTCATTCAAACCACCTCAACCTCTATAGAAACACATCTTTCACAAATAACAACAACAACAACAACAAGGTTGGGAGTATAGCTCAATTAATAATAATAGTTACTGTCTTGGTCAGGATTTCTATTGCTGTGATGAAGCACTATGACCAAAAACAAGATGGAAAGGGTTTATTTGGCTCACACTTCCATATCACTGTTCATCACTGAAGGAAGTCAGGACAGAAACTCAAAAAGGGAAGGAACCTAGAGGCAGAGGTTGATTGTCTTAGCTAGGGTTTCTTTATTTCTTTTCTTTTCTTTTCTTTGTTTTTCGAGATAGGGTTTCTCTGTAGCTTTGGAGCCTGTCCTGGAACTCAGTATGTAGACCAGGCTGCCCTCAAACTCACAGAGATCCATCTGTCTCTACCTCCCAAGTGCTGGGATTAAAGGTGTGCACCACCGCCCAGTTTGTTTGTTTGTTCAAAGACAGGGTTTCTCTGTGTAGACATGGCTGTCCTGGAACTTGCTCTGTAGACCAGAGATCTGCCTGCATCTGCCTCCTGTGTTCTGGTATTAAAGGAATTCACCACTATTGACTAGCTCAATTTTTCTTTTAAAAGTTCAAAGTCTTTTGACTTTGTGGCTCCTATAAAAATTAGAATTAAGTTAAATACGTCTTTCAAGAGGGAAGAACCAGGACACAGTCAGAATCTGAGCAAAGCAAAACCAAACCCCGACAGTTAAATAACTTAACGACCAGTTATCTGGGTTCCCTCCCTATCACTTCTCCAGCTCTGCCCTCTGCAGCACACACAGCTTGTCTTCTGGGCTCACACAGGCTCCAATCCACCTCAGCTGCTATCCTCAGGGGTCATCCCATGGTACTGGCATCTCCAAAATGCTGGAGGCTTCTGCAGCAACTGGACTGCACGTTCACCAATAGCCTCTCCTGGGCTCTTTCATGGTGCCAAGCCTCAGTTTCTCTTCATGACACCTTCAGTCCTGGAGCTTCAACTGGTACTGAGTCTCCACCTTCACCAACAGCCCTGGCTTCTCACACTGCCAAACCTCAACTGCTCTCTAATGTAGGAGGTTCCTCTGTTTATGTGTTGCTTTCATTGGTTAATAAATAAAGGAACTGCTTTGGGCCTGACAGGGCAGAACTTATGCAGGCAGAGTAGACAGAGCTGAATGCTGGGAAGAAGGGTAGAGTGGCAGATGCCATGGATCTCCTGCCTGAGATGGACTCTGGTGAGAATCTTGCCAGTAAGCCACAGTCATGTGGCGATACATAGATGAATAGAAATGGATTAAATTAAGATGTAAGAATTAGCCAATAAGAAACTAGAGCTAATAGGCCAAGCAGTAATTTTATAAATACAGTTTCTGTGTGGTTATTTCGGGTGTAAGCTAGCCGGGCAGCTGGGACAGAACAAGGGCCCGCTCTCCATGCAACAGCTCTCCATGACCCCTTCATGCCATCAAAACCAGTACCACCTGAGAGACTCTTACACAGTACCAAGTTGAACTGCCAGCATGAGGTATAGCCTTGACCACCTCTAGAACACAGTATAGCTTCTGTAGGTTGACCCTGATGAAACACTTCCCAGAAGATTTCACCTCAACGATGCTGATCTCTTTTGTTTGTTTTTTTGAGACAGGGTTTCTCTGTGTAGTCCTAGATGTCTTGGAACTCTGTAGACCAGGCTGGCCTCGAACTCACAGAGATCCACCTACTTCTGCTTCCTGAGTGCTGGGATTAAAGGTGTGTGCCACCACTTCCTGCTGGTCTCTTCTTAATCACTGCTAAATTCTCGGCTCCAGCCAACCAGCATCAAGTGTCCCAGGAAAGCAAGTTTTCGCTTTAGCAGTTCTGGGATCTTGTTAATTCAAACTGATTCTTTAGCCCCAGCAAACCACAGAATCTTAATCCAAAATAACAAATTACCTCAATAGAGTATTTATTTATTTATTGGTATTTTTCAAGACAGGGTTTCTCTGTGGCTTTGAGGGCTGTCCTGGAACTAGCTCTTGTAGACCAGGCTGGCCTCGAACTCACAGAGATCCACCTACTTCTGCCTCCTGAGTGCTAGGATTAAAGGCGTGCGCCACCACAGCCCAGCTTCAATAGAGTCTTTAAATTTCCCTCCGAAATTTCACAAACACAGGCCTCCATTGTCTGCTCTGCTCTCAACATTCTTATCTTCCAAGCGCCTATAGAACAGCTCACTGAGTTCTCAACATTCAATGGCTTTTCTAGCTCAAAGTTCCAAAATCCTCCCACAATGCTCCCCAAACAAATATGATCAGGTCTGTCACAGCAATACCCCTCTATCCCTATACCAACTTGTCTTAGGGTTTCTATTTCTGTGATGAAACACATGACCAAAAGCAAGCTGGGGAGGGAAGACTTAAAGTTCTACTTCCACTTCTAAAGCACGGTTCAGGAAGTCAGGACAAAAACTCAAACAGGGCAGGAACCTGGAGGCAGGAGCTAATGCAGTCAGAGGCCATGAAGGAGTGCTGCTTTGTGGCTTGCTCTGCATGGCTTGCTCAGCCTGCTTTCTTATAAAACCCACAACCACCAACATGGGCTGGGTCCTCCCCGTGAATCACTAAGAAAATACCCTAGAGGCTTGCTTACAGCCAGCCTGATCTTATAAGACGTCTTCTTTTCTTTTCTTTCTTTTTTTTTTTTTTTTTTTTTTTTTTTTTTTTTTTGAGACAGGTTTCTCTGTGTAGCTCTGGCTGTCCTGGGACTCTGTAGACCAGGCTGGCCTCAAACTCACTGAGATCCGCCTGCCTCTGCTTCCCAAGTGTTGGGATTAAAAACATGCACCACCACCGCCCCGCTGGTTTGGTTGATTCTTACATATTAAACACAAAATTACTATTTGACCCTGCAATCCCACCTCTGGGTTCATACTTAAATCAACTGAAAATGGAAATTCAAACACCAATATCACAGCAATTTTATCCACAATAGCCAAAGAGTAGAAAGAACCAACATGCTCATGACATGCGAATCAATTACTAAAGCAGATCCACTTACTAGGTTTTGTATTTCTTCCCAGGACTTCATCTTTTTCTTCCTTGGTAACTTAATCCGCAAAATCCAGGAGAATGGAATATTAGCAAATATATACATACTTATTTCTATATGCATATATGAATATATACTTGGGGAATTGCTCTTTTAATGGGATGAGTTTACTTTAGATGAGAAAAAGAAGAAAGCTTGGGAGATGGATAGACAGCACCTATTGTCCTGTCACGTGAATAGACCGAATGCCACATAGGGGACATTTAATAAGTTTGGGCACGCTGGGCACACACCTGTAATCCCAGGACTCAGAAGGGGAGGGAAGAAGGGTCAGAAGTGCAAGGTCATTTTTGACTACAAAATAAGTTTGAGGCCAACCTGGGAAACATGGGACTCTTTCTCAAAGTAACCAACAACTGCCGGGCAGTGGTGGCGCACGACTTTCATCCCAGCACTTGGGAGGCAGAGGCAGTCAGATCTTTATGAGTTTGAGGCTAGCCTGGTCTACAGAGTGAGTTCCAGGGCAGACAGGACTGTTACACAGAGAAAGCCTTTCTTGGGAAAACAAAACAAACAAAAACCCTACCCAAGAACTAAAATGATCAGTAGGAGGCAGGAGAGACACAGGAGAATCTCAAGCTTGAGGCCAGCCTGGGCTACAGAGAAGACCCTATCTCTAAAAAATAAAAACAGTGCCAGAATGGTGATACATACCTATAAGTCCAGCACTTGGGAAGTTGAGGCAGGAGGATTATGAGTTCAAGACCAATCTGGCAAGTGTGAGGCTAGCTTGGGTAATGGCTAAAATGGTAATATTTATGTATGTACTCTTACCACAATTTTAAAAAACTGCATTAAACAAAAATGAGAGCTACTGCCCAAAGTAAAAACGTACAGTGAATTTGAACAAACATTTTGCCACAAAGAGAAAGGAAATATATTCAACAACATTAGTTATTGGAGAAATTAAAAATAAAACCATAGCTGTGCAGTGGTGGTGAATGCCTTTAATCCCAGCCCTCGGGAGGTAGGAGGACCTCTGTGAGTTCAAGGCCAGCCTGGTCTACAGAGCCAGTTCCAGGACAGTTAGGGCTGTTACAAAGAAAAACCCTGTCTTAACAAAACAAAACAAGACAAACTACAGAGAGTTAATACTAAACACTAGCCTGACTTTTTAAAAATAAATCCCTGGCCGGTCTAGAACTCAGAAATCCATCTGCCTCTGTTAGAAGTGCCACCACATCCAAATTTAGTAATATTTTTCAAAGCTTGACAGTATCAAGTAACAGGAAGGACATGTTCAGTCCTGGGTCCTGGTCGCACACTGGTTAGCTTGTCTACTCTCTGAGCTGTACTTTCCTCATTTAGGAAGCAAAGAGGCTGTCCTGGGGTCCAGGAATCAAGCACATCTCTGAGGGTTAGTCACTGTTGACTGAGTAAGAAACACCTAGACAGGGCTGATCTTGTGGAAGACCTGAGTTCAGTTCCCACTGTCCACATACGATGGCTCACGACTGTCTTTAACTCCATCTGCGGGGATCTGATGCCTCTGGCTTTTGAGGACACCTGCACTCTTGTGCACATGTCCACACGTGCACACACACATACACATAATTAAAAATAGGGGTTGGAGAGATGGTTTAGCGGTCAAGTGACTGGCTGCTCTTCCAGTTCAATATGAGTTCAATTCCCAGAACCCAAATGGTGGTGTTCAGCCATCACTAGCTCCAGTTCCAGGAGATCTGATGCCCTCTTCTGGCCTCCAGAGGCAATGCATGCACATAGCTCACCAACATACATGCAGGCAAATACCCATACTTTTTTTTTTTTTTTTTTTTGAGACAGGGTGGAATTCTACATAGGTGAAAATGGCCTCAAACTCACAGAGATCCTCCTGTCTCTGTTTCCTAAGTGCTAGGCCTAAACATGGCCCCACAAATATTTGAAAATTAATAAAAAAAAAATCTTTTAATTAATTTATTGGGGTTTTTTGGAGACGGTTTCTCTGTAGCTTTGGAACCTATCCTGGAACTCGCTCTATAGACCAGGCTGGCCTCGAACTCACCTGTCTCTGCCTCCTGAGTGTTGGGATTAAAGGCATATATCACCACTTACCATTTTTTGTTTGTTTTTAAGATTTGAAAAAACAAAAATCACCTCTGCTCAGCTGTGGTTGTCTACAGATGGCGATCTAAGGACAATTAGGTCCTGAGGGATCTGATTGGAATGAATCCTAATGAATGAGTTAATCCTTTGATGGGGTCACAACGTCACAGTACTAGTCAATGGTGGAGCTGTGGAAGGGGGTGTCTGAGAGGAGAAGGTCACTGGGGTTGTGGGTGGGTAGGGGTGTGTTTTGCCCTGGTTTCTTTCTGTTTTCTTCTTTTTCTGCTTCCTGGCCATTGAGAACTGAAGAAGCCCACCCGACCCTCACCCCACCTGCCGCAAACTGTGGCCACTGTGATTTTCTGCCTGAGTATCATGATTTGAAAGAAATCCTTCCCTTCCAGGTGTCCTTGCTATTTGGTCACAGTGGTGCAAAAGCAGTGAAGATACTTCTGAGAGAAAAAGTGGTAACAATCAATCAAATGTTTAATCCCATTTCATTCTCTTTGGGCTTAAGGCGGTATGCTATCCCTGATTGTCCAAACTCGCAAACCAAGTAGCAAATAGATATTTGCTAAATATGGGAAGAACTTTAGCACTCAAAGATGATCACATGATTGCAACAGTTTCAATCTAACATAATGGGGAGGTCAGAGCGGGCAGTGAGAACTGAGATGAGGCTTAGTGCCTGTAGCCCAGGAGCAGCCGGAAGGGTGGGGCAGGAACCCTGAGCAAGCTCTGGTCTTCCTAATCGCCTACTTCTATCAGCTAGACCCGCCTTCACAGCGAGGCCACCTGAGGAACAAGCATTTTAGCGTGTGACCCTGTGGGGAGCTTCCAGATTCACGCCATAACCAACAAGGCTACTACTGAGGAACTGTATTAAGAATACAATTTGTCTACTATTCTGTTTTCCTTTTGCTTTTCCTTTTTGAGACAGAGTTTCTTTATGTAGCCTTGGCTGTCCAGGAACTCTGTAAAACAGGCTGGCCTTGAGCTCACAGGGATCCACCTGCCTCTTGCCTCTGCCTTAGCAAGTGTTTGGATTTAAGGTGTGCACCACCACCCAGCACACAATTTCTCTACTATATTTGCAACTATCTATGAATCTATACTTATTTCCATATAAGAAGTGTTTTTTTATACAAGGTCTCACTATGTAGCCCAGGTTGGTCTCAAACTCTCAATACCTGGTCCCTCAGCCTCCAGAGTGGTAGGGTTGTACGAGCTACCAGACCCAGTGAGTGACAGGATTAAAGGTGTGTCACCACACCCAGCGAGTAAAAAGAAAGTTAAAGAAAAAAAAGTTGCAGGCTTCCTTTCCACAGCCCCTAAGAAGAGAACACTCTTTGCTCTCATTTCATTCTGTTACTGCATTGAAACAGTCTGACTAGGCGGGCAGTGGTGGTGCACACCTTTAATCCCAGCACTTGAGAGTGTGAGTTTGAGGCCAGTCCAGTCTAGAGCGAGTTCCATGACAGCCAGGGTTACACAGAGAGAAATCCTGTCTCAAAAAACTAAAAAACAAACAAAAAAAAGGGGGGGAGATTAAAATTAATTAAAAAACAAAACAACAAAATAACCCCACTGTGACCAAAAGCACCTTGGGGAGGAAAAGGTTGATTTGACTTACACTTCCAGGTCACAGTCCATTACTTAGGGAAGTCAGGGCAGGAAGCATGGAGGAATCCCGTCTGCTGGTCCAGTCTCTGCTTCAGGCTTAGCTCATTTTTCAAGCTATTATTTTTAGCTATCTGCATGTGTGTGTATCTATGTGTGTATGGACATATGAGTGCAGGTGTCCACAGAGGTCAGAGATACTGGCTACCCTAGAGCTGGAATTAGAGGTGGCTGGGGGGGGCACCTGATGTAGGTGCTGGGACTTGAACTTAAGTCCTCAGGAAGAATAAGTAGTACCTGTGTGTGACTGCTGAGTCATCTCTCCAACCCCTTAGGAAAGGTTCTCACACAGCCCAGAACCACCTGTCCAGGGAATGGCGCCACCCATGGTGGTCTAGGTCCTGTGCTATGAACTTAAACAATCCGAACAGTCCCTCACAGACATGCCCACACACCAAGCTGACAGGACATTCAACGAAGGCTTCTTTTTCATACAATTGTAGGCTGTTGTGAGTTGATGGGTAATACTAACTGGACACTAATTCAAACACTTGGAAGGCTCTGGCAAAACCAGAGGATCATGATCAAGTTTTCCCTTCACAGAAAAGGGATGGAATCAATGATCATTTATTATTTCACCAATCAATATTTATGGAGGGTTTACTGAGCTCCAAGGTTTGTTTTGGAAGCTAGGAAATTAATGATTTAAGATCCCTTCCTAGGAAAATCGAAATTATAATAAAAAGGGCTAATGTGATAACAACCTTGGCATAGCATTCTAAAAATTCCTTCATGGCATCACTTACGAGTTGTCTGACAGTCTTCCAACTTTCTACCTTTTTGGGTACTGACGTCCCAATCTGCAAAATAGAATAATATGTGTGTGTGTATTATATATATATGTAATTAATCTGAGCCTCTGACATATTCAAAGATACATATAAAATACCTGAAATAAGAATATGTGCATTTTCTAGGAAGAGAATTTTTCTAGACCCTATGCCGGCTAAATCATAAAGGCTTTAGAAATGAATTTAATATTTTTCAATTCAATCCCAAATTCCCTCTCCTTTCTAATATTCCATGATTCATATAAACCTCAAAGGTCCCCACTTCCATCTCTAACAGCCCATGATTCCACTGTGGATGGAAACGAGACAGAGATTGAGATCCTGATTCCCAGACATCCCTTCCAGAGAGGAAAAGGGTTAATCCTAACCCAGAACCCTGCGTTCTGTGCCTTACCCTCGCCAGCTCTCCCACCTCACTTCTCAGCCTCTCTCCAGGTCCTGCCCACTTCCTCATCTAGCCTGCAATTTAAGTTTTGCCTTTACTTAGCGTAGGACTTTGTACAGACAACACCTTCTAGAAAAGCTCTTAGACCATAGAAAAAGGATTTTGTTGTATTTTTAATATATTTTTATTCTTCGATAATTTCATACATGCATACAATGTTTTTGATAATAGTCATTGATTCCTGCCGGTAACTTCTTCTAGCTCCACCTCCGACTTTTTTCTTTTTCTTTTTTTTAAAAATATTTATTTATTTATTATGTATACAATATTCTGTCTACGTGTATGCCTGCAGGCCAGAAGAGGGCACCAGACCCCATTATAGATGGTTGTGAGCCACCATGTGGTTGCTGGGAATTGAACTCAGGACCTTTGGAAGAGCAGGCAGTGCTCTTAACCACTGAGCCATCTCTCCAGCCCGACTTTTTTCATTTTAAGTGTGTGTGTGTGTGTGTGAGAGAGAGAGAGAGAGAGAGAGAGAGAGAGAGAGAGAGAGAGAGAGAGAGAGAGAGAGAGAGAGAGAGAGAGAGAGAGAGAAGAGAGGAGAGTTCATCTGTGCAAAACATTGAGTGCAGGTGCTGGCAGAGGCCAGACATTAAATCCTCTAGACCTGAAGTTACAGGTGGTGTGAGCTACCCTACCTACCTGGGTGCTGAGAACTGGAAGCTTGGAGCTGGGATGGGGACAGGGTTTTGCCATGTAGCTCTAACTGGCCTAGAACTCTCTATGCAGACCACACTAGTCTCAAACTCACAGAGATCTGCCTGCCCCTGTCAACTTCTGGAATTAAAGGAGAACGCTGCTATACCTGTTTCTTTCTTTCTGTAACTCTGACTGTCCTGGAACTCACTCTATAGGTCAGGCTGGCCTTGAACTCAGAGATCAGCTCGCCTCTGCTTCCCGAGTGCTGGGATGAAAGGCGCCACCACTGCCCAGCCACAGCATCCACCCTTAACCAGCCATTTATTTCTCTAGCTCCAGGAAACGTATCATATGGAACCTCTGTCCCATTCTGGGGTTCTGTTCCTTTTCTGGAAGATGGAGATACAAACCTTATTTGTGAGCAAGCTGTCAAACAGAATACGCCAGAAATTGCCAGACATTACACTTTTGCTAGTATCATCTCCAAACTTTCACAAGCTTCCATGAGGTCAGCTCTCTTACATCTAGAGCTCGGATTTTAGATAAGAAAACTGTAGCTGAGAGGCTGTGGGCAGTGTGCCTAATGAAAATGTGTCTCTCTGTGTGTATGACATGTGCATGTGAGTGTACAAGTGTGTGAGAAGGCCAGAGGAGGGTGTCTTACTGTTGTTCTCCTTACTGCCTTGAGATAGGGCTGCAGACTGAGTGCCTGACTCCCAACACTCCAGACCGCAGCTGTCCAACAAAAATATACCACAAACTGTATGTGTAATTACAAATTTTATAGCACCTGTATTTCAAAAAAGACACAGGTAAAATTAAAATAATAGTTTATTTGACCCAAAATACACAAAATAATATAACATGTTCCAACGTGTAATAAATATAAAACCTTTTTCTTTACCTTCACAGAGGCAAGAGTATTTTACATTATAATACATTTCAATTCGGGGTATTTACATTTCAAAGGTTCCATAAATACATGTGGCTAATGGACACCGTAATTACAGTTCACTCATTAATCCTAAAATTAAAAAGCAGTACCCACAGAACCACCTGTCTCTTGGTTTTCGAGGACAAGCAAAAATAATGACAAAGAAGCCTCGTGCATTTGCTTTGGGCCAGGAAACAATATTAAGAATCTTACCCAAAGCCGGGCGGTGGTGGCGCACGCCTTTAATCCCAGCACTTGGGAGGCAGAGGCAGGCGGATCTCTGTGAGTTCGAGACCAGCCTGGTCTACAGAGCTAGTTCCAGGACAGGCTCCAAAACCACAGAGAAACCCTGTCTCGAAAAACAAAACAACAACAACAAAAAAGAATCTTACCCAAGTATTTTGTCATTCTCAAAATAAGGTGAGTTCTATTGCACTCACGCAGGCGGGAGGGTGTGCGTGTGTGCACTTCTGCAGCCCAGGCGTGACCTCTAAATCTAAAGTTACAGGATTGAGTCTGCCTGCTCTTTCTCGCTATCCTTTCCATTCCTTCTTTTCTTCCTTCCTTCCCCCTTTTTTTCTTTTTCCTTTTTTTCCGAGGCAGGGTTTCTCTGTTTGTCCTGGAATACTCTTGAATGCTCTTGTGTAGAGCAGGCTGGCCTCGAACTTACAGACATCCGCCTGATTCTGCCTCCTGAGTGCTGGTACCACGCCTGGCTGAGCGGTATTTCTTAAAATAGTAGGAGCCTCTATCCCGCTGCCCCACCCGGGTGAGCCGTGAAGCTCCGTCAAGGCCCTGGCCAGCCCTCTCATTGACAGGGGACTGTCGACGCTCCGCCCCGATCCTGGTCCAGCATCCGCCCTAGTAGGCGCAGATCACCTGCAAGTCGAGGTGGCCCGTCCGCAGGGTCGCCTCTCCTTGTACCTCCACCCTCTCCAATATAGTATCCTCTTCTGACCCGGATTTCGACTGCGATTCCGACTCCTGGTCAGCCTCCATCTCTGCCCTCCCTGCCTCCCTATTCTGCGGCTTCTCCGGGAACAGACGATTCTCGGAGATGCTGTCCGAACTCTCGGAAGAGCTGACTCCTGCGTTCCAAAAGGCCTTGGCCAGGTCGTACTTCACGTGACTGCGAGTGGGCGGGGCTTCCGGGACCATGCGCCTTCCGCTCCTAGGGAAGCCCGCGGTGTCGCCCATATCCGGCCGCTACGGAACTTCGCCGGTGGAGGGTGGAGGTAAGCTCGGCTCGCCCTCGCTCGAGCCCGCGTCCCCGTAGGGCAGCGCTGCCTCTGGCCTTCAGCCCATCCCTCTCTTCCCGGTCTTCGCGCAGACGCAGAGCCATCCTGTAGCTACGGGACAAAGAGGGTGACGCCGAGAGCTGTAGTCATGGCGGCGCCGGAGCCCGGCCTGGCCGCCCCGAGCCCCGCTGCGCTGCCCGAACAGCAGGAAGGAGCCGTCGACTGTGCGGACCCCGCGCCCGACTCCGTGAGCTCTGCGGCCCCGGAACTCCCCGGCCGGCCCGCAGCTTCAGACGCGGCTCTGCAGGCTGAAGCCACCCCGCGGTCCGGCGCCTCTCGGCCGGGCCCCGAGACGTTTCGCCAGCGTTTCCGGCAGTTCCGCTACCAGGACGCGGCGGGTCCCCGGGAAGCTTTCCGGCAGCTGCGGGAGCTGTCCCGTCAGTGGCTGCGGCCCGACATCCGCACCAAGGAGCAGATCGTGGAGATGCTGGTGCAGGAGCAGCTGCAGGCCATCCTGCCCGAGGCGGCCCCGGTCCGGCGGCTGCGGCGCCGCGCAGACGTGCGCATCACTGGCTGAGCAGCGGAGCCGGGGGCTCCTTGGACTGTAATACCCTACCCCGAGTTAATGAAAGTTGAATTTTGACAGTTCCTGTGAAATGGTGTGTCGTTCGTCCTCTATTGGGCTTATTTCCCGAGCGTGTTCCCCACCTTTCCAGTTGATCAGAGGATGTCGGGAGCCTCTAAGAGTAAAGCTTTACTTAGGCAGGAAATTCTTCTCACCCTGTTGAGTAGCTCTAGGCCACCCCTCTACCACGTTCGCGGTTTTTCTGAACCTGAGTTGTCTTGCAGAATGCTAATGATGGTTGTAGTCGGCTAGTGTTCCATACTACCCTCTGCCTTGCACTAGCTAGTGTCCGAGCTTGAGCAATAAAATGGGTGGCCCTATTAAAAGCTCAGCTCAGTGTTGTGGTTCTTGCTTTTAATCTCAGCACGGGGAGGAGGTGGTTGAAAAGGGGACTGGGGCGGGGCCCAGCCTGGTCTACATAGTGAGTTCCAACCAGGGCTATGTAGAGAGACCCTCTAAAAATATAAAACAAAAAACTGATCAGGCAACAACTGGTGTTACCAAGGAAAATGAAATGGGTCTTATAGTATCACTTCCTTGTAAATGAATCTTGAAGCTTTCTGCTTGGTGGCTTAAAGATCAGTGATTGCAATCCACACAGTGGACAAACGTTGTCTTTAACACTTACTGTTACATATATATGTATGTATATGTGTATATATGGATATATACACACACAACACAGTAGGTTTGGCCCCTGTCTCCTTTTGGTCAGGGTCTACTGGCTTTGCACGCCGGTGATTATCATTAGAGAAATGTTTTGACTAAAACTAAAAGAGGGTTCATGACCTTTGTTAAAAGCCTACTGGTGACCTGACCACGAAGAGGCCGGTCAGCTCCCTGGAGTGAAGCACTTTGTCTTTACAATGAATAAACAGAAACCGTTTTCAACCCCTAATGCTCCATTTGCACAATGGTTTTCCATGGAATGACCTTGGAATGTGTTAAAATTACTGCAAGTCCTTATTTTAATGTATTCAGGGGGCTCCTGTTTTTAACACTTTTCTCTAATCCTCAACTCTACCAAGAGAAGGAATTTTTATTTATTTATTAAAGATTTCTGTCTCACCGCCTCCCATTTCCCTTCCCCTCCCCCAATCAAGTCCCCCTCCCTCGTCAGCCCAAAGAGCAATCAGGGTTCCCTGCCCTGTGGGAAGTCCAAGGACCACCCACCTCCATCCAGGTCTAGTAAGGTGATTTTTTCAAGGAATGAAACATCTGGGTTTCCTTGAGGCTTGTTGGGGGAGGGGATAGTTTGGGTCTATAGAAAGCTTGGGTTTATTCCAGAGCGGTGGGTGAATGTCTGTGTAGAGAAGGCAAGGCCCTTGCATTGCTTCCAGCAACCAAAACTAGTAAATCTGCAGCTTCCACCACAATGCATGAGCCAGACTTGGGTAGAAGCTGGTATGAACTTCTAGCTTTGGATGATTTGAAAGCACCTGCTTATGCTCTCCTGGAATTTCTTGATAGTTTGTGTCTGTCTCCCTGTACAAGATTATCATAGAAGAGCAGGCATGCTATAAAACATTGATTATATATCTTAAAAGTAGGGTGAAACATTTGATTCTTGCTGGGTTATGGTGGTGCACTCAGGAGACTAAGGCAAGATGACTTCAAGTTTGAAGCTTGTCAGATGACATGCTCAAGGCCAGCCTGGACTACTTAGCAAGACTGTCTAAAAAACAACCAGGCATGTGCCATAGGACTTTAATCCTAACACTTGAGGGAGAAGCAAGGGATTTCTGGGAGTTCTGGAACAGTCAGCTACATCTCGAGACCTTGCCTCCAAACTAAACAAAATCACCTTTTATACTCCAGTAATATGTGACTGACACGTAGCAACAAGAACCTGTTTTATTTTTTCCAGATACAGAAGTTTGCATGTTTTGTAAATATTGCTTGAGAGCAACACTCCTATGTACAGTGCCTTCTGTCTAATAGCGTGTAAACACAGTACGTATCCACAGTGCAATGTTGGCTCAGCCACGATCCACCTTGCATACATACTTAAATGACTATCAAACCAGAACTGTTGTGTCAAGGCAACTTTGTATAGGTGGACAGCTTTCTAAACAGACAGAACTTCATGCACGTCTTCCTACACTGTTTGCAAGTAACAGATCCTAGTGCTCCAACTTAGGGTTAGTTCACTGTGACCCAGGAACTGGGAGTGGAGCCCCTCAACATGGCTTTAATTTAGGGAAGAACTGCGGTTATTAGAACACGGGGAGTCTGTTTTGCTTCCCTAAGAACAAAAGTCACAATGAAACCAGATCATTTCCTTCAAACCTAAATGATAAACACAGCAATGACCACATCGCAGAATCTGGACCACCAGCTTCTGCTTCCATGTTTGAACAAGACACAATGGGCTGCTTTTAGAGTTAGTCCCCGATGGAATTTTCTAGGGCAGTACAGAGAAGAAAACACCTCAATTAAAACCTTTATTACATTTGTTTAGCGTGTGGATGTGTGTCAGAGGGCAACTTCAAGGTATCAATTCTCTCTACTGTGTGGGTCCTGGGAATCCAACTCAGGTCAGCAGGCTTGGTAGTAAACACCTTTGCTCACTGAGCCATCTTTCTGGCCTCCAAATCAGTACCTAATATAACAATCATCATACCTCATACAGTTGTAGCAACAGATAGTTATCTTGGCTCTTCCCCTTTCAGACAATCACCATCCAGTTTCTCAAGATGCAGCCATCTAATAAATCACCCAGAACATCAATGTCATATGGAGCATTTCTTCCCCCAACATCAGTGCTAGCAGCGGGAAGCAGCCTTTTGTACAGGGACTATGTTACACACTCCTTATGTGTCGCACACTCCTTAAGCTGTGCCAGGTCAACTCATTTTAGAGCAGATGGTGAACAAGTCACTAGACAGGGCATTCACTTCCTGAAACTTCTCTGTACACAGGCCTGAATTCGCAGGCCTCAATGACCTGTTGTGCCTGAAGCTTACTCATTCCCAAGGCAGGGAGATGCTGCTGTTACTAGCTACTGACATTGGCTCCTTGATGTTTATATAGTAAATATTTGCAACCTAAAACGTTACAGATTCCAAAACTCATGATGAACCTGTGGGTGCTGATGGATAAATGTACTTTGATATTTGCCTTTAATGATGCAAAAAACTGGTAAAATGAAGTCCTCAAAGCATGGAACCTTTTAAACATTGTCTAGTAAGGTAAAACAAAACAATACAGCAATTACACATGGAACCAGACCTGCAAAATAACACAAATATTCTTTCCGAAGGTACAAACAGTTGTACCTGGACCTTAAGCAGCATAATCACCTTGATTTCACAAGTAATACAACCAGGACACTGAAAGTGTTGAGTGCATCAGCAACCCTGCAGATGCCGGCAGCCACGCTGGCCTCCAGGAGGAAAGTGGCACACAGATTCTCAACTGCTGATGGCAATAGAAAATAAGGTAATTCCCACATTCTTTGTAACAAATCTTTACAGTCAAAGTTCAAAATCTTGGGAAACATTTTTTTAACTTTAAATAAAAGTAGGAAGATACTGAAATTAATAAGTGTATAGAAAATGCTGTCCTTTGGGTTCCAGACCCTGCCTGCTTGCTTCCTTCTGGAGATACTTGTCAATTCTCATTGCAACAAGATTCTACCTCTTCCTTCAGACGTTTTGGCTTCGCTGCCATAGCCATGGCCCAGCCGACTCTGGGGTAATAAACATAAAACCTTGTCCCCTGTACCGTGAAATCCTGCGAGAGCCGTGGCAAGAAAATGAAGTCTTAAGAAGCAGTGCTGTCAAGGCCCCTGCTCCTCCTTTCCAAACTGCGCAGCACAGTGAGGTCCCAACATTCCAGTGAAGCTGAAGGATGAAAACGGTGCCTGCCTGCTGCCCATACACCGTGCCAGGCAGAGAAACCAGAGGGGTTGGCACATGCCTCAACCTGACACAAAAGTCAAATAAACCGTGAATTGAATTTACAACTGTTTCCAACTAGATTTTTTTTTTTTTTTGGCTCTCCATTTATCATCAGTGGCACGATTCCAAGGAAGATGTGCAAAGACTTGCTTCGTTCAACAATGTGCACAGAAAGGGGTGCTAAGACTGCACTGCCTTCGTGGTAGGCTTCCAGATCAAGAGTGCCCTGTCCTCCTGTCCTCCAGCACTCAAAATGGTCTCTGTCCCAGTGTCCATCACACTCCTGGCCAAATCCCTGAAGTCAGTCAGTGTCACGTGCGTTCAGCATGCTAAGTTTATTTACTTAAATATGCGAAGCTACCCTGGCAGATGGCCAGGATTGTGCTCCAATTGTCTTGGGTGCCCAATTTCATGTCGAGCAGCAGAGGGCAATCTGCTGCACCTTGCCCAGGTCAGTCAGCAGCTGCTTGATGCAATGCTTGAGCTGTGGAAGCCGGGCCAACGGCTCTGGGGGTTCCAGTTCCCCAGTGTAGTCCAGCCAGCTCTCCAGTACTGCAGGTGGAAGAGAGAGAGAAGATCCAGTGAGGGCTTAGAACTTGGCTTAGAAAAGCCACATCACAAGGCCATTTCAACCCAGGCTGCCTCAGTATTAGCCGCCCACAAAGCATTGCTCCAGGGCACAAAACTATTATTTAGGCTAGCAAGTGATCTATCCCCATAGGCTTATGTCTAGAATGCTTGGTCCCTAGCTGGCGATGCTATCTGAGGAGGAAGTAGGCCACTAGGGGTGTGCCTGGATTCCATCCTCTCTCATGCCTGTCTGCCAAGACATAGACAGGTGCCATGACAAGACCAAGTAACCATGAACTGGACTCTGTGAAATCATAAGCTACTTAAGCAAATTTTCCTTCAAGTGGTTTGTCAGGTATTTGGTTACAGCGATGACAATATAAATGCTTCTCAACAGTACGGGCACCAAGTCCTAGTTAGTGGTGGAAAGAATAATCTACATCTATGCTCCCCGATACAGTGGATCACCAGCCAAATCAGACACAGCTGCTGAGCTCTTAAAGAGGTGCCAGTGCATCTAAAGAATGCATCTGAATTGTATTTACTTTTAATTGTTAACTAGTCACACAATCTAGCTGCTACTGTGCCAGAGCAGAGCCCAGAGGCCCTGAAGACCAACCTGAGTCATTACCAGTCTTTCTAAAGCTTTTCCATATAAATAGGGCAAGCGAGGCTGCTAGAAAAATTAAGTGTCTACAGGGACTTTTAAGTTTTTTTTTAATCAGTCAATTCTGATTTGCTTCATATTAGTATGTGATACATATTAGCAGCACAAAATATACGTTTTTCACCCTTTAAGAAGTTAGTGTAAGCCTGGTGTGGTGAGTACAACTTGAATTCCAGCAATCAGGAGGCAGAGATGAGACAAGTCTAATCCACACAGAGAGACACTGTCTCAAAAACTAATCTAGCCTGGCAGTGGTGGTGCACATCTTTAATCTCAGCACTCAGGAGGCAGAGGCAGGCAGATCTCTATGAGCTTGAGGCCAGCCTGGTCTACAAGAACTAGTTTTAGGACAGCTAGGGATGTTACACAGAGAAATGAATGCTATTTAGAAAAATCAAAACAAAACAAAAACTAATCCGGCCAGGTGATGGCAGCACACCCCTTTAAACCCAGCACTCAGGAGGCAGAAGCAGGCAGATCTCTGAGAGTTTGAGGACAGCATGGTCTACAAAGCAAGTTCCTGGAGTACTAGGGCTACATACTAAGATCCTATCTCAAAAACAAACAAAAAAACTTTTTTCTTTTTTTTAAGCACAAAGTAGTTTCCTAGCTGGGGAGATGGCTCAGGAGATAACAAACTTGCCAATAAGCTTAAGACCACAGTTTAGACAATCTGAATTTATATAAAGCCAGATGTGGCAGGGGGGGGGGGGGGGGGGGGGGGGGGGGGGACAGGAGAGTCCCCAGAGGCTTGCCAGCTAGTTAGCCTGGCTTACGTAGTGATGAGCGAGAGACCCTGTCACAAAACAGAGAAGATGTGGACTGACACCCAAGGTTGCCCTCTGACCTCCACAGCTGTGACACAGAGCTGTGCTTACACACCAACACACACAGGCACACATACATGCACATCTGAGGGAAAAAAAAACTTTTTTTTTTTTTTTAATTTCTGGCCAGGTGGCGGTGGCACACACCTTTAAGCTGAGGCAGGCGGATCTCCATGAGTTCAAGGCCAGCCTGGTCTATAATAGCCAGTTACAGGACAGGCTCCAAAGCTACACAGAGAAACCCCATCTCAGAAAATGAAACAACAACAAAAAAGATTTATTTATTTCTATTTTATGTGCTCTGGTGTTTTGTCTGCATGTATGTCTGTGTGAAAGTGCCAGCTCCCCTGGAACTGGACTTACAGATAGTTATGAGCTGCCATGTGGGTGCTGAGAATTGAACCCAGGTCCCTCTGGACCAGTACTCTCTTTTTTTTTTCAGTCTGGCCTCGAACTTGTGATCCTCCTTCCTCTGCCTCCTTCAGCAAATCCTACCCGTGTGCGCCACCACAACTGGCTGGACCAGTACTCTTAACCGCTGAGCCATCTCTTTCCAGCCCCAGAAAAAAGTCTTAATTCCCCACAGAACTCAATAAAAACGTGCTCAGATGTTCCCAACAGCCGACTCCAGTTGCTCTTCTATGGCGATGCCTTCCCTTATCTTTGCCTGAAGACTGAACAGAGCACCCTCTTGCTGAGCACACACTCTGCCCCTGAGCTACCTACTCTCAGCCCTGCATGGTCAGCACTGCAGAGAAGACTGGACAAGTGAGGCAAGACCCCTGAGAGCTCCAGACTTCATAATGCTTAATACGTGTTAGAGTTAGACTTGTTGGCCGGCTGGGCAGTGGTGGCGCATGCCTTTAATCTCAGCATTCAAGGCCAACCAAACTCCAAACCCCAAGAACCCCAGTTGATATGTAACAGATAAGAACTTTAAGAACTTTATTAGCCAGGTGGTAGTGGTGCACGCCTTTAATTCCAGCACTGGGGAGGCAGAGGTAGGTGGATCTCTATGAGTTTGAGGCCAGTCTGGTCTACAGAGTAAATTCCAGGACAGCCACAGCTACACAGAGAAACCCTATCTTGAAAAGCAAATAAGCAAACAAACAGGCTTGTCCTCGCTGAGGGGAGAGCTAAGTGAAAGGAGACCAGAAGAGAGCTGACCCTGGACAGCCAGACTGTGGGCTTCAGAAGGCAACATGGGAAGGGAAGCTCAAGAGTGGTGCCCAGAAAGGAATCCTACCGTCCAGCTCCTTCTCAATGGAGTCCATCCGATGTGTTACTTCATCCTGAAGAGACTCCACATGCGTCAGTAGGTTAAACTGCCACTGGTGCTGCGAGCTCACCAGGCCTTCTCCGCCTCTGTCCAGCATCTTCCGAGCAGGGGCTTCTTCCGGCAGGACGTTCTTGGAAATGTACTCCTTCACCTGGACATGCAATGATGTTTAAGTCCCTGAGCAGAGACAGCCAGCTCTTTCTCCAACTGGCCAGCATGTACAACCCTGGGAAAAAACACTGCCTACCTGAATGTCCTCAATCCCCATCTACTGCCAAAACCACTCACTGCCTTAGGACTGCACCCACGGGCTCAGCAGGCCCTGCCCCAGTACTCCAACATGAAGTAGGCCTTTCAGAACCCTGAGGGCTGCCTAGAGCAGGGCTACTGTAGAGGAAGATTAGGGTATTTATAGTCATGTTTAGCAAGTCCTGGCTGTCTCTGGGTGAACATGTGGCCCTGACGAGTTACTTCCCTTGTGAGCAGCATGGATGTAGTATTCTGAAGCTTCATAAGGGTAAATATGGTGCCAGTATACAGCTCACCAGGGGTTGCCTTGATGAGGAAAAGAACTTCTAGATTTCACACATGTTTACTTTAGAAGTCTGCTTAATCCACAGGACACAAGACTGTTAGCCTTTTACTACAGAGTTTGAGATGCTAACATTTCAAGATATTGGCAGGTATATAGGCTGAAGGTGCAATCCCCACTCTGGAAGCCTGGTGGGGATGTTCGCTCCCTCTTGGCAACACACAGCAGTGTAATCATGCTGCTGATGCCACCCCATAGCCTGGGAAAATAAGGATGACCAGGGACCAGGGCAGAGCCCTGAAACCACACAAGGCCTCACTCACAGAAGATAGGCACAGGGAGGAATTAAAGAGGAAGACACTGGTATGACACTGGGGACTCAGAACAGAGTGACATAAAAATCACAAAAACTGAATAACAAACAAAAGGCTGGCTCTAAGTGCCAAATACTTTAATGAAATTAACCCTTCTTGTGACAGGGTTAGAAAAGAACAACATGCAGTTCTGTTGAAACATACTTAATGTGCTTGACTGTGCTCATATTAATAATTAGCACCCAGCGCAACCGTGATGTAAATGATACTAAAGAAAAACCTAATTTATCTTCATTCTATTTTTTTCTAAGTGAGAATCAGCTTCTCTGCTTGATAACCTCTTTTTGTCCCTGATTTCCACATTGTGCCATTTTGACGACCTTTGACTAAAGTGGGTCCCCTGTCTTTGTATCCACCTTAATAGGAGAAAAAAGAAAAAACAAACAAGAAAAACTCCAGAAACTCTCTGATGAGCAAATTTAAACAGAGTTCTACTAAGAAGTGTCTACCACAGGAGCGCCCAGGAAAAGGACTTAAAAGCATTCAGCTACTAAGTAAAGCTAGTAAAAGAAGGCAAGCAAGCCACATACCTTTGGGGAGCTGGGTTTAGGATCACTGTCCTCTCTGTTCCAGCCTAGGCGAGGGGAGAGGGAATCATCACCATTCTCACAGAGGGGGTTGACTGCATCATCAAGGGCAGAGCCTCTTGTCTCTACTACCAGCTTCTGCTCCACGGCAGGATAATAGGTGCGGGGCTTCTGGTAGCAGTGCTCACTGGTGATATAGGACTCCTCCACAGACCGGGGCAGGGGTAGTGGCTTCTCCACCGTCCCATTTAAAGTTCTATAGCTCGGGGACTCCTCCTTGCTCTTGGAGTCTGTGATGTGGATGTGTCTGGAATGCACTCTCCCCTCCGCAGAGTGCTGTTTCCAAGGCTGGCACCACAGCTGCAGATCAGGATGCTCCCTGCTTCTGTGGGGTGGCAAACAGAGAAGCAGTTTTGAGGGTAGCAAGGATCATTGCAAAGCTTCTTGATTTACAAACTCTCTCCCACAAGGGAGAAAGGCTTCAACCTGGGATATCTACCCACGTGGCACACTGGGGTGTAGAGCCTCAGTCTTTTAGGAAGCCACGTCCCTAGTCTTTCACCACAGCCACAGTGGGTAGAACTGGGCTTGGTTGCTGAGCAGTAGTGAGCAAGCTCAGGCTCCTTCTGGTTTCCTCCTCTTTTGGAAACGAGTGCTATCATGTCAGCTACCAGCTCTGACTTTTGAGAGAAAGGAAGACATTAGAATGGAAGTATTCTGTTGGTATGAAGGTATTCTTCAAACATGGCTTCCAACAGCTAGGGAGATGGCTCAGCAGGTAACAATCCTTGATGTCAAAGTCTGATAACCTAAATCTGATACCTAGAACCACAGGTAGGAGAGAACCAACTACCAAAAGTTGTTCTTCTAACTGGCACACATATGCTGTGATGCACACACACATAAATAAATAAAATGCAATAAAACAAATGTAGCTTCCTAAAAATACACTCAATCAATTGGCACAATAGCCGTGACAGTGCTGCAGGTGGCTGCGTATGTATGCGTAATATGAGGTTTTTACAGGCTTGTTTGTTTGTTTTGCTTTTCAAAACAGGGTTTCTCTGTGAAACAGTTCTGGCTGTCCTCCAATTCACTGAGATTGCCTGCCTCTGCCTCCCAAGTGCAGGGATTAAAGGATGTGTGCCTCCACTGCCCAGCACAATTTTTAGTTTTCTATTTTCATCCTTCCAAAGAAAGAAGTGGCTGGGGTAAGTAAAGAGCACAGTCTGATCATACAGCACAGTGTCCTCTGCATCTGATGCAAGGGGTGACTGCAAGTATATGCAGAACTCTTTAAAGGATGCCACTGTTCCCTGGAACCACTCCTTCTGGACTTCTAATCCTACAGAGGGTCATTACATTCATTTGTCAAAGCATAATCAATTGTAAAAGAGGGAAAAGAACAGAGGAGAAAAACATCACGGTTTACTGTTCTCAGTGGGAACAAGTGTGCTGAAATTTTTATGTATTTGTTTTTAATGTGTTGAGGTGGTGGTGTATACATGTGCACATCCTAGGAATGGAACCCAGGGCTGAGTTCACTAAAGCAAACATTCTACTTACCCTCCCAGCCCTAACCTATACGGTTTTTTCAAACCTGTCATCATTTTTAAGATTTATTTTTTAATTGTATATCTGTGCTTGAGGTATGTATGTGCATATTCAGGTGTTAAATGTAAAAACAGGAGGCCAGAAGAGGGCCTGGAGCTATTGCAGTTGTGAGTTGTCCAAAGCTGGAGCTAGAAACCAAACTTGGATCCTCTGCAAGAGCTCTAAGTATTCTGAACCTCTGCGCCATCTCTCCAGCTCCCTGGATCATGTGCATAAGCAAACACACAAGCAAGCGCATACACATACACACACTTTAATTAAAAAGTCACTCACTTTACCTTTCAATTATTATTTTTAATTACATTTACTCATTTTGTTAAGGGACAACTTGCAGGGTTGTTCCTTTCCTTCTAACATGGGATCCAGGGATCAAAATCAGTGTTGGCTGCAAGCACCTTTACCCACTAAGCCATCTTGCCCACCTTTCATTTCTTAACCACCCAGGACTTCTATTACAACTTTTAATCAGTAAAGGAAGAAAGACAAAGAAGACAGAGGAAGAGAAAGTCGAAAGTAAACGGGGAGTCTAGGGCACAGCGGATGCAATGGGGATGGCGGTCCTCCAGGGCCTATCTGGAAACAAGTGGCCACCAAGAGCCAAAAGCCAGTTCCGTAAGGCCTATAAATTTTCTGTATGAGAAAACTCTGACAGGGACAGGAATCTGAGCAATAATCCTTGAGCAAGCTGCTAACAATGATTCTCCCAGCAGACTTTTTTTAAAAAGTATGTGTGTGTATGCACATGTGTGCATGTGTGCATGTGTGTGTGTATATACACAAGAGAAGCCAAAGTACTGATCTCTTAAAGCAGGAGTTACAGGGGCTGGAGAGATGGCTCGGTGTTTAAGAGCACTGGCTGCTCTTCCAAAGGTCATGAGTTCAATTCCCAGCAACCATAGTGGCTCACAACCATCTGTAATGAGATTTGGTGCCCTCTTCTGGTGTGTGGGCATACATGGAAGCTGAATGTTGTACACACAATAAATAAATAAATAAATGAATAAATAAATAAATAAGTCTTTTTTTTTTTTTTTTTTTAAAAACCTGTCTTGTTAAAAAAAAAAGCTGGAGTTACAGGTGGTTGTGAGCTGCCAATGCTGGTGCTGGGAACTGAACTCGGGTCCTCTGGAAAAGCCGCAAGAGGTCTTAACTGCTGAGCCCTTTCTCCAGTTCCTCTGACGCAGATTTAAGATTCTTTATCTATGCTGGGCGGTAGTGGCACGTGCCTTTAATCCTAGCACTTGGGAGGCAGAGGCAGGTAGATTTCTTTGAGTTCGAGGTTTGGTCTAGATAGCAAGTTTTAGAACAGGCTCCAAAGCTAAACAGAGAATCCCTGTCTTGAAAAAAATTTAAAAAAAAAAAAGATGTCTATAAATCATGGGTGTTTAGGATAAAAGGATAAACAAAATGTGATATACATATACTACACTTTGCCTTTTAAAAGGAAATTCTGATACAATATAGATGAACCTTGAAGATGTGCCGTATGAAATAAACAACAGGTAAACACTGCATGACTTCTCCTGTGAGGTATCTAGAGAACTGAATTCACAGGGACAGAAAACAGAATGGCAGTTGCCAGAACTGGGAGGATGAAGACATTGGAGATTAATTAATGCATGGAGAAATCAATCTTGCAGGATGACAAGTTCTGGAGACTGACATTGCTTGAGCTCAGAAATTCAAAATCAGACCAGGCAAAGACAAAATAAAAGAGCTAGGCATAGAAAGGTAAAGGCAGGTGGACTTCTGTGAGCTCAAAACCAGCCAGGTCTACATATCTAGTTCCAAGACAGCCAGGACTAAATAGAGAGACCCTGTCACAAGTAGGGAAAATAAATAAATAAACAAATAAATAGATTTAGATGGTAACATTTAAATTAAATTTGCATTATGTACACAATTTAAAAATTACTCAAAACTGTACACCCAAAGATAGCACAAAGCAAACTATAAATGTGTATACCACACCACAGTGGCCTACACCTGTAACCCCAGTTCTCAAAAGGCGGAGACAGGAGGAGCACTGTGAGTCAAATTAAGGGTTATATACTTAATTCGAGGTTGGCCTGGACTACAGAGTAATAATCTGCCTTAAAAACAAAACCAAAAAGAATAAAAAATAAAAACAAAAAAACAAAAACAAAGAACCCAGATGCACACACCATGTTCTGTTTGTGGTATTGGTGACATGGATTATTATATAATTATCAAATTCAGTAAGGTCTTTAAAATAAATGAACTTAATTATATGTAAAATATTCCTCAATAAAGTCAATTGTTTTGCAAAGGAGTGCTTATTATGTAACTGATCTTTTTTAGAGGGGGATGGAGCAAGGGTACTGGCAATCACACTCAGAGACCCACACATGCTAGGCAAACACTCTACCCCTGAGCCACATGCTCAGCATAGCAACAGAATTTTTGGTACAGATCTAAACTTATCAGTCTTAGTGCTGACTTTGAGGCGTTTCACTTTCTCCCCAAACCTAAGAGAACTGAGAGCCAAAGGAGATTCCTACCAAAGCCCACACTTACTGCAAGATGCTCATCTTGAGCTGCAAGCCGTGAAGCACCTCAATCACTCTCTGCACATCACCAAGAAGCTGATGGGTGGCCACGATCTTCTTGGCATTCTGATGGGAGTAGTTCTCTTCTAGAAATGCCAGGCCATGCATATGTCCCCGGCTCAACCACTCCTTATCATACCAGTACTTGAAGCCAGGCCTCTGACCTAAAGTAGTGACATTAAAAGACGATCAAACATGGCCTGAGAGAAACCCAGGCTGCCCCATCATTGGTCCAATCACCATGTTTCCATGATGGACTGATTACTGTGCTCCTTTCGTTCACATTTACTTGGCACCTGCTCTATGCTTGGTCTCTACTAGGTGTTGGAGATGAGGTAGGAATACAGACAGTATGGTTCTTTCCACTGGCCACAGGGGTAACCAAAGCACAGTTCTGATATATTTTTTCCCTCTTTCCTTATCTCCACTCTTGTTCCTTTTCTCTTTACCCTCTCTCCCTTTCTTTTTCTAGACAGGGTCTCAAGTAGCTCAGACTATCCTCAAACTGATTATATAGCTTATACTGGCTTTGAACTCCTGTTTTTCCTGTTTCCATTCGGAGAGTTCTAGTATTGTGGAACATTACTTTATGTAAAGATGTGTTACATTTGTTTATGCTGCAGAATATTACCTGAACTGTGTAAAGGTGTGTTACTTCTGTTTATGCTACATTTGTCTGATTATGTAAAGATGTGTTGCATTTGTTTCACCTTGCCTGCTTAAGGCACCTGACTGGTGTAATAAAAACCAAGGCAGGAAAAGGACAGGCAGGGTTGGCATGGAGAGAAAATAAATTGGAGGAAAAATCTAGGATTGAGGAGAAACAAGGGAAATGCACAGGGCCAAGCAATCACCAGCCAGCTAGACTTGAGAAATAGTGAAAGTAAGTTATACAGAAAAAAAGAACAGTGAAATACCCTGAGGCAAAAGGCAGATAAAGAGAAACAGGTTAATTTAAGGTAAAAGAGCTAACCAGAATGAGCATAAGCTAGGCTGCACATTCAAAACTAATAATAAGTCTCTGCATTGTGTTTGGGAGCTGGTTGGTGGCCCAAAAGAAAAAAGCCTGGTGCATTCTGGTATCAGATGCATGCTACAATGGCCGGCTGGACTATCTCTCTCTCTTTTTTAAAAAATATTTATTTATTTATTATGTATACAATATTATGTCTGTGTGTAGGTCTGCAGGCCAGAAGAGGGCACCAGACCCCATTACAGATGGTTGTGAGCCACCATGTGGTTGCTGGGAATTGAACTCAGGACCTTTGGAAGAGCAGGCAATGATCTTAACCTCTGAGCCATCTCTCCAGCCCTGGACTATCTCTTACATTTAAGAGATACTTACTTTTCCCTCCTCTGCTCAGAACCTTCCACAGCTTTTGACAGCTTACAGAAGAATAACCCAAACCCCTAACTAACTCTTTATGGCTCACAGGACCATTCCTTCCTGTCTCCTTCTACCCTATGGTTTTCCTGAGTTTTGGGAACACACGCACACACGATGACCTCTCCTATTGTGTGTCTCTGTCTGAAGTGCTATTCCCCTAGACCTTTACAGTACTGGAGACTCGCCATCTCCTCAAGAGGGCCTTTATGCCACCATCCAGCATCAAAAGAGCCTTTTCAGAGTCTCTGGTTACTCCCTCATCATCCCTTCTAGCTTCACCTGTGCACACAGTCTTGCGTTTAATTTGTTTCAACTTTGGTTTTCTGTTCCCAATCCTATTAAGAGTCAGAAAACAAGGAACCAACTCATTGATGGCTGCAGTTCCAGAGCCTAGCAAAGGGTTCCAAATGGACTTATCTAATGAACGAGAGGTTCCAAGCCCCTTTCCAACAGTACCAGCTGCCCCTAGCTAGACAGATGTTTCCCATATGCTATGTAACATGGCCTGGATGACTCCAGGGGTCTTGCTTATTACAAGCCTCCTTAGGAGAAAACAGCTCAGGGACTCAGCAGTACTTCCTGCTCCAAAAGCTCAGGAGACAGCACTTTCCAAAGAAACTCAGTCACTCTTCAGTCACTAGAAAACCCTACAACAGGCTGGGTGTGGTGGAAAGGACAGCCAAGAGCCATGGACAACCCCTGGAAACCACAAAACCAGCTGATCCTGATGAGATACTGAGCAAGACACTGCTTGGAGTGGTGAAAAGCTGTATACAACCATGCTGTGGCCCTTCCAGGGGCCGTGATGCACTAGAGGGCAGGTGTACCCTCCAACATCTCTGAAATGCCAAGAGCAGAGCCGCACACCCATCCTCAGATTTCTCAGGGAAAGAAGTGCTTCACTGTTGAAACTGGGACAAGAAACCAGCAAGGCCCTGAGCAAGAACGATGAGCCAATTCACGGAGCAGACAACACTGTGGACAGTCTCACACAGACCTGGGGAAGTCCTAGACTGCTGCCCCGCTTTGTGCTCATCATTCACAATACCATGCATGGTTTTCACCACATTCCAAGAAATGTTCTAGATCAAGGTCAAGCCTGCTGCTGGGTAAGTAAACACCTTCATACACATTCCCTCACTGCTGGGTTGGAGAGCTGGCCACCAGGGGGGCTTCCAAAATGCTGAGGAGAGTCACCTAGCCATCCACAAAGAAATTCATCAAGAATACGGTCAGGGTGTCACTAGCTGCTGAGCTAAGAGGAAGTTACATACATACTGCTGGCACCCCGGCTCCAGAAATCTCTACCTGGAGGGTCTTGGCAGACATAGCAGGTGTATTTCTCGGGCACATTTTCTTCCAGTAATCCCATGCAGACCCCGTGCTGCCAGCACTGGCATTCTTCACACTGGGAAAAGTAAAGAAGCAACACAACTTAGAAGGCAGGAGGGTGAGAGAAAACGGCAGGGAGCACTCCCTACTGACTCCTGCCCACCACTGACCACATGGAGGCTTACACATAAGTGAACAGGGTAGACTAAAGAGTCCTGCGTTCTTCAGTCCTAAGAGCCATATTTGAAGGACCCCTGAGGCTATCGGCTCTGGTAGAGGCCACAACACATGAAGAACACTTAGATGTGAGGTGTGGTGGAACACAAGGTGAGCCTCAGTTACACTGTGAGACCAAAGCCAGCCTGGATACTTTAGAATCTGTCTCAGAACCAAAATTTACATTAACTGGATAGTACTGACTCCAGACTGACTATTGTCACTTCCCTTCTCAGCTTCTACTGCCAGTCAACGGGGAAGCCACAGCCCCATTTCACACCAAAACAAACTGCAAAAGGATAAAACAGACATAAGGGTTTTTTTTTTTTTTTTTTAAATTCTTTCACAGGTTTTCTCTGTGTAGCCCTGGCTGTTCTGGAACTTGCTTTGTAGACCAGACTGGCCTCAAACTGAGATCCACCTGCCTCTGCAACCTGAGTGCTGGGATTAAAAGTACAAGCCATTGCCACCTAGCTAAAACATGTATAAGGTTTCTCTGTCTCTCTCTTTCTCCTCTCTCTCTCTCTCTCTTTGGTTTTTAGAGACAGAATTTTTCTGTAGCTTTGGAGCCTGTCCTGGAACTTGCTCTGTAGTCCAGGCTGGCCTCAAATTCAACAGAGATCTGCCTGTCTCTGCCTCCCGAGTGCTGGGGATGCATAAGGTTCTTAAAATCTCTGAAGCTCTAGAAGAAACCACAAAAGTCTACACTTAGGAAGCAGAGACACGTGGTAGCATGTGACTGTAACCTCAGTATTTAGGGAGCAGAGACAGAAAGCTCAAGGACAAATGGGACCAGGATGAGACAGTGGTTAATTTCATCTGCTTTAATCTAGAATCACCTGTGAGGAGTCTCTCAACAAGGGATTGTCTAGATCAGGTTAATTTGTGGATCTGTTTATTTAAGATTATCTTGAGTAGGTTGAGTGGAAGACCCTCTTACTATAGGTGGCATCATTTCCCTAGGCAAGGGATGCTAAACTTTGTAAGAATAGAGAAACTAAGCATGCAGCATGCAGGTATTAACTAGTTCCACTCTTCTGACAGCTGATGCACTATGATGAGCTCCTGCACCATGCCATGCTGTGTCCATCTACCCCTCCATAGCTATGGACCACAGTAATTTCTCCCTTAAGTTGCATTTGTCAGGATAGTCTATAATAGCAACAGAAAATAGCTAAGACAGACTCCACCTAAAAAAAGTCAACTAAGGGCTGGAGAGATGGCTCAGTGGTTAAGAGCATTGCCTGCTCTTCCAAAGGTTCTGAGTTCAATTCCCAGCAACCACATGGTGGCTCACAACCATCTGTAATGAGGTCTGGTGCCCTCTTCTGGCCTACAGACATACACATAGACAGAATATTGTATACATAATAAATTTAAAAAAAAGTCAACTAAAAGGATAAAACACATAAATTCAACTACATACACTAAATCAAGTCAATTTCAAAATTTGATGCCATGTACATAAAAACAAAGAAAGCAAACCAAGAAGCTGGACCTATTATTCCTAATGGATATTAGCCAATGCAGAGTATTAATGCATGGTGGGCTGCCAGTCCTTTCGTTGGGAACACCTACTGCCACCAACACAGACAGATACACACCATCCTCTCCCCCATAACACCAAGTAGCAGACAGAAACAGATATTTTATAAACCCAGACTCCACTTCTTTAGGCCACAAGGGAGATTTATGTCAAAGAGAAGAGGAGTCCATAAAGAAACTGAATTGTCACCCCTCACTGTGGGACGACAGGCCAGGCCGTCCCCTTTAGCCTCAGTGACTGCTCTCTCATTCTATTTACAGCAGCCTACAATTCTCAGAAAGCTGAATCAAAAGGCAAACTTGGTCTGCTGCTGTGAGCAGTGCACACTGGAGGCTGCTGACACACCTCACTATCGCTGCTGGCCTTACATTCTCTCGGGAGATCAGTTTATCTTCCTCTGGCCTGTGTTCTAGGAGCTCTACTTGCCTGTATCATGAAGTCATTTTCCTCTTGGACTTCACAGATGCAACGAACCACCTCAAAATCATAGCGGTCGTCCCCATCAAGCTCCTCATCGGGGTTGGTGGTGACATCGACATCTTGACCATATTCCTCATCAGTCCAAAGAAAGCTCTCAGAAGAGGACTCACTCAAATTATCCTCCTCTGGAAGGAAAGGGAGGCCAATAGTTAATGCTCTAAACTCACAGATAATGCTTCTGCATACCACACTGTCTCCGCCCCTCCTTCAGGGACTTCCACAGCCTGGCAACAGGACACTGCTCTCAGGCAGGGCTTTTTTTTTTTTTAAATATGTATTTATTCATTATGTATACAGTATTCTATATATGTGTATATGCCTGCAGGCCAGAAGAGGGCACCAGATCTCATTACAGATAGTTGTGAGCCACCATGTGGTTGCTGGGAATTGAACTCAGGACCTTTAGAAGAGCAGGCAATGCTCTTAACCACTGAGCCATCTCTCCAGCCCCAGGCAGGGCTTCTTACTGGAACATGCTGCCTGCCAAGGACTGAACTATATGTCCTCATTTCACTAAGGGACCACGAAGAGGCTCCCAAAATCCCTGAGCTCACTATCAGAAGAGTGACTTCTTGTGAACCACACACACCACTGCCCTAAGGACTCTAAAATGCTCCCTAGCTGCCCCTAGGCAGCCAGGACCAAGCATATAGCCATCTCTATCCACAGCCACCTTTAGAGTTCTGCACACCACAGGGAGAGAGGCAGGACCAACTGCAGGGATAAGGTTAGATCCCGGTGCCCGACTACTTATGGTCACCGAGTCCTTCCTCCACAGCACACCCACTGGTTATGGACCGCACACTTCCTAACAGGTGTTCAGCTGAGAGTGGGCTCTTACCACATGCTTTCAGTTTCCCTTTCTGGTTTCCATTATCTGAACCATGGAGTTGTGGGCTCATATGGACCCCAGGCTTGTGTGAGGACCCACACCTGGCAACAGCAAATGCTTTGGGTGGAGAAGGTTCCTGGGAGGTGTCGCTGATGTCTTCACTGCAAGGACATTCTACAAGAACAGCATCAGGTACAAATGAGCAACCCCAGACACCACCCACATCCCAGAAGCAACCCAATAGCAGCCTGCAGTCCAAAGAGCTCAAAGGCCTGGGTGACGGGCAGTCACTTCCTTCTCACCCTGCCCTTCCTTCTTTTCTGGTAAAATGGCTTTTGTAAGCCAAAAGGGGCACTGAGAATAAAACAAGGCACCTCTTTAGCTCCCAAGGTTGAACAGAGATTTTTTTTTCAAACACTGTTGTTGGAATTGAAACGCACTTTTCAAGAACTGAAGCTTTTCTTGAGAATTGGGTGTTTAACAGTTATGAAACAAACCACGAAGATCATGCCCAGCTGTAATCTCAGTGCCTGGGAGGCTGGAGCTGAAGAATTCAGTCTGAGAGCAACCTGAGCTATGTTAGTGAGTGAGCTGACTTGGCTTAGTGTTCAGCATCAACCCACACCCTCTTCCAGGGCCTATGCCGAGCCCACAAAGCCCTAGAAAAGGCCTGCTGGTTATTCCTAAGCAGGGAAACCATTCAGGGAAAATTACCAGGCTTGGTTTTCTTTTTCTTTTTCTTTTTCTTCTTTGGTTTCACTCTCACAAGCTCTTTGAATTTCTTCTCTTTATTCCTTTCTTTCTCTTTTGCAGCTAGAATTAACACACATTCAAGAGTTGTTACTTTAATATTTTATTTCAGTTCTGAGATCTTGTTCTTTTCTTAGTAATCAAGTATGCGCAAGACAAAAAAATAACACAGTCTCTGACATGGTCCTGTCTGGGAAGGTCCCTTTCTGCCCCTGGGAGATACAGGCAGGTGGATCTCATGAGTTCACACCAACTCGTCTACAGAGCAAGTTCCAGGCCAGCCAGGGTGAGACTGTCTCTCAAATAACAATAAAAATAAAAAAAATAATAATAATAAAGTTCAAGGCCAGCAAGGCTACACTGTGAAACTTTGTCAGGAATAGAAAAAAAAAAAAAAAACCTTGTGTGTGTGTGTGTGTGTGTGTATAGATATAGAGATAGAGATATAAACTACAATCTATCTAATAGAAGTCCTGGGACATGAACTGTTCCCAAAATGGGAAATGCAAATAGACACAGATCTAATTCTCAACATTACCCCCCACCTCCCCGGTATCATAGACTTCTCCCTTCAATTTGCCCTTGCTACATAAGTAGACACTGTGTCCCCAGTATCTCTGTAAACTTCCACTACTTTGCAGCATCTAGCAGTTGTCCAATCTGCTAAGGTGCCCTTAGTCACAGGCATCACAGGGCAGCTATGAATGAGGCCAGCATGTCTGCAGAGAGCAATGACAAGCTGCAGTGTCACAAAGGTGGACACATTTGAACTCAAAAGGGTTTTGTCATGCCTCCTTTCCACTGTATAAAAGAAAGTGACAGTTAAGCTACATTGATATACCTCAATTATGTGCTCTCTTGATCCCTCATCCCTAAAATTGGTTATTTTTCTGGCAGTGCTGGGGACTGACCACAGGACTTTCTGCATGCTTGACAAGCAACTCTGCCCCAATCCTAAAATTTCTGTTGTTATGTTTCCACCTGCAATGTGATGTTATATGGAAAAGGAAACTCTGGGAGGCACCTAGCATGAGGGTGGGGCCTTCCTGATGGGACTAGTGTCTTTCTAGAACTAACTAGAGATGCATGTGAGGATGCGGAGGAAAGATCCATCATCGGGAGCCACACTAGTGATGCTTTAATCTAGGAATTCCCAGCCCGTAGAACCATGGGAGAGAAATGCTGGCATACATGTAGAGGTGGCCCATTCTCTACTACATGAGTCCCTGGGACTAAACTGCCATCAGGCTTGGCAGTAAGTGCCTTTTCCAGTGAGCTTACCACACAGAGGTGTAGCCTAGGAAGAGCACCATGGAATGGAAGAGAAAGAAATTCGCTCCTGCTTACTATCTATTGCCATTCCCACCTGGGCCATTTTCCTACCCTGGGAAAACCTTGGCTTTAGACTAAACTGAACCTTGGGGCACCAGAGTGCTAGTTTCCGCTGCCATCCGCATTATTGTGTTGCTAGAAAATTTGGTGGCAAGGACGCTTCCTCTCTCCCCTTGAAGAGTATTAATATCCCTAAAGACTCAGTGTTTGGCTGGGTACAATTGTGCATACCTTGAATCCCAGCAGAGGCAGGTAGATCTCTGTAAATCTCTATAGATCAACACAGTATATAAAGTTCCAGGCTAGTCAGCACCACACAGTCTCAAAAAAGCCAGTGTTTGACCCTAAATGTATCAAGTAATGTTTAGATGAAAGAAATGAACCAGACCTTTGCTTCTTTGTTCCAGAGCACCCACAACCATAAGCACTTCCCAGAAGACGACTTAGGTCTCTTTAGCAGGGCCCAGGCCAAAGCATGGCAATAAATCCTAGCAAAGTGGACAGGCTGATCTAGTTTAGCTTGAAGCAATTCTGACTCCAGCATCTGGAGCCCCTGCTCAATAAGCAACTTTCCCTGAGGTAGGTGATCTCTGCTTTTAAAAAGTAGGGCATGGGCTTTGGTGTTCAATCTAGACACAGTCCAGCTCATACAAGCCCACTCTGAAAAACAGCCATCCCCTGCTGAGGCTTGGACAAGACTGAAGTAAAGCCACTAGAATGGGGAGTGCCCTATGCTGTATGTTATACAGCTACTCTCTTTCTAGTGGTCTGTTGACAACTAGTCTTCCTTGGGCAGTTCATTCTAACTTAGCCTTTAGTCTCAGCAAGTACAGCCAGCTGAAGGAAAGAGAGCTACACAGGCCAACAGATGGAATACCATTGGCCACCCATTCACAGCACTGGGCACCTCACAGGTAAGGCTAGTTTGTATTGATCTGTGTTTTAGGTAGAAAACACAGGACAACTGGGCGGTGGTGGCGTAAGCCTTTAATCCCAGCAGAAGGCGGGTCTCTGTAAATTCAAGGCCAGCCTGGTCTATATAAGAGCTAGTTCCAAGATAGACTCCAAAACTACAGAGAATCCCTGTCTTGAAAACAAAAAACAAAAACAAAACAAAAAAAAAAAAAAAAAGAAAGAAAAAAAAAAAAAAAAAAAACAGGACAATTTTTAAAGATTAACTTCTAGGTAAAATATATAAAAGTCACGATTTTCATGTTGCTCACACACTAAGATGGTTGTCATATGTCCACTACACAGGACATGTTCTAAGAAATTCATCCTTAGCTAATTTCACTGTCCAAACTCCAAAGGCTGCTATGTCACAGATAACATAATTTTATGACACTGTGGTTATATACATGGTTTTGCCACTGACCAAATTACCACATGGTGCCACAAGACTATTTTGGATATACTAAATATACCATTAAAAGCACTGTTTCTTTTCATATTTTTAAAAATGTGCCTATTCAAAAATAATAAACTATGGGCTGGAGAGATGGCTCAGATGGTCTTCCAAAGGACCCAGGTTCAATTCCCAGTACCTACATGGCAGCCCACAACTCTCTGCAACTCTAGTTCCAGAGGATCCAAGACCCTCATACAGATTAACATGCAGGCAAAACATCAATGCATATAAAGTAAAAATAAACTATAAAAAAAAATTAAGTGGGCGGCAGTGGCACACACCTTTAAATCCCAGCACTCGGGCAGCAGAGGCAGGCGAATCTCTGCGAGTTCGAAATCAACCTGGTCTACAAGAGCTAGTTCCAGGACATGTTCTAAAGCTACAAAGAACCCCTGTCTCAGGGTGAAAAAAAATCATTCTCAATATTTAGGCTAGCCTGGCATAAATAAGACTCTATCTAAAAAGCAAAGCAAATTTTCAATTTCTCTAAATTTTACAAGAAATCTCAAAAAGGGGGGGGGGGTTCTCTACTGAGGTAGGAAGGGAGATTGGTGGCTGTGCCAGCACATTGTGATTTCTGTACTAAGCAGCTTTTACAAAGTGTCTTGAAGTGCGTGAGGGGTTAGAGGGTTCACGCCTGCACCCAGCAACAGACAGGCTCAAACTCACTTTTATATCTTTTCAACGTCTGTCCTGGCAGGAACAGGACATGAATCTGTGGGGTACCAGGGCAGCATTCAGCTGTTCTGGGGCCAACTTCTGCTGATCTCAGAGCTCCTTTACTTGATGGTCCCCACCCATCCTGGGAGCACCACAGCCTTCACAGTAACTCCCTCAACGTCACATGAACACAGAGAAGCAGAGCTTCCTGCTTCCTCCAGGAGGGCTTCAGTTCTATGATGGGTACAGTCCCAAGAACCACCTCCTCATAGGGACCAATCAACCTACGGCAGTTTTCCATCTAAGAAATGTCAGAGTCCTTTCAGGACACAAAAGCAAGATACTCACTTGGGGAGCTGGCAGAGCCCCGCTTCCTGGTCAGGCTCTCCTGGCTGGCCTTGTCAGGCCCTGCAGAGCCCCGAGTTTGCACATGCCTCTTCCCCGGGCTCTCCTCTGGCTCTGGTGATTTCTCTATCCCATGGAAATACTTCATATGATAGTGCAGCAGCTTAGCCTTGCGGAAAAATTTCAAACAGTCCACAACCTTGCATCGAAACTTGTGGTCTAGGTCCACAGCTGGCACATTCAATGTCACAAAGTCATCTGTTTTCCTCAAAGTATTTGGAACTGTAAAAAAAAAAAAAAAGTGAAGAACCACGGATTGTGCTGGCTGTTATGGAGTGTACATCAGCACAGCCAGAAAATGTAGCAGTGGCAAGCAATTCCTGCACAAGACATCAATACACTGCTACCTCCAAAGCACTGTGTGGAGAGGAGATCCAACATCCAGGAAACAACCTTGACTCCATTTAGAAAGAGGAGACTGACACATTTATCTGAAACAGCCTTATGTCCTCAGGGTTTCACAGACCTTGGGCACCACTGGCTAGTGCACCCCCACTGCATAGTCACACCAGCACCGCTCTGCACCCCCACTGCAAAGACACACCAGCACCGCTCTCTGCACCCCCACTGCACAGGCAAACCAGTGCCGCTCTGCACCCCAGCGCCACTCTGCACCCCCACTGCATAGACACACCAGCGCAGCCCTTTATTAGCTACATGCCTAAGCTGCCTAAGTCAGTCTGGTTCCTCAGTTTCTTGCCATGAAAATGACAAATACTATCAATTCCAAGGAGCTGAAGAGTTAAAGATAACCTATGTACAGGGATCAATAAATGGAAGATTTTTTTCCAGTGTAAAACATCTCTATAAGCACACTCATGGGTCTCTAAAATTTAGACAGGGACAGTTATTGTAATTATCAACAAAATGTAAACTGTTTCCTCAATCACCTCTCGCACATCCTGGCTGGGGGACAGATTACTTTGTAAAGCCCCCAATTTTGTCTACATACTCCTAAAAAAGTGAAATCCAATATAAACCACAAAGCTCCTAGTGTGGCCATCCAGCAGAATCATTACCCCCACATGAGCAGCATCTTTTACTGGGACAGCAAAAGGTTTTTGGGAGGAGTGGGGAAATCTCTATGTAGCCCAGACTGTCCTGAAACTCACCTTCTGAGTACAGGGATTAAAAGCATATGCCACCATGCCTAGTTTTAAAATATGTGTGCGTATATGTATGTATACACACATACATATCTTAAATATGTATGAGTGTTTTGTCTGCATAATGTACCATGTGTACCATGTTCATATCTAGTACCCATAGAAGCCAGAAGAGGGTGTTGGATCCTCTGGAACTGGAGTTCCAGGTGTTTGTGAACTGTCACATTGACACTGGGAATGGAGCCTGGGCTTCCATAAGAGCAATGAGTGTTCTTAACTGTTAAGCCATCTCTCCGGCTCCATTTCATCTTTTTTGTTTTTGTTTTTTGAGACAGTTTCTCTGTGTAACAGCCCTAGCTGTCCTGGAACTAGCTCTTGTAGGCCAAGCTGGCCTTAAACTCATAGAGACCCCCCTTGTCTCTGCCTCCCAAGTGCTGGCATTAAAGGTGTGCACCACCACTGCCTGGCACATTTTATCTTTTTAATGCATATTAGAGCTGGGGATGTACCTCAATGGTAGAATGCCTGCTTAGCATGCATGAAACACTGGATTTGACTGAGGGGGACCCTGCAAGGTATCAATGCAGATAGTGATCCACAGAGAGATGAGAATGAAGACTGATTGTGTCAACCTGGATCAGACTTCGGGGAGTCTAATACCAGGTGGTTTGTTGTCAGCATATTTAAAACACAATACAATTTGGGAAAAGGTTTCCAGGCAACAATTGTTCCATCCCTGGCACACAATAAAGCTTAAGGGAACACTTATAAACTCTTTACTAAGGACATGTGACCATGAGGGTGAGGTCTACATGTAAAAGGCCTAGAATTCAGTGTGGTCTTTGATGGATTGCAAAGAGGTCAGCAGGCTATAAAATGTGACATCTCCTGTAAGGTTGGGCTCCATTAAATATAAAGGTCTCGGGAGGGAGAGTCTGGGATAAACATTCTGGGGGATTTAGGTGACGTCTGCCTCTATAGCAAAAGGTTGGTGAGGATAGCTAAAAGGTCATCAGGTCCTTAACAAAATCCACTCTCAGCCTTCTGAGCTGGAAAATAGGTGTTTGATCTCCTCCATTGAGGAGAGGTCCTAAGGTGTTTAATATTCCCAGTTTCCCTAGTGATCTACGGGTGCAAGGACCTCTGTGTCCCCAATATTTGACTTCCAATAAACTATCTTTTTTAAAACATCAAAACATAAAACCATAAGTCAAAGTACACCCCAACTTTCCCCAGTTTTATTAAACTTGTTTTAATTAGAGTTTCTACTGCTGCGATAAAACACTATGACCAAAAAGCAACTTGGGGAGGAAAAGGTTATTTGGATTACACTTCCATATCACTGATCATCATCAAAGGAAGTCAGGGCAGGAACTCAAATAAGGCAGGAACCTGGAGGTAGGAGCTGATGCAGAGGTCATGGAGGAGTGGGGCTTATTAGTTTGCCCACTATGGCTGCTTAGCCTATTTACTTATAGAACCCAGAACCATCAGCCTAGGGATGGCACCAACCACAATGGGATGAATGCTTCCTCTTCAATCACTAATTAATAAAATGCCCTACAGGCTTACATACAGCCTGATGTTATAGAGGCATTTTTTTTTTTTGAGGTTTCCTCCTTTCATATAACTTTAGCTATGTCAAACTGATATAAAACCAGCCAGGAAAAAAAAAAAACCTACACAGTAAATTATAATTGCTTAGTGAACTCCACCTGATTGTTTTAGTCTAAGGCCTTAGTAACATTTTTTCATCAATTTTGGTTGTTTTGGGGGGGATAAGTTCTTGCTATGTAGGCGAAGCTACATACAAACTCTAGACTTCCTGCCTCCACATTGTAAATGCTGGGATTATAGGCCTGCAGCAATATGCCCAGCAAGAATTTTGTAATCCTCACTGTGCAAACTCATATATTCTTGGGTCTATACCCAAGTCAATGAAAGAACAATCCAGTAGCTACGGGAAACCCTCCCAACAACTGCCTTTAGGCCAACATTAACCAATCATTCTATATGCAGTATTTCCTGAAACAGTTCAATTCCATCTTTAGAGCCTACCAATGTCCTAATTACTATCTCCTTATTTATGAACAGATTCCAAGAGAGGTGTGGTCTGACTATAGGCTAACTAGGGACACATGGGACCTGACAGCCTGCCACTACAGCAACCTTTTGAAAAGACAACTGATGTGGGATTTCCCTCTGTATGCTGTGAATACCATTGGTTAATAATGAAACTGTCTTGGGCCTGCACAGGGAATAGAGGTAGGTGGGGAAAACTAAATTGAATGCTGGGAGAAAGGAGGCAGAGTCAGAGAGAAGCCATGTCGCCCCACAGGAAACAGATACCACCGGAACTTTACCTGGTAAGCCACAGCCTCGTGGCAATACACAGATTTCTAGAAATGAGTTAAATTAAGATGTAAGAGTTTGCCAATAAGAAACTAGAGCTAATGGGCCAAGCAGTGATTTAAATAATATAGTTTCTATGTGACTATTTTAGGACTGAGCACCTGGGAACCAACAAGTGGCCTCTCTCAATAGACAACAAAGTCAGTTCAGCAGGAAAAAATTTCCCTCAAATCAAAAGCCCCGATTCTTCTCTGTATTTGAGTAGAAGGTGAGACAGCTGCACTGCCAAGAGAAGCAAGCCTAGCACCTGGGTGCCTCTGAGGGATAACAGTGCCAAGATCACACAGGCTTAGGTAGGCAAGGAAACTCCGTATGGAAAAGACACTGCCAGATGTCACTAGGACAAAGTCCCCAGCCAGCCAAACTAAGAGCTCTTTTCAAGGATGGTGACGCTAACAAGGCAGAGTACGTACTATATCAAAAGATGGATGATCTGAACACTAGAAATCTTCAGCCACTGTTGTTCAGGCAGTTGGGCTTCCAACAAGCCTAGTGGTCTTCATGTCCCTGTGTACTCCTCCATCCCATCCCTCAATTTGAGCAGCACCCGTGAATCATTTCTAACAGAATATGGCAAAGGCAGTAGCATCTCCTGCTAGTGAGGTTGTAACACTAGCTTCCTGGCAGACAGACTTCTCCGTTGGCTTAAAAACACAGGCCATGTTCTGAGCCACTTCCCAGAGGCCATTGCACAGAGGACCCGGAAGTGCCAGGAAAATGCCAAGGCCTTCAGTCACCATCTTCAAGTAGCTGAAGACTGGGCTCCTCCCCTGAAAGTTTTCAGATGAGAGCTCAGTCCTGGACAACCCCCAGCTGAGTCAGCCACATCAAATAAGAGAAAATAAAAATGTTCCAAGTCTCTGTGTTTGGAGTAATCCTATCACACTGTAATAGAGAATACAGAGTGGGATCAGCAGCCTTCTTATTCCTATAGTCCTGTAACAGAGAAATTAGTATATGTGTATGTATACTGACATATGCACGCACGTGGTCTCCAAGAGCCAGGGCCATCTGGACTCCTTCCTGCATGCAGAGCAAGCAACGGTTTGGCCAGGTTTTGTTTTCATCTGTGTCCTCTGGGGAGAGAATCAGGGCTTTCTGGCTATTGGCAGCATTCAGCTCCTTGGAGGCTAGTATTGCTATAAATCACACATACCTGGGCAATGATTTATACTTTTCCTACTATAACAAACAGATCTCATACTTCTGAAAAAGCTTTTAAATAGGTGAGCATTTTTATTGTTTTATTTTACTGCTGCAGGACTAGGGGGTTGAACCCCAAGTTTCATGTATGATAGAACCGTACCCCACTCCAGTCCTTAAATTCTGTTCAGTGTAAAAGTCAATTTTAGGGGCTGGAGCAAAGGCTCAGCAGTTAAGAGCTCTGGTTACTTTCTTCCATAGGATCTGGGTTTGATTCTCAGTATCCAGGTGGTAGCTCATGACAGTCTGTAACTCCTTTTCCAGGAACTCTCAAGCTCTCTTTCTGGCCACCACAAACACAAGGAACAATTGTGAAGCACAGACAGATTCAGGCAAACACACCCACACACATACACACACACAAAATTAATAAAAATGCTAAACCTACTTTAATCTCTTTTGGTATGCCCATTGCCAATATCTCAAAAGCTAGGTGGATGACACTCAGACTGGCCTAATTCTGGGTCCTTACCACTATTTTGTCTTCTAAAGTCATTGTTCTTCAGCAAGCCTCAGTTCCTACCTCAGCCAATATCACCTGGCCCCAGGTGTGCCTTCTCTCCCTGCCATTCATCTCTAGTTCACTCAAGTCTTCATTTCCATCCAGACATAGCTCACTCAGCATGTAGGAAGGGATCCCCTACATGCCCCCTCTGGCAGGGAGCACATGTCATCTACTGCTGGCCCAATGATTACATGCTGCACCTCATCACTGAACACACTGAGCTTAGTGCAAGTGGAGATAGAAGGATCAGGGCTGAAGATATCCTCACAGCCAAGTTCCAGGCCAATCTAGGATACAAGGGACCCTGCCTCAGAATTAATTAATTAGGGTTGGGTGTGGTGACACATGCCTTTAATCCCAGGAGGAAGAGGCAGGCAGACCTCTGTGAGTTGCAGGTTAGTCTGGACTACAGAGTTCCAGGAGAGCTAGAAGTGTTACACAGAGAAACCCTGTCTCCAAAAATTAAAAACCAACCACAACAAAATTATAAAGGGGTCCTGTCCTTTTTGTATCAACTTCAAAACCATGGACACAGGAAAAATGAAAACCAGATGAAACACTCACTAACTTGGGTGTGGTGGCAGCTGCTTGTAATCAATCCCAGTACCTGGCAGACAAAGAAAGCTGGGGGATGGTGAGTTTACAGCTGGTTAGGGCTACACAGGGAAGCTTGAACACACACACACACAAACGCACACACATACACACACACACACACACACACACACACACACACACACACACACACACACACACACGAGCAGGCGAGGGGAGAAGAACCCACCAGTTCAGAAACTATAGCAGTGCTCCTTTAGGGTCTGAACCACCTCCTATCCTACCAGGTGTTGCTTTGTAAGACAGTTACAGAAATTCTGTCTAACTGTTGTTGAGACAGGATTTCACTCCGTGCACCAAACTGGCCTTGAACCTACCCAGGATGACCTTGAACTCACTGGGTAGCCCAGGGTGCCTCAAACTCACAGTAACCCTCCAGCCTCAGCCTCCCAGATGCTGAGATTACATGTGTGAGCCACCATGCTTCTCTTTTTTGTACTGTATTTACAAAATTTTCATGGGTCTGAGATAATTACAAATTAGACTTAAAAATATACACAGGGCTGAGGGTGTCACTCAGTGGTATAACCCTGGCTTGACTTGTACAAAGCCCTGGGTTCAATCTAATACCATAGAAGAAAAGAAAGCATGACCAAGTGTGTAGCTCAGTAGCAGAGTGTGTACTCAATAGGGGTGAATCTGTGGTTCAGTCCTTAGCACTAAGAAAAAAGATAAACCATACATGTATGTTTACACATATGTATGTGTATGCTCAGGAGAAATATCTAGGGTCAACAGGAGCTTAGGGAGTAAAGGTGCTTGCTGCATAAACCTGCCATGTGATTCTGCTTCCCAAACCCACATAAAAGAAAAGAGAAGTGGCTCACAAAGTTGGCCCCAGACCTCCATTCATCTGGTCCCAGTGAACATTTCCTGGCTTTCCCACAGAATATAAATTTCTACACACATACACACTCAACATCTATTCCATAAGGTGGCAGTGTTGCCCCAGCTGCCTGGGCTGGGCTTTGGGAGGCCCAGCTGCCATCCTTCTCTGAACCTGACATGTTGTTTATGCCAGCTCCAACTGCTGCCTAGGAGTCTCACAGTCATGACTCTCCATCTAGGTTTAGGAAGACCAAATCTGTGGCAGCAGCCTGGAGAACAGTCACTTCCCAGTAACTGTGCTGCCTCAGTCACCCCTGCTCCCTGTGGCCGTTTTGCTGACAACTCAGCCAATTTCCTGTTCACTTATATAACACATTCCTGGCGTATGAGTCTTTAACAGCCTTTTTCCCGGCAATCTTTCTGTATCATCTGTATTTCCCACAGAGCCCTTGTTCCAAAACAAACCCCAGGAACACCTCTTTGCTTCTAGGACAAGTATTTCTCCCCTTTAGCTACAGAATTCCAAAGGCTACCCATCCCCAAGTCCTAATCATCTACAGCCTGCTGCCCCTCATTCAGAGTGGACACATGAATGGGACAAGGGCCTGGAAACAGATGGCCCCACACCCCACACTGCACAAAGTCTCTCCAGGCAGTAATTTTGCTCTCTTCTTACTGTGTCCAGAGCACCCAGCAACACATCAGATGGGACTGGGCCATGTCAGAAGGGCAGGATTCGGGACCACACTGGAAATCTATAGGTACAGACAGCTTTGGATGAGCTGCATCTTCTTGCAACTTACCAGGCTCCTCTGTCTACTGTAAAGTTAGACTTAACTTGAAAGTAAAGAACACCATCAAATTCCTCAATGCAAATGGCCTCAGACTGACAGCAACTTCCTTGTTAGGCCTTAACCTACTTTAGGAAGTCAAAAGGCACACACATGATAGTCTCATGGGCCCCCATCCTCAAATGCCTACCTGTTGCCTACCTTCTAAGACCCTTCCTCCAACCCTAACTAAATGCCACCTCCCTCCCAGGGGCAGTTAAGAACACTAAGATCAATATGGCCATTCATCTGTGTAAAATGAACAGCCAGAACTCTGGCATATAGGGAGGGGTCAGAGAGGGAGTTCTGAGTTCAGCTCCTCTACACATGCTGCAAACAGTCTATTCTCAGTACTTTAAGGGTTTCTGTAGTCCACATTTTGATTAGCCATTCTGTTAGATAGAAAGACCTAAGATAGCATAAAACAAATAAGCCCACTTGGAGAAAATGATAATATAGCTAAGACTTTCTACTCAAGAAAACAGAACCAGGTGGCTTATGCCTACAATTCCAGCACTCAGAGGCTGAGACACAAGAACTGCCATGAGTTTGGGGATAGCCTGGGCTACACAGTGAGTTCTAAGCCACCTTGGGCTACAGAGTGAGGCTTTGCCTCCAACAAAAAAACAAAAAGCATAAAAACCTACTTAACTTAAAAGCACAACATTTGTTAGTTTCTAATACTCCACTGACAAATACCTTTCTGTTCACTTTATATTTTTGGATGTGAGCCTAGCTTTAACGGCTGAGCCATCTCTTCAGCCTCTCTTCACTTTATAACAGACAGACAAACACCAAGACTACATGGATCACAGCTACTGATCTAGAAACCACACGAATCTGTTCTTTGCTCCATGTTATATGCATAACATTCACAAATAAGACAATTTAGAATAAGGTTTTTTTAAAAAAAAAATACAGGTGTAGCAGCACACACCTTAAGTACAAGTATTCTAGAGGCAGATCTCTGTGAATTCAAGGTCAGCCTAGTCTACAGAGCAAGTTCCAGGACAGCTATAGCTGTTACACAAAGAAACCCTGTCTCAATAAGCAAACACCTTACAGTTGAAGTAAAAGTGCAAGTATACACATAAAGCATGGTTACGTTAATTCTAAACAAATACCTTCAACAGTCGAAACCTCCTGTGCCTCAGCAAGAGGAGAGAGTGGTTCTGTTTTCATAGTGTTTTCTCCCATTGACTTGCAGTTCAACTCCAAGTCTGCAGCCCCCAGTCCATCCCCAAAGGAGTGGCAAGTTAATACAGATGAGACCTGGCCAGTCTCCAATGGAGATTTCAATTGACCTAGAGGAAGAAATAATTAAAGAGTGCTTAGGAAATACGTATGTATACAATCAAGAAATAAAGAGTCTGAGGCTCACCTGATCTATACAGGGTTCCAAGCCATAATGCTACATAAAGAGACCCCATCTCAAAACAAAAAAGGAGGGCCAACAAGATGCTTCCAAGCCAGATAATCTGCAGCCAGTCCCCAGTACCCACACGACAAAGAGAACAGAGTTCCACAAGTTATCTTTTGATCACACATACTGTGGCATATGTGCGCGCGCACACAAACACACACACACACACACACAAACAAGTAAGTGAAATGTAATTTTTTAAAAAATTTAAAAAAAGAAAAGGCCTTCCACCCATACAGCCAGGGCTATAAGTGCTTAAAAGAATTTGGTTAAAGTGAAAGAAAGTCAGCGAAAATGCACACAGCAAGGCAGTATCAGAAAAGGCATAGAAGCAGGGCTCCCCAAGCCATGTGCCTCCAGCCTGACATGCAGCACAGAATAACAAGCAAAAACAACCACAAAAGCATCTGAACCCTCTGGGAAGAACAATACACCACCAAAATATTTGGATTTTAACACAGTCTAACCTGGGACTGGAGAGATGGCTCATACTGCTGTGGCACACATACCTATACACACACACACACTTTTTTAAAAGAGTTATTATTATTAGATTCCATTTATTTTCTATTTATGGGTTTTGGTGGGGGTTTGTTTGTTTGTAGCCTTGGCTGGCCTGGAATTCATAAAGATCTGCTTGCCTCTGCCTCCCCAAAGTTGAGATTAAAAGTTATACAACCATGCCCAGCTGTGTATGTGTGTTTTGCCTGCAAGTATATCTATCTGTGCACCACATGCATGCAGTGTCTGCAGAGGCCACATCAGAACAGAAGTTACAGGTGTCTATGGGTCGCAAAACTTGGGTGTTAGGAATTTAACATGGTTTTTCTGCAAGAGCAGCATCACTGAGCCATCCCTTCAGCCCTATACACATTAATTAAAAAAAAAAAATAACTCCAATACAGCCTAACACAGAAGCCTATACAGTGGCTCAGAGGTTTAAGAGTGCTGGCTGCTCTTCCAGAGGTCCTGGGCTCAATTCCCAGCAACCGTATGGTGGCTCACAACCATATGAAATGAGATATGGTGCCCTCTTCTGACCTGCAGGCATACATGCAGGCAGAATATTGTATACATAATAAATAAACAAAACTTTAAAGAAAAAAAATAAAGAAGAGAAAAGAAAAGAAAAGAAAAGAAAAGAAAAGAAAAGAAAAGAAAAGAAAAGAAAAGAAAAGAAAAGAAAAGAAAAGAAAAGAAAAGAAAAGAAAAGAAAAGAAAAAGAAACCTATACAGAAAAATCTAGACTGGTTTTTAGTAGACAGGCACCAGGCAGGCTAAATACTAAACAGACACTGACTTACCTTCAGCAGATTCCTTGGCACTGGATGCCTTGTCTTGTAGAGGATTCGTATCAACCGTATGAACCAGATCAGGTACAACCGAGTCGGAATCTAGGGTCTCATGGGTCCCATTAGTAGACAGCCTGGAGGACCGTCTCCTGGACAAGTCTTTGTCACTGTTTTCGGAGCGGTTTTTGGACTGTTCCTGGGCTGTAAACCATTCAGAGAGTTGTACTCAGAAACCAACAGGAAAGAAGACTTCCACTAAGGCAGATTCTGACCGCTCAATTCTACAAGGGCTTTTCTACAGAGACTTCTGGAATGCCAGACTGATAGCCTCTCCTAGCTTATAGCAAAACTAAAAACTCCGCTAGGAAGTTACTTTACTTTGTTAAGAATTCCTAGTCTGAGCTGGAGAGCTTACAGCCAAATGTCAAGAATTCAGACTGAAGAGATGTGCAGAGGCACGTCCTAATCTTGACCATGGCTCTATTTTGGAGTTTCCAGTGTAAAAGACTGTATGCTGACTCCCAAAGTAAGGGCTGCGAGAACCGTATTTAAAAGCCATCACAATCCTTTTTGAAGACAACACGTTTGTTTTCTAGTAAACATTATATATATATATGCATACATATAGTATTTCTAGTAAACATTATATATATGCATACATATAGTATTTCTAATGTTCTGCTTGTTTTTCAGTCCAAGACTCTCTATGTAGCCTCAGCTCTCCTCAAACTCACAGAGATCAGCCTCCCTCTGCCTTCCTAGTGCTAGAGTTGAAGGCACATGCCACCATGCCTGGCTAAAATTTTTCTCACCACATGAAGTTCATCCTTACTAGGTCATATAATATCTCAAAAGGAATCCCAATCAAATACACTTTAAGAAGGCAGATATGCTATCACTGAGTCCAACACAAATACAGATCACGTTGCTTCCAGCAAAAACCTACTGACACAAGCACATTCCACTCACATTAGCTTAAGGACAGTCATGAGCACTCATAAGAAACAGGACTGACAGACAGAACACAGAGGTTGACCCAAATAACTTATCAAATTCTAGGCACATATACATAAATTGGAGACTCACATGAATTTTTGTCAAGTCGGGGACGTTTTAATGGGATGTCACTTCCTTTTGATATTTTCCGTCTTCTCAATTCCAATGTTATTGGTTGCAAAGTTTGAGAGTTTGAATCTACCGCTGTAATATATACAAAGCACACAAAAATATATAACTCTTAGTGCCTAACTGCATCTTTTTACAAATAAAACAATATTTTGTGTGTTTACACACACACACACACACACACTTTATATATATAGAGAGAGAGGAGAAAGATATCCTTATAGATATTAAGATACAGTAAGACCCTGCCTCAAAACTTTAAAAAAGATACATTATTAAACTCTGAAAATAAACATTCCTACTTTAAGGAAAAAGACAAGACAACTAACTAACTGAGTGACAAACTGTTTCCTTGGGAAGATTTGACACACTCTGCAGATTGACTTCCTCAGTTTCTTTTTGTGGTCTTGCCTAGGCTCTAGCACTTCTAAAACCTCTTTAAAACACCACATTCCAACATGACCTCTTAAAAACATAAAGGTTCGCCGGGAGGTGGTGGCACATGCCTTTAATCCTAGCACTTGGGAGGAAGAGGCAGGAGGATCTCTGTAAATTCGAGGCCAGCCTGGTCTACAAGCTAGTTCAGGGCAGGCAACAAAGCAACACAGAGAAACCCTGTCCTGAAAAACCAAATAAATAAATAAATAATACAAAGGTTTGTAGGCAATATAAAAGTCTTGGCAGGGGACAGGAGAGGGATGGTGTCTTACTAAGTTGCTGAGGGTAGCCTGGAATTTGTAAGCCTCCTGCCTCAGTCTCTGGAGTAGATGGGATTGCAAGCATGTACTACTACTGCACATGCTCCTGTTGTCTTGTTTTATTTGGAGGAAAGGAAAAAAAATTACAGTGTAGTACCTCAGAGGCTGGCCTCAAACAGATATATAGCGGAGGATAACTTGAAATTCCTGATCCTCTTGCCTCTACCTCCTGGGGTTACAGTCACTACCATTTAAGGCTCCTGCAGTATTGTGAAAGGGTACTGCAGGAAAACAGGAGCTCACAAAGTCTAGATTGGTGGTTCTCAACCTATGGGTTGAAATCCCTTTGACAAACCTTTAGCTCCAAAAACATTTACATTACAATTGTAACAGTAACAAAATTATAAAGTAGTAATGAAAATAACTTTATGGTTGGGGGTCAACACAACATGAGGAACTATATTAAAGGGTCACAGCATTACCAAGGTTGAGAACCACTGGCCTTGAACTCCGTATGTAGCTAAAAATGACCCCCACTTCTCAAGTGCTGGGATTACAGGCTTGTACCACCAGTGCCTGACTCACAAGCATTTTGAGCATCAAATCTTTTCAAAACCTACTGCCCAGTCCAAAGACAGAAAAGAACTAAAACTAAACAAATCCTGACCTACCCAGTACTTAGAAAACCCACCTATGCAAGTTCACTCTTAAAATCTGTGTCAGGGTTAGGACTTGATTACTGTTTTCATTGTCTACCTGCTACTCAGTGTTTTTGTTCTGTTTTGTATTGTTTTGAAGATCTAAATGAAAACCAACACAAATCTCAGTGCCCCAGACATGGCTGTAGAGCACTAACCCAGCAGGGTAGACACTAAGTCCCTGGAGGTGCTTCATTTTCTATTTTTAAGCTTAAAGCATAAGACACTCTCCTCAAATCTGAAAGATGAAAATCCAAAGAGTCGGAAGAAAGATTAGGGAGCCTGGCAAGAAAGCAGGACTAAAGAATCTGAGGAGGGGCAAAAGAAGATAGAGAACTATGGACAGGAAAAGGAGGATAGAAAGCAAATGGGAGGAAAAAGAGAAAAGACTCAGATAAGGTCAGCAGCTTCGGTGCGGCAGAAGAGAGGCAGCACCCAGCTCTGAGGAGGCAGCCCCCATTCTTGTTATATTCAATCTTCCCAACATATCAACATTATTCTATTCCAAGTGGCGGAAACTTGGATCCAAGGTTGAATCTAAGCTAAACATCAACACAAACCAGTCCATTCCACACAGCTCAGAGTCTGCTCCCAATCAGATCTGTGTAATCTGGGGAGCTCAAGACTCCACCACGTCAATGAACGCAGGCTACTTGATTTCTTAAGGGTTGCTGAACTATGTACACAGCATCAGACAAGCCTTCTTCCTTTTGATACCACATACAAACACGGACCTATAGAGAACTCAAGTGTTCCCCTAACTTCCCCAGAACACCTACCTCATCTAGGAAGCTTGTTAACAGCCATGAGCCCAAGGTCTCCACAGATACTGACCAGGGAGTACTTGGGCACAAGTGCAGCCTGTTCTTACAAACGCCTCAGTCCAGTAATGGGAAAGTTGGGAATGCCCCTCTCTAAAATGTGTTCTAGCTGGTATGCAACCACACACTTAAAAAAGCAAGAAATGAATGAAGGGTAGACTGAAATCTTGGATGGCTCCAGGAGAAGTCTGTGACCTGGGATACAGATATGCCAGTACATACTCCAAAGACTCCAAACCGCAGCAGGAAGAGCTAAACTGAGCTGCAGACAAGTCCCATTTTCTATCTCTTCTTTCTTCCTGCATAACTGCCCTTCTCCAACTTTCAACAGAATGTCTGCTTTGGGGTCTCTAGATGTAGCATTTGTGTGAGCAAACATTGGGTTCAATCCCTGAAGGGGGGAGGGGAGCCTGCCTCTCACTCCCTATCTGAACGTGGTGTACTACCCGGGATGGTTCAAACCTCTAGATGGTTCCAACTCACTCTTCATCCTTGAACACAGACGCACAGGGCACCATCTCAATCTTTCTAAGGACAGTATATAGCTAGTACCACTCTCAATGCAGAGAGAGCTCAGTTCATCAGGAGTCCTGCAGGCCTTGGTATTACTGCTTAATTCTTTCTCGAAAGGCAATCAAGACACCAACTAAACTTAAGGACAATGCTGTCCAACAGAAATACAATGAGAGCAACAAACGTAAGTCCACGTGTGACCAAATTTTTAAGCAATTATACTAAGAAATTAAAAACTAACTTTAAGAATATATTTTATTCAAACCAATCCATCTATAAAATATTTCAACATGTAGTCAATATGAAAAATAAAAACCAAGAGAGGGCTGTGGCGTAGCTAACAGCAGACACAGCACTTGTTTATCATGCAGAAGTCCCTGGGTTTGATCCCCAGCACAGCCAATTTAAAAATAAGGGGGAGGGGGTTGGTGGTGGTGCAGACCTTTAATTCCAACAGGTGGAGGAAGGAAGATTTCTGAGTTTGAAGCCACCCTAGCATACAGAGAGAGTGAGGTCCAGGACAGACAGGGCTAAACAAAGAAATCCTGTCTCGAAAAACAATCAAAAAACCAAAGGAAAAAAGATTTTTTACATTGCTTTATTTGTGTGTGTGTGTGCGTGTGTGTGTGTGTGTGTGTGTGTGTGTGTGTGTGTAAGTAAATGTGAGTGAATACAAGTCCTGCAAATCACAGAGCAAGTGTGGAGATCAGATGACAATGCAGGGAATTGGTCCTTGTCTTATACCTTGAGATAAGAGTTTCTCTTCCCATCCCTTGCTGTATGTAACAAGGTTGCTGGCCCACAAACTCCCAGTGAATCTCCTGGGATGGGCAATCTAGAATTACAGACATGCACTAAAGTGTCTGCCCTTATGTGGGGTCCAGAGAGTCGAACTCAGGTTAGCAGTCATATGCAACAAGGGCTTTACCCAATGTTTTAAAGGGGGAGGCATGTATTTCACCTGAAGACAAATCAGGCTGTATCTAGACTCCTATAAAATTAGAACTCAGATTTGAGGAGGATATACTACTACATAAGTAACTTAAGGTAGACTTTTCCACTAGATATCAATGAATGGGCTATTACTCCAGTTTTGACAAAATACATTTCATGTCAAATTTTACATTTTAAATTATATACTGAAACTGCTTAAACTTGTACTGAAAAAAGAGATACTGTGGGCTAGGGATATAGCTCAGTGGTGAAGCATGCATTTATCATGTGCAAGGCTATGGGCTCCCAGGCCAAAAAAAAAATACAGACATTGCTTGAAAATGTGATTGAGTTCACAGTTTTTCAATGTTCATGCACTGAACAGAGAATATGCAAAGAAGGAAGTCTAAAGAGCACAAATATACTCATGCATGGGTGAGTTCCATCTAGACATCCAGGGACTGCTCTTCCTGCTACCAAACCACTTGAGGAATTCCAAACTTATTATACTTCTTTTTTATTTTACTTTATTTTATTTTATTTCATTTTTGCTTTTTTGAGGCAATGTTTCATTCTAACATGAACTGACTTGGAACTCACTATGTAGCCCAGGCTAGCCTTGAACTCATGGCAATCCCCTAGCTCAGAGTTTATACTTCCTTTAAATAACTGGATATTACTCCTTAAATCTATATTGAATCCTTAATTCTTACCAATTTAATTAGCAAATTATCTTTCTATTTAGACTGAGATGTCCCCTTCCATAAATATCTTTTAAAAGCTCAATGTCTTTTTTTGAGACAGGGTCTCATCATCACAAAGCCCCAACTAGTCTTGAACTAATCATCCTCCTGCTTCTGCTTCCCAAGTGTTAGTGTCACAGGTGTGAGCCACATGCCCAGTAAGAGCTCGATTTTAAAAAGTGCCCTTGGGGCTGGAGAGATGGCTCAGTAGTTAAGAGCATTGCCTCGTCTTCCAAAGGTCCTGAGTTCAATTCCCAGCAACCACATGGTGGCTCACAACCATCTGTAGTGAGGTCTGGTGCCCTCTTCAGGCATGCACACAGACAGAATATTGTATACATAATAAATAAACAAATAAATATCTTAAAAAATAAATAAATAATAAATAAAAAGTGCCCTTGACTCCAGCTCTAACTTTTGGGGGGGGGGGCTGCCTCCCTCAGAGGCTCATGTTTGTGTGTGCTTGGTTCTGGTACTAAGGCCTGGACCCAGGATATCATGCAGGCTCTGAGTGTGCCCTACTGCTACTTGTACCTCCAGCCCCTGTTGCCTCAGCTCCCATTCTTCTCCCCTTTCATGTTTGCCCACCAGGATGTTATTTCCTCAGACTGACGTCATGTAAGCAGGCACAAGGAGAAGGCCTCAGTTCCCTTGGCTCTTTCAGGGAAGATGGGCTGTCCACTCAGAAGCTCAGCCACGGCCACACTCCCAACATGTTCACCTGGACACACACCTCACTGAAATTCAGCTCCACAGGCATGATTCGTTTTCAGGCCACAAGCAAGTCACAAACACGAAGGACTGAAGTACAGAAGGTATAAAGAACCACAAAGGCCACAGGAGAACACTGGCATCACCCATTGCAGAGCCCGCGTGGGAAACTCACCAGTAGGAGCTATGGAAGGGGGTCTGCCTCGTTTTCTTTTTGGCTCCTTCAGGTTCTCTTGTGGACTCTTCACAAGGTCATTTTCAGGCTTCTTTTCCACCTGGACATCCCCAGAGTACTCCCTGTCGTTCTCCGAAATGTTCTCCTTGTCTTCCTTCTCGTTCTTGGGAAGGCTTTTCTCTGACACTTTGCCCTTTTCTGAGCAGGTCAGCTTTCCTTCTTTGTCAGGCTGTTTGGGTCGCTTTTCTGTCTTTAAGGCTTTTTCCACTTTGTCTTTCTTGACGTTGGCCGTGGCTTTTCTCTGTTCTTTAAATTTCTCTCGTTTCTCAGAAGATGACGAAAGACTTTTGTGATCTGTTTCTTTAGGCCTAGCATTACCCACAATATTCTAAAATGAGCAAAATAGCGATGAAACACTTTGTGATTACTTGCAAATACACAATCAGGAGGTTGCTTGCACACTTATGCAGACAATGAAGACACTAAGAGGACACAGGCCGGGTCATATGATGCAAAGCACCAGGAGAGTATCTGAGCTTGGAGGAGAGTATCTGAGCTTGGAGGACTAACCCTACGTTTAAGCCTCCTTCTGAGACTCTACAATCTCCCTTATGACAAGGAGCCACATGAGATGAGTTAAAGGGATGTCAACTAGTGGGACTCTTGACTAGAGGCAGTGTTTCTAACAGAAATGTTCTCACTTTCTTATTCAGGGCTTTTCAGAGACCCAGTGTATGTGCTGCCCAGCTTTATGAAGAAGAAAACCAACTGGTAACTGGAGGCTTAATAAGAAGATTGTTCAGAATGCCCAAGACAGACCAAGGACTCAGGTCTCAGGTCCCTTTCTGCTAATAGCTAAGCCACTTACTGGGTTCCTGAGCTGTTGGGTGTTTTCGCCACTGAAAAGTAGTACTGCTTCTAATTTGTTACTAAATTACTTTAAAATTCATTCTAAAATCTTGTGTCCTAGTGTGACTGTCTCCTAATAAAGGTGACTCTAAAGGTTAGAATTTCTAAGATTATAATTAAGTTTGTTTATACATGAATCCCTCTTCTACAATCCTGACATCACAGGGCATCCCTAGTACACACATTCTAGGTGCACTGATTTCTCCAGAAGCAGGAACGGAATTCTCAAATGCTCAACAACCAAAAATAAATTTGTCCCACAGGGAAAAGTTATAAACAATGAGACTTTTTTCTTTCTTTTTTTCTTTTTTAGTTCTAATACTATTCTGAAAAAAGCCAGACACTGAGAGGAACAATTAACAGACATATGCAGTTGTACCCCTTCTAGTAGGGGGTAAATATCAATTCTGGTCAAAGATTTGAAAGTTCCTACTTCGTTCAGAAATGAATTTCCCGAAACAGACTTTGCTAACAAAATAATCAGACTTCACAGTGTGTACAAACACCCTGATGCGCACCCGGAAACGAGTCATTTCAGGGATAGCTACATGCATACTACAGGACACTGTAGAGCTACCAAACAGCTGAAACTTCAGACAAACGAACTCTGGGGAATGTTATATTGTTAAAAGAACAAGCTATAGACAGTACATGCACTTGACACTAATTCTGGGACTAACACACACATTTCTAACAACAACAAACCAACAGGACAGACACAACAAAGTGTCAAACACAAAACAAGCAGAAGCCCTTCATCTGAGTGGGGTAGTTTTGCTTTCCTTCTGCTTTCCAGCACTTTCCAGATTTCCTACAAGTAAATATTCATTTTATAAACTCAGAAAATAAAATGTGACTCAAGACTAAATTACCAAAACCTTTAGAGTAGCAAGATTCTACAGTAAAAATTTACCTATTCCATTACTTTATAAAAAAATTTTTAGTCATCTTGAGTCAAAGGACTACAGCCTCTTGGCAGGTAGGTGTAGGGTGTCTGTCTGTCTCTGTGTGTGTGTGTCTGTCTGTCTGTCTGTCCATCTCATCTATACATGCACGTCTTGGAGCTGCCCGGTCTGTCTTGGTGGCCTGCTGGGATTGAGAAAAGGTGAGACACTCAGAGGCACCAGAACTGAGAAGGGAACTGCTTGTAAATCTTCCCCCAGCAAGGCCCCACCTCCAGGCCATAGTCAATTTACTGAATAAATAGTTAAAACTCTATGGGGTTCATGGCTCATACATATATTCCCCAGCACCTGGGAGGTAAGGCAGGGGATCACTATGAGTTAGAGGATAGCCTGGGTGAGAGTAAGAATCTGTTCCAAAATACAATTTTCTTTAAAAAGTTGAAACTTCCCTATAAAGAGCTGCAGAGTCTCAGGACCTCTCTATCTACCAGTTCCATTCAAGCCCGTATTTCGGTTCCTCTGCCTTTATCAACTCATTCCACAAAACTTCACCACAAAAATGGCAAAGTTAAGGACAAAATGCCACAGTCAAGCACAAGGGCCACTTTTTAGATGCTTGAGAGGCAAGCAAAGAAAAAGAAAGCATCCGTCATCTGGGCAAAGTGTCAGCATGTTCTCAATGCTCTCTAGAGGAAAACCAGCAAAGGCAAAACGTTCCTGAGGCTCCTTGAAAGTTCTTCTGCCCTCAATATTTATAGAAAATCTGGTGAAATCTGTGCCAAGTGGAAGCACTTGATCATCACAAGAAAAGAACCAACAGGTGACAGCACCCGCAGTCCCAATCCCACCCAAGCAGAGGAACCAGTGAGGATGTCTCAGAACCAACAACCTTTGGCTAACTTGCTCTAGCTGTTTCATCAGTAACTATCAGGATTATAAGCAGTCCAAAAAACGCCAATATACAAACTCTGGTTTGATTAAAATATGAGGAGGAAAGACACTAAAGAGGGAGAAATCAAAGTATTTTAAGAAGTCTCAGAGCTCTGTAGAGAAAGTCTCTTACAGCGCTCAAATGTTCAAACTTCCTATGTTGGATGAGGGTACAGGAAGAGGACAGAGTCAGAACACTTGAAAAGAAATGAGATAGGGCTGGGGAGATGGCTCAGAGGTTAAGAGCATTGCCTGCTTGTCTAAAGGTCCTGAGTTCAATTCCCAGCAACCACATGGTGGCTCACAACCATCTGTAATGAGATCTGGTGCCCCCTTCTGGCCAGCAAGCATGAATGTAGGCAGAATACTGTATACACAATAAAATAATAAATCTAAAAAAAAGAAATGAGAAAACAAAAATTAAACAATGGGAAATATACTTAGCATTTTCAAAGAAGAAAATCTGTGTTAAAAGAAAAAGACAAAGAAATACAAATATCACAACTTTTGAAAACCTGTGTTATTACTTTCTGGCCAAACTGTCAGATGGAGGAAATAAAGACTTGTCATCATAAACACATGTAATGTCTTTATTTGAGAAACAAAAGTACAATGTTAGCATAGTTCAGAACACAAAGCACAAAACCACATTTCTCACCTGATCTTTGGAAAAAGCTTTGACATGAATATGTTTGACAGTTTGAACTACTCCATCATAAAATTTCACAGTGTAAGTACCTAAAATTCAAGAAGATATGATTTTAACTTGCTGTTTCATGAAAGCAGCAACTTTTAAAGAATATACACAAAGGAGCTCCAAATACAATAAATGTGTTTTAAAAAAAAAGCTGAAGAATCACACTGAGGGCAGATTCACAGTGGCAAAGTACCCACTTAGCATGCGCAAGACCTTAAGTTCGATTCCTAGCACACACACAAAGGCAAATTTAGCTTCCTATTTAATTGGTCAGACTGGTTTATTTTTTTAATCTAAGCAATTCAAAATTCACTTTAAAAATTTTATGCTGTTTGATTAAAATAAGAAATATGTACACTGAATTTGAGCCAAGGGGGAAAAAGGACAGTAAAACAATTAAAAATAGATACAGACTTACTAATTCCTTGGTGAGTGGCATTTGCAATTTAATCTTTACTTGATTTTCTGTTTTGAAGGGCAGTAATCAAGTCTTATTTAGAGGTTGTGTGAACCTTAAAATCTGTGAACCTATCTTGGCCAAAATGCTAAATGCTATCCAGCAGTTGTTCAATAGGAATCCTGTGAAATATTAAAGATAGGAACCCATACATCTAGGTATGTTTGTTTGTGGATTTCTTGGTGCTGGCAATTGAACCCAGGGCCTTGTACATGCTAACCTCTCAATCAATCAAATCTCCACCAGAGCAGAGTGACTCACTACTTACCCACTGAAACACTGTAACATTTCCATCTCCTCTTATTTTTTAATAAAGTAATTTTTTAAAATTATGTAGCTGAAAATAGCAGTTGCATGCTGATGCTGGCTCTTACCAACTCACAAGCTGTTTTGTTTTTTTGAGACAGGGTCTCATAATATAATTCAAATCAGCCTGAAACACACTGTTGCAGGGTATGGCTTGATTTCACAGCTATTATCCTACCTCAACCTCCCAAGTGCTGGGATTACAAGCATAGGCCACCATGGCCAGTTTTGTCTTCACAGTGTGCAACAGAAGTATCTTCCTACCTAGAGAGTACCACTCAGTGAGCCTCAGGCAGCCAACTTAAACAAGCGACCATATTACATTCAGTAAAGGCTTTCTAGCTAGCTACTGGCCAGTTCCCTCTACTCTGAAATCCTCATTTGCCACCTGCGGAAATTTAGAAAGGTCTTCAAAATCAGAGAACGTATCTCAACTTCTTCCTCATACAGTACTCAACACACAACAGTCCAGTGCTCAAAGCTACCACACCAGTGACACTGGCAACCTCCTGAGAAGTGTAGCTCACCAGCCCTACCTTGGAGAGACGAAATGAGAAGTGCTGGGAGCTGGACACACGGGGGGCTTTTAGCAAGTCCTACAGGTGGTTCAAATGATATAAAGCTGAGAAACACCTCCGAAGGCAATTGGCAACTACCTCTAGACCTTTACTGCAGACCATTATCCAACAGACATCACCACCACAGAAGGAAACTGACTAGGAACCTCTCAGAACACACAGACAGGCTTGGTCAAGTAAAAGAGCAGCAGTTAGATTCAGGATAGTACAGAGGACACCCGGGAAAGAAGGCATAACTATTTTCTACACAGGAGGCTCAGCAATGTCATTCTTAGGCCACGACAGCAAATGTTTAAGCTCCCGTCTTTCTTTCCCTGCCCACTCAGTGTGGGTGATATCTAGCAGAAGAGCAACTGCTAAAGAATGCTAAACAGAGCTGTTTCTTTGGGCTTTTAAGATTGACTTATTTTTAATTATTTTCTTTGATTTATACTTCATGTATATGGGTATTCTGCCTGCATATAAATATATATATATATATATATATATATATATCTGTGTACCATATGTTTGCAGTGTCTGAGAGGTCAGTAGAGGGTGTCAGATCCCCTGGAACAGATGGTTGTAAGCCACCGTGTGGTTGCTGGAAATCAAAACTGGGCCTTTGGAAAGAACAGACAGTTCGCTAACCACTGAGCCATCTCTCCAGCACTCCTTCTGATTTTCTGTGTTATATTTTTGTGGGGGTGGGTGGGGTTTACTTATTTGTTTATTGTTGTATGAGATAGGGTATTATTCTGTAGACCAAGCTGGCCTTGAATTTAACAGGTAGCTGAGGCTGACCTCCAATTCATTGTGGTTCTCCTGCCTTACCAATGCTGGGATTATGGACAAACAGTGACACTATATCCAACCTTTGAAGACTTCTCAAGGGCTAGGGAGATGGCTCAGTTTAGGGCCCCAGTTCTGATACGAAAAAGAATAACTCCGAGGCCTATAATCCCAGCACTTAGGAGGCAGGCAAAGGAAATGCATGGTACTTACTGACCAGCTACTGTAGCCAAAGTTCTAGGTTCAGTAAGAAGCATTATCTGAAAAGATAAGGTAGTGAGCAGAGAGGGGGTGGGGAGAGATATGTACAGATACATATATACTAAACAAACAAGTAAATAAAGACTTCTTAAGCAATGTGGTGCAATGTATCTCTGGCTATGTAGGGATAAAGCTGAGAAATGGCAACATCAAGATTAAGCGCTCCTTCAGTATTTTTAAATTCAATTATATTGTATTTTGTGTGTATTGGTGTTTGTATGTATGTCTGTGTACTACTGTGTGTCTGTTATTCACAGAGGCCAAAGAGTGCACTGGATACCCTGGTTTTATAAACAGTTGTGAGCCAACATGTGGATACTGGAAATCAAACCCAAGTCTCCTGGAAAAGCAGTCAGTGCTCTCAACTACTGGGCCATCTCTCCAGCCCTCTCCTTCAATCTTAAATACTCAGTGTGCTGACAAGCCACGCTGGACAATATGGTTAACAAAGAAAATACAGTACATTAAAAAGAAAAGAGTCAGTCAAGCGGTGGGGGTGTAAACCTTTAATCCGAGCACTTCAGAGGCAGAGAGAGGTAGACAGAACTCTGAGTTCAAGGCCAGCCTGGTCTACAGAGCAAGTTCCAGGACAGCCAGAGTTACACAGAGAAACCATGTCATCTCAGGGAGAGAGGGAGAGGGGAGGAAAGAGAGGGAGACAGGGAGTGAGAGAAACAGTTGTCAAATACGATGACATGTAGGTACCTATGTACCTACACCTGGAAGACTGAGACAGGACGACTGCCTTGAGTTCTAGATCAGTTTGGGATATAGTGTGATAGACTGACTCAAAAGAGAAAGTAGCGGGAGAGGAGGCCTTCCATTTTTAGAGATATTTTCAAGCTGTAAAAGTAGTAGAAGAATGGACCACCATTTTCAGCTGTTTGGGGTTCACTTTGAAGTTAACTCTCTCCAATGGTAAAAGCCTTACATGAGAGGGAACCCAAGTTGCACATTAAATTTAAGACAGGACTTAAAGCTAGGAAGCCTCATGCCTTCAATCACAGCATTCAGTAGGCTGTCAAGTCCAGTCTGGGATACCAAGTAACAATTTGTCTCAAAAACAAACAACAATGAGCTAAAATTAAAACACACACCTGCCTACTGACCTCTGACCAGTTCTTTTCCTATTGTCCACTGCCAAGGCCCTGATGCCTAAGTCCAAACCACAGATCCAGAACACCAGCTGGCCACTATGAAATGACCCAAACTCTGGCCAAAGATTTGGAGGCCCCCACTGCTACAAAGCAATATCCCACCCACTCCTGACCCTTTGGACATCCAGGAAAGAGCTATCATCTTGAAACTTTCTCCTGGCTCACACTCAACAGCCTAAAGAATACATCAGAGGAAAGATGGCATGACAATAGCCTAGCCCCACTTCTGAAGCAAGGCCCCAAATCTATTTTCATGATGTCTGTGTAGAACTTAAACATTTTCCCAAGGGATAGAGAGTGGTTAAGAGCAGGCACTGCTGTTCTAGAAGGCCAGTGTTAGGTTCCTAGCATCCACATCAGGCGGCTCACAACTGCCTGTAACTCCAGCTCCAGGGGATCTGACACCCTTTTCTGGATTCTGCAGGCATACACACACAATTAAAAAAATTTTAAAGAACATTTCCCCAGAAAATAGAGTGTTCTGCTGGCCACAAATCACATCTAACAGATAACATGTAAATATGTGAGAGAAGTAAAAAAATAAATACATCCTTGCCTGAGGATACAGCTCAGTGATACAGCACATGCATAGCATTCAGAAGGCTGAGTTTCACTCCAGTAACAACAAAATTGTAGCCTGCCCTATCTCCTCTAGCCTGAGGTACCTGGGAGAGTTTAAGCAGCCCTTTATCAGTGCCAGGTCAAACAAAGGAAGGCCTTGCCCTCTGGGGCTAAGAACTCAGCAATCAGATGATCTTGGAAGCAGTCAAAATGCTGAAGGGGTGTGAGAACCTAGCTACTGCTGCTCTGCAAGCTTTTCTTCTCTAAGTCCCATATAGCCAGTTCCAGAGCAGCCAGCGCTAGTTATACAGTGAGACTCACTCAAAAATAGAGAAGTGAAAACAAGCAAAAAACACGTTTTCCCACCAGGTATGGTGGCCCATGAGTTCAGGAGGTGAGAACAAGGCCAGCCCATCAGAAAGCACCCAGTGAAGTGCTTCAGCATCTAAGCACAAGACATGCATATGGCATGAGGGCTTTCTTTCCCCAAGCCTTTGCTTCTGAGCTCTTTTACATGCTGGACTTGCTTTCTGCCATAGGAAATTTCCCAAGACACTCAACCCAAGCTATATACCCAGCCTTTTTACTTTTTTAAGACAGGGTTTCACTAAGATGCCCAGTGTAAGAAATAAAAATTGTTACGATCCATTTCAGTATGAGGCATGCTTAGAGTTCACTGGTTAGGGATAAGGCAGGAGGCGCTAGGCCCTCCTTGTCTCAAAGTTTAGAGGTAGAAAGCTACACATTTGGTGCTATATAACTGAGCTCACAATCAGAACATGGGGTGCTCGTGAGCCCCTAATCAGTCAATAAACAAGGCTTGTGACCTAAACTAGTAAGGCAGTTAATTGGGGAAGGGGTCCTAGCCTAGGAGAAAAGATCAGAATTTCAAGCAATTGGGGACTTTGAAAACCACTGCCTTTTGCGTGAAATCAGCATGCTGTTCATTTTTGCCTTTCCTCTATGCTGATGTCTCTTTCTGTGGAATTTTATGTTAAAAGGTACTTTGTTTTCACTAGTCTTGTTTGTTTTGTTTTTTTGTTTTGTTTTTCAAGACAGAGTTTCTCTGTGTAACAGCCCTGGCTGTCCTAGAACTTGCTCTGTAGACCAGGCTGGCCTGGAACTCACAGAGATCTGCCTGCCTCTGCCTCCTGAGTGCTGGGATTAAAGGTGTGTGCCACCACTTCTGGCAATAAGAGCCTATCTTGAGAGATTAGGCACACTTGACTTGACACCACTTGACACCCTCCCTGCATGAGATCAGTGAACACCTAGGCATACTAAATGTGGTAGTTTGTATGTGGCCTCCATAATCTCATAGGGAGTAGCACTAGAGAAAGTGTGCCTTTGCTGGAGTGGGCATGGCTTTGTTGGAGGAAGTAAGTGTGTCACTGTGGGGTCAGGTTTTGAGGTTTCCTATGCTCAGGATACCACCACCCACTGTCTCAGTAGACTTCCTGTTTCCTGCAAGATGTAAGGTTCTCAGTTACTCCAGCACTGCTTGCTCGCCACCATACTCCCTGCCATGATGATAATGGACTAATCCTCTGAAATTCTAAGTGATCCCTTGAACTAAATGTTTTCTTCATAAGAGTTGTGGTGGTCATGGTGTCTCTTCACCGCAACAGAAACTTAACTAAGACACTAAACAGCTTGTGCCCTTTCAAGGAAATCCTGCTGGCATGATCTGGAGACGCAGGATTGAACTACAAAGATGTAGTTCAGAAACTCTAGAGCCTCACAGACCTCAAACTTCAGCTCTATTTATGTTCTTTGTGTTCATTTTCTACTGTGAGCTTAATTTCTCACCTATAAAATATGGGCGACTTTGATGCTAATGACCTTTCTACTTCCGTGAGAAGACTAAATGAGATAAAAATGCAAATTCCACGAGATAGAGTGGCACAGACCCAGCACATGGGAGGCAAAGTAAGAAAGTCATGAGTTCTAGGCCAACCCAGGCTACATAGTAAGACCCAGTCTTAAAAGCAACAAAGTGTGGAAATAACTTAGCCCAGAGACTGTCACAGAGAAAAGATCAATAAATAGCTCTAATTATCACCACCTCCAAGTCACTCTGTAAAGAGAGCCCTCCATAGACAATAGAATGAGAACAAAGTCAAATCCTGCACATGTGCACCTAAGTTTTCCTTTTGTTATCCTCTCTGCAATGCTGCTCATAAGGTACCAAACTCCCCATACCCAAAATGTAGGTTCCATGCTAGCATAAAGAAAATACAGAAAAGAACTGCTCTCCAGAAACCTGAGACCATTTCCATAGCATTTCCGGTTATAAACACAAGCTCCAGGCACTGGCCCAAAATAGACTGAGCTGAAGGAAAGGGGAGCATTTGACCTAGAAATATGCATCTAATTATGAAGAGACTAGCTTAGTCCACTCACCCTTAAGCCCAGCATTTATGAAGCAGCGACACAAGGACTACTACAAATTTAGGCCAGCCTGGTCTACATAGCAAGTCCCAGATCAACCTGGGAAACGTAAGATTAATATGAGAAAGAACCACCCATCTTGTTGCGAATGCTAATCACTTACAGTTTACTCAGTGAGAAACCTTTAGGAGCAATAGTGTTCCACTGAGGCACAGAGCCCTCGCAGTCATGTGGCTCTGATTTCCCCACATAAAAATGGAGATGATGGCAGGCAATATACACAGGCAACCCAACTTCTAGGGAACCTGAGGGAGAAGGAGCACTTAAGTCCAAAAATCCAAGGCCAGCCTCTGCAACTTAGCCAGACTCTGTCTTAAGGAGAAAAAAATATTTGAAAGATGAGTCAAGAACCCTGGACAAGAGCCAAGTCAGCTCACCAAAGATGGCTACACACACACAAACACACACACACACACACACACACACACACACACACACACTGAAACCGGAATCCTGTCTTTCATTCCTATACTGAGGGATGGGGGGCCTAACATAGTTACCAACTAAGGTTATTTCATACTACATGAGGTTATTTTTCCAATGCCATAGAGCCAATAAAAAGCTGGGCATGGGCTGGAGAGATGGCTCAGAGGTTAAGAGCACTGGTTGCTGATCCAAAGCTCCTGAGTTCAATTCCCAGCAACCACATGGTGGCTCACAACCATCTATAATGAGATCTGGTGCATACATGATGGGGGAAGAGTCTTCTGTTTTGTGTTAATTTCATTGGTTAAATAAAGAGACTGCCTTGGCCCTTTAATAGGACAGAAAATTAGGTAGGTGAAGTAAACAGAAAAGAATGCTGGGCGAAAGAAGCCGAGTCAGGCAGTTGCCATGATTCTCCCACTCCAGACAGATGCAGGTTAAGATCTTTCCTGGTAAGCCACCTTGTGGTGTTACACACATTAGAAATGGGTTAAAGCAAGATGTGAGAGTTAGCCAAAAAGAGGCTAGAGCTAATGGGCCAAACAGTGTTTAAAAGAATACAGTTTCCGTGTAATTATTTTGGGTAAAGCTAGCGGTGCGGGAGCCAGAGACAGCCCACCGCCGCTCCTTACAACACACACACAGACAGAACACAGTGTACATAAACAAATCTTTTAAACAAAACAAAACAAACAAACAAAAACAAAAAAGCTGGGCATGGTGCCCCTACTTGTAATCTCAGCACTTGGGAAACTGATGCAGGAGGGTTGCTATGAGCTTGAGGCCAACACTGGCTGCCCAGTAAGAACAGGACAGTCAGGAGTATGGAGTAAGATCTTAATTCAAAACCAAAACAACAACCAGCTGTGGTGAAAGGATTTTACAGTCTTAGCACTCTGAAGATAGAGGCAAAGGATCCAAGTCAAGGACATCTTCAGCTACACAGTAAATTCAAAGCTGCCCTGGGATACAAAATTTTCATTTAAAAAAAAAAAAAAAGACCCATTATCAACGACAAGTACTGTTCTCCCTCTTCTCCAAGTGTTAGCCAATTTCCCTAAGAAACTCTTTGTTATTTAGGGATTATAAATCATGCCAGACTCCTCTTGACAACAATTGCTGCTCCCTACTCTGCCCAGAGTCCCCACAACCTGCCCAGTCAGTGCTCAACTTCAGGAAAACCTCAGAGGAAACTAAGAGCAACCAGAAGGTAAACCAGCTGGGCGGCAGAGGTGCGAGGCAGAGACAGGCAGATCACTATAAGTTCAAGGCCAGCCTGGTCTACAGAGCTAGTTCCAGGTCAGCCAGGACTGTTACACAGAAAAACTCTATCTCGGAGGCTGGAGAGATGGCTCAGAGGTAAAGAACAGTGGCTGCTCTTCCAGAGGTCCTGAGTTCAATTCCCAGCAACCACATGGTGACTCACAACCATCTGTAATAAGATCCGGTGCCCTCTTCTGGCCTGTAGGATACATGCAGGAAGAACCCTGTATACATAATAAATAAAAATCTTTAAAAAAAAAAAGAAAGAAAG
>NW_026067952.1:10901977-10925359 GCF_014885135.2 Alexandromys fortis
AATATTTATTTATTTATTATGTATACAATATTCTGTGTATATGCCTGCAGGCCAGAAGAGGGCACCAGACCTCGTTACAGATGGTTGTGAGCCACCATGTGGTTGCTGGGAATTGAACTCATGACCTCTGGAAGAGCAGACAATGCTCTTAACCTCTGAGCCATCTCTCCAGCCCGAGAACATTTCTTGACCAGCACTAATCACCGTATAGTTTTTTCAGCCATTTATGAACCTAAAGAATGCATGATTACAAAAGATAGTAAAGAAAGAAAGAAAATCTTGAAAACAAGAATCTGGAGAGGCAGAATACATCTTGACCAACTATGTCTGTTTCTAAGAGGACTTGCAGTGGTTTAATATGTGAGCTTTTCCCCAAACAAGCTGTCTGTTGATATTTATGAAAACCACTAATCAGAGATGTTATTTTGAACACGGGCTTATAAATAAAAAACATAACCCAGGGAAAGATGGAATTATCCAAATGGACTTTATGTGAACTGGAAAAATCAATAACTACTTAGATAGCTCAGAAGATGGAACCTCGCTTTGGAGGTTTCTTTAGACAATGTCAACCTCTTTCAGACAAAACTTAATAATCCAACACTTGGCAGAGTACTGAATAAACAGCTAAATAATTTCATGGAATGAAAAACCAGTGTGGGCCAGGCATGGTATACATGACTTTAATCCCAGCACAGGAGGTAGAAGTAAACAGGGATCTCTATGAATTCTAGGCCAGGCTGGTCTAAATAGTGATCCAAGCCAGCCGAAGCTTCATAGTGAGATTCTGTCTCAAAAACAGCAACAAAAAAAAAAAAATCTAATGTGGGCTGTTGTTGATTTTCTGTTCTGTTTTAATTTGTTATTCCTTTCAGTGCTTTGGATTGGTCCAGGGTCCCATGCATGCTAGATCAGGGCTCTCTTAGTGAGCTACATCTTCGGCCTCTTGACCTGATACGGAAGGGCTCTGATTGCTAGAAACATTCACTCCAGAGATCAGGGCCACAGCACAGACACCCTGCTGGACTATGCTAAGAAAGAGACACCACATGGACCCAAAGTCGCTTCCGATCATGCGAACTATTCCACATACCACTTCCTTGCACTCAAAAAAATGCAAGTTTTTGGATCAAAATCCTTGTCCTGGATTCCCACTTGTGCAAAACTCTGGCAAAGTAACCACGACACTCAAGGTTCTGTATCCCAGCACTCTAAATCACCTTGCATCCACAAAGCATATCTTCAAATGTTTGTTGGTGTCCATTTAATTTGCAAGCTTTTAACTAATAAATAAAATAAACAATGGTGTTTATTTCACCAAAGTATCAAGAAGTTCAGGACAGAATGGACCCACAGACTTCTCATCAGAGTCCAATGTGATTGGTTGACGAAATAATGACTGGAATTTAGTAACAAAGAATTAATCCCCTCCCTCTCTTTTATTTCTGATGCTGGGGATTGAACCTAGGGCAAATCTATCCTTCATATCTAGCTTTCTTTCCATTTATAATCTCATCCTACTGCCAGGCAGATTAACATAAAAAAATTATTCCTAGGCAATAAATACTAACACACTATCAAATACTCATATTGTAAAATTCCCCTGCAGCAGAAGTGAAAAAAACTGCAACTGCAACACCTTACCATCCTTGTTCACAGCAGTGACTTTGGCTGGATAAAATCGACAGTCAGACCAGCAAGCAAGCACTTGCTCGTTTATTTGAAATTCCTATAAAAAAAAAAAAGTAAATATCCAGTTACCAACTCAATTCTACAGGTGCACAGTATAGCCCAATCCATAAAAGCAGTTGGATGCGTGAGAGTGGTAAGGGAGGGCTGGTATGGTGATGAGAGCCAGCAATCTTGGCATTGGGAGCACTAAGGCAGAAGGATCAGGACTGTGAAGTCAGCCTTGGCCACACAGAAAGATTAATTCTCAAAAACGAACAACGGGCTGGCAAGATGGCTCAATGGACGAGGCAAGTGCTACCAGGCCTGATAGCCTGAGTTCTATCCTTGGAACACACATGCTAGAACAAGGGACAACTCCTGCAAGTCGTCCTCTGACACCTAAAACCTATACTGTGGCATAAGTGCACACACACAATCAGTCAACCAATAAACAAATAAATAAATAATTTTAATAAAATAGCAACAAGGAGGGACTGGAAAGATGGCTCAATGGTTATGTAGAGGACCTGGGTTCAATTACCAGCACCCAAATGGCAGCTCACAATTCTCTGTAAATCCAGTTCCAGGGGATCTGACACCTTTATACCAACACACATAAAATAAAGTTAAATAAATCATTAAAAAATTAATAAATAAATAAAATAGCAACAAATTATGAAAAAAAAAATGGGCTAGTCAAGATGACTCAGCAGGTCAAGGCACTTACCCCCAAACCCAACACTCTAAATTCAATTCCCAGAACCCACATGTGGAAAGAATCAACTCCTGAAAGTTTTTCTGCACATGTATCATACATGCACAAACAAATATCATTCTTAATTAAAAAATAATAACAATTGGGGCTGGATAAATGGCTCAGCAGTTATGAGCACTTACTGCTCTTGCAACGGACTGAGATTTGGATCTGAGCATCCACACAGAAGCTCAAAACTGTCTTAACTCTTTTAGCCTCTTCGGGCACAAAGCACACACATAGTACATATAACACTCATATGAGAAGATATATATGAGTGTATACACACACACATACACACACACACAAACAAGAGTGGCCTGGAATGGGCTATTGAGATACATGATGGTGAGCACAGAGAGCCAAATACGAGAAGGTGGAAGCTGGAGAGACGACTCAGGGGTTAAGAGCACTTGTTTCAGCCAGGCAGTGGTGGCACACTTTTAATCCAAACACTTTAGAGGCAGAAGCAGGTAGATCTCTGTGAGTTCAAGCCAGCCTGGTCTACAGAGTGAGTTCTAGACAGACAGCTACACAGCAAAACCCTGTTCAAAAAAAAAAAAAAAGAATATTTGCTTCTTTTGCAGAGGACCTGAGTTTGGTTCCCAGTACCCACACAGTGGTTCACAACCATCTTTGTAACTATAGTTCCAAGACAAGTGGTGGTGGCACACACCTTTAATCCCAGCACTCTGGAGGCAGAGGCAGGCAGATCTCTGTGAATTTGAGGCCAGCCTGGACTACAAGAGCTAGTTCCAGGACAGGCTCCAAAGCTACACAGAGAAACTCTGTCTCAAAAAAAACCAAAAGGGGAAAAAAAAAAACCAACTATAGTTCCAAGAGATCTGATGCCTTCTTCTGACCTCCAAAAGCATTAAATACATACACGCATACAAACCCCATACACGTAAAATGAAATAAATAAATGTTAAAAAATAAAATAGCTGGGCATTGTTACACGCACCTTTAATTTCAGCAGTTGGAAAGCAGAAGCAGACAGATCTCTGTGAGTTCATGGCCAGCCTGGTCTACAAAGTGAGTTTCAGGATAGGTAGGACCATATAGTGAGACCCTGTCTCAACAAACTAAATAAATAAGTAAACAAACAAACAAACAAATTATATAAAAAGGCTGAAGCATAAGAGAATCTAAGTCAGGAAGGACTGGGCAAGTACAGGAGAGCACTGAGATAATCTTCCCTTATCTGGTATTCACAATGAAAAGGAATCTGAGAGACCAGTGCTAACAGAGAACATACCTAGTTTAGGAGCTTGGAGGAATGAGGCTACTTCCTCTTCAAGGAAGCAGCATTTACGGCATCTCATGCCACCCACACTACTGCCAGGCCCAAGGGAGGCGCTCATGCAACTTTCATATTTTGTGCTGTTCTCTCAGCACACAGTTTGCATTCATAATGATCAAATGTAACAATATTGAACAATTTCAATATTTCCCCTAATTTCAAAGGGGAAAAAAAGCAAAACGAAAAGGCCAGCCAGAGTTCAAGTTCCTCAGTGAGGTTAAAATGGAAACCAGATTCCAGGCTGAGTCAGATCCCAAAGCAAGGACTACCACAAATGTCTCAATGTCTGTTTTAAACAAAAGTAAAGGTTTGTGCGTCATTCTGAAGGCAGTCAGAGCTCCAGGAGCAGTAAGGAAATTTAGAAAAGCCAAAACAGTCCAATCAAATCCAAGTTCTCTAGGGCTAATAAAAGACTGTATAATAAGCTCAGGATCCACATATAAAATGCTACTTAAATAACTGGAGATTAGCACAGCAAAGGGTCTTCATGGCTACCTTATCTAGTATACAATATTCTAGATTTCAATCATCCATTCATTATATCACAGTCTGGTGGAGGGCTAGTTTTATTTACTGTTGATTTTAAGATGGGTCTCATTATGTAGTTCTGGTTGGTCTGGAGCCTGCCATGTAAACCAGGGTAGCCTCAAGCTGTAGAAGTGTCCTGCCTCTGAGTTATGAGTGCCACTGGTTTGGTTTGGTTTGGTTTGGTTCTTTGGACAGAGTCCTTGACCTCTTGATACCCCTCTGCCTCCACATTCTCAGGGTTGGGATCAGAAGCATGTATCACCATTCCTGGCAGAGGAGGTGTGGGGGTGTTTAAAACCAGGTCTTACTTTGTAGCCCATGCTGGCCTCAAACACACGGCAATCCATGAACCCTGGCCTCCTAAGTACTAGGAGTACCTGGTTTATTATAGAAATATTTCCTGAAGACTTACTATAAACCTGATAGTACTTCAGACACTAGGAAAACAGTGCTCTCTGAAAGAGACATAAAACCTTATTTATATGGATGGAACCCAATATAAGTGAGCTTCTATCACATCAACGGCATCAAACAAGAAAAAAACTAGACTGCACATGGTTACCATCACAAGCCAAGGATTGCTCACCAGTGGGTTCTGACTTGCCCACTAGAGAGCAAAGACCACACACACACACTGCCTGAGGCTCAGCAGTCTACACTACAGAACTCCACGGATTCGCTACTCACAGAAGAGCCATCCTCCTCGTGCAAGCCCTCTTTCCTCAGCTGGATCTTCTCTAAAGGGCGGAGGTAAGGACTGTCCCAGCAAAACCACTCATCGTAACGATGGTTCCAGCGCTTGAAATGGATGAGAACTTTCCCTTCTTCGTAGTCAATGTCTTCAATGTGAGCTGGATACCTGAGTGAGAAAAAAGAGAAACTACCTAAATGCTTGCCAAAACAACCAAGTCTCTTTTCACAGAGCATAAGACAAAGTATTTAAGGCTGTCCATTTTGCTGTTCTTTTTGAATTTTGATATTTGCTTTTAAAGATTTATTTACTTGTACAGATTTTTGCCTGTATGTATGTTTGTGTATCACTTGGGTGCCTGGTAGAGCCCATGAAGGTCAAAAGGAAGTGGGATTCTCTGGAACTGGAGTTACAGATGGGTCTAAGCCACCACACAGGTACTAAGGAATCAAGCACAGGTTCTCTAGAAAAGCAGCAAGAGCTCTCTTAACTGCTGAGCCATCTCTCCAGCACCAAAGTCTCGCCATTTTGAAGTCAGGCATGAGTACTAGCCTGTAGCATCAGCACTCGGGGGCTAAGGTAAAGGGATTGCTGCAAATCTGAGGCCAGGGCTTCTGTCTCAAAAAGACACGAAACAAAAACAACACTCCTAACACTTTGAGATGCTGTCAATAAATTATAGAAGATAGCAGACTTGGATTCAAGTCTCATGGGGCAAGGCTGAGGCACACCTGCAATTACAGTTCCTCACAGGGGGAGGAGGAGGAAGTGGCATGAGTCCCAGGAAGTCCCAGGAAACCTGGACTGAAGACCCATCTTAGAAATAAACAAACAATAAATAATAAAAGTCTTAACCTGAAGCAAACAAGATGGTAAAAGCACTTGCCACACAGGCTGATGAGTTCCACCCCCAGAACCCACACTAGAAGGAGAAGAAACTCCAAATGTTCACCTCTGACCTCCATGTGCATGCTGATAAGGACACACACTTAGACCTTTAAAAATATCTCAACAGGGCGCTTTCTTAGCTGATGGACGACTATTAACCTTTCAGAGCCTGAGTTCACTCATGTAAAGTTGGTTATAGTACCAGTTAAAAGAGATGACATATACACAGGGCCTGCGCATAAGGAGGCAAGAAGCAAACGTGAACTCCTAGTTCTATTAGGATGTGCCCATAGACTATAACACAGCCTTATCAGGTTAGGTTTTTGTTTAGTTTTGTTTGCTTGTTTTGGTTGGTTTTCTGAGACAGGGTCTCATATGGCCCACATTAGTTTCAAACACTAAAAATCACCTCCTGATCCTCCTGCCTCTGCTTTCCAAATGCAAGGATTATGTGAGGACCAGCATATCAAGCTGTTCCTGAGATTTTAAAGCCATATAATGAAGTTCTATGCAGATACTGAAAAGAATAAGATGACTCTGCAGACCCTGATGCAGAAAGCTCCCATGATGTACTGCTATATGAAGTGTTGAATTTGTTATTACATTGTATTAATTGTGTGTATTCATGTATGCCACAACACACAGGACAACTTTTGGAAATCAGTTCTTTCAGTGTTTGGATCCCATGAGCAGAACTCAGGATGTCAAGCTTGATGGTTGGTAAGTACCTTGAGCGGCTGAATCATCTCACAGGCTCTATTACTTGTATGGTTTTTGTTCATTTGTTTTTCTGAAACAGGACTACATAGTAACCCTGACTTGGACCTGAACTCACAGAGATCTACCTACCCATGCCTCCGGTGTGTTGGGATCCAAGGCATGTGCCATCACACATGCTATTACTTGCTTTTAAAGAAGGTGAATATGAATCAAAAACAAAAATAAAAAAATAAAAAAGAGAAAAAAGAAAAACAGATTTTAAAAAAGGTGAATATGTAAATCATATCTGGAGGATGCAGAAGTGTAGCTCACTCAGTCTATGTGCTCTTTCAGTCCCTATTCCACCCTTCCTGATTGAGTTGGGAAAACAAACAATAGTCCTTCATTCCCTTCCAAAAAGCAATCAAGATGACCCATAGTTGTGTGAGCAGACCAACCACACATAAGTGAATCATTGGAGAGTTTGTTAAAATGTAGCTCCCGACTCAATAGCTTGGCCTTTGATCCCAGAACACTAAGGAGTTCCTGGATGTGGCTGCCGCTGCTTTTCAATAGCAAATATCTGGCCACCAGTTGCTACTGAATTCAGTGTTAGAGGGCAGTAGTGTGGGTGGCAATGCCAATAATGGCTTCCTGGCTGTCGAGGCTCCAGTAATAGACCCTCAAATCGGGACCGTAAGGACAGCCTCCTTGAGTCTCACAACTTCAATCCTTTCTGTTTTGTAAGTGCCTGTTTCCCTGTGTTCAATCTTTCTGGGGCTTAAACACCCAAAGAAGCTGAGTATCATAGTGGCACTCTCCTGTAATCCTAAGCACTCATGAGGCAGAAGATTGTAGCCCAGCCTGGAGCTATGTAGCCAAATACTGCCTGCCCCCCCAACCCAAAGAAGCTAGTACTGTAGCATACACCTGTAATCCAAGCACTGAAGAATTAGAGCAGGAGGACCACTGCAAGTTCAAGGCCAGCATAAAATACAAAGCAAGACTTGGTCTGGAGAGATGGCTCAGCAGGTAAAGGTGCCTGCCATCAAGAAGCCTGATGCCCTGAATTCAATCCCTGAGACCTACATGATGGAAGGAGAGCCAACTCCAGCAAGTTGTTCTCTGACCTCCACGTGTATACCACTATGTACATGTACACACAAACATAAATTATTTTTCTGTTTGTTTTTATCTTTTTTTTTTTTTATTTTGAGACAGGGTTTCTCTGTAGCTTTGGTGCTTGTCCTGGAACTAGCTCTTGTAGACCAGGTTGGCCTCGAACTCACAAAGACACTCCTGCCTCTGCCTCCCAAGTGCTGGGATTAAAGGCATGCGCCACTACTGCCCAGTTCTCACTGTGTAGTTTTGGTGCCTATCCCTGGCACTAGCTCTTGTAGGCCAGGTTGGCCTTTAACTCACAGAGAGCCACCTGCCTGTGCCTCCCAAGTGGTGGGATTAAAGGTGTGCACCACCACCACCTGGCAATATAATTTTTTCATAAATAATTTAATAAAGTGTTTTAAAGGAAAATACTGCCTGTAAACAAAACAAAGCTGGATGTGATAGCATAAGTCTGTAATCCAGTACCCTAGAGATAGATAAGAATATTCAAGGTCTCCTTCAACCACACATATAGCAAACTGAAAACCAGCCTGGGCTATATGAGACTCTGCTGGCCCTGGAGACCTGGTTTAGCAGTTAAAAGCTCATACTGCTCTTGCAGAAGACCCAACTTTGGTTCCCGGCACCAACACTGGGTGGCTCATCATTACCAGAAACTCCAGCTCTAAAGGCTCCAATACCTTCTGAACTCTGAGAGCACCTATACTCATTCACATGTGCACATATCCACACAGACACATGCATATATACATAATTTTTAAGTAATTAAATAAATTTATTTCTTTTTATTTTATGTGTATGGGGGTTTTGCCCACACATATCTGTCTGTGTGCACCATATGCACTTGGTACCCATGAATGTCAGAAGAGAGTACTAGTACTAGATGCCCTGAACTGGAATTATAGTTGTTAGCTGCCATATCGATGCTAGGATTGAACCCAGGTCCTGCAGAAGAGCAGCCAGTCTCTTGACTACTGAGTCATCTCTCCAACCATAAGTAAAATTTTTGTTTTTTGAGACAGAGATCACTATGCAGACTAAACTGGTCTGGAATGATCCAAGCTGGCCTCAAATTCATAGAGAAAATGTTTCTGTTGTTGTTTTATACTATTGCCAGGCTGCCTCGAACTTGCAGTCTACCTTTCAAGTGTTGGAATTACAAGAAAAGTGTATTGTGCTGGGGTATTCCAACTGTTTGCAGACCTACAGGCAACTCTGCAGGAAACTCAACAGCAGTCAAGGGACACTTTCCTGAGAGTGCTCTGTCTTCTGTGACAGAACAGGTGCTAGGAAAACTGTCCCACAGATCAGAACACGTAGACACTTAGAGCTGCAGTTCCAGGGAACCCAATGCACCTCTTCTGACCTTGCAGACTCCTCCATTGGCTTAAAATACATTCAGGTGCACACATACCCATAAAAAATAAAGCCAGGAAGTAGTGGTGCACACCTTTAATTCCAGCAGGGAGAGAGAGGCAGGCGGATCTCTGAGTTCAAGGGCAGGCTGGTTTACAGAGTGAGTTCCAGGACAGCCAGAGACACACAAAGAAACCTTGTCTTGAAAAACAAAATATTAAATAAATATTTTTAAAATAAAAATTAAAAATAAGTGACAAGACGCACTCCTCGGTGACGGGACCTATCTGTGTGTCAAGAAAACAGGAAGCAATAGTGACCATTTTAAACATTGACCCAGTAGGACTTAATATTAGAGACTGATCCAGTAGAACTTAGAAGATCACAGTTGCTACCTGCCTTGGGCACAGCTTAGTTTCATCAATCACAGGGCTTTATTAAGTGCCTTTGATGTAGTCAGTCAACTACAGGCCCCCAAAAAGAACATACACATGTGTGCTTTGACACACACCCATACCCACGCACACACACCCACCCTTAAGGCAAACTAGACTCAGTAGCTGACTAAGCTTCAGATATCAGGTTGAACTCCAGATTAATGATAATAACTGCTTTCACCAAATAATTTATCAGGCTTAGCCTCAACAATTGGACAGCTGCAAGGAGGCTAGAAGGGCTAGGAATTAGCAGGTGAGTTGTGAGTGTTCCATTCACAGACAGGAAAAGGAAGATGGAATGTCCAGCTTCAAAATGTAACTAGGAGTCACTGAACTGTCTTTGTAACCCCACACTTCTGCATTGCTGGTGGGAATAAAAGCTAGTACAACCCCTTTGGATGTCAGTGTGGCGATTTCTCAGAAAATTAGGAAACAACCTTCCTCAAGACCCAGTAACACCACTTTTGGGTATATATCCAAAGGATGCTCAATCATGCCACAAGGACATGTGCTCAACTATGTTCACAGCAGCTTTGTTTATCATAGCCAGAACCTGGAAACAACTTAAATGTCCCTCGACCAAAGAATGGATAAGGAAAATGTGGTACATTTACACAATGGAGTACTACACAGCAGAAAAAATAACGACAGCTTGAATTTTGCAGGAAAATGGATGGAGCTAGAAAACATTATTTTGAGTGAGGTAACCTGATGTGGGAGTGATTTCTTATTAATAAAGAAACTGCCTAGGCCCATTTGATAGGCCAACCCCTTAGGTAGGCGGGGTAAACAGAACAGGATGCTGGGAAAAAGAAGCTGAGTCAGGAGTCGCCATGATTCTCCCGCTCCAGACAGACGCAGGTTAAGATCCTCCCTGGTAAGCCAGCTCGTGGGCTACACAGAATATTAGAAATGGGTTAGAACAATATGTAAGAGCTAACCAATAAGAAACTGGAACTAGCCGGGCCAGGCAGTGTTTGAAAGAATACAGTTTCCGTGTAATTATTTCGGGCATAAGCTAGCCATGTGGGCGGCCGGGTGCCGGGGACGCAGCCCTGCCGCTCTTAATCGCAACAGTAACCCAGACACAGAAAGACAATTATCACATGTACTCACTCATAGGTGGTTTTTAAACATAAAGCAAAGAAGGCCAGCCTACAAACCACAATCCCAGAGAACTTAGACAACAATGCGGACACCAAGAGAGACTTACATAGATCTAATCTACATGGGAAGTAGAAAGTAGAAAAAGACAAGATCTCCTGAGTAAATTGGGAGCATGGGGATCTTGGGGGAGGATTGAAGGGGGAAAGGGAGAGACAGGGAGGGGAGCAGAGAAAAATGTAGAGATCAATAAATATCAATAAGAAAAGAAAACATATAAAAAGTTCAAGAAGCCATATCATCAAGAACAACTGAAGCAACTGTCTGCAATCAACCTTCACGTGTGACCTCTTCCCAACAGCCACTGCAATGACTTCAAAACGTCTGCGAGCTTAAGATAGGCAAAACTTTGCTTTTAACCAATACTTTCATTGTAATTTTTAAAGCATGAAGAAGCTCCGTTCTATGAAACCCAAAACTTGTCGAACATGCACGGCAGAACAGACTCATCTTAAAGAACACTACAAAGGTGAAAACAGCTACAGGCATTAGCCCTTCTAAAACATACATAACCTTTGGGTATCAGGAGTCAAGCTTAGTACGATTCCACAATCGTTTATAGCTTAATTCCTCTACTTAGGACCAAAGCAGAAAAATTAATCTAACAACTCAGCTACCTTTCCCAGCAGGATTGCCAGTCCCCAAAACCCTCTTCATACAAAGTTGGCTTTCCTTCCCAATGGTCCTTAAATTGTCTCCCTACATGTACATCTATTCCTCTCTCTGTCTCCTGTATGTGTGAGTGTGAGAGAGGGAATATAAGCTTTCTCCAAAGAAAGCATAATAAGACATCCTCTGATATTAAAATACATGCACATGGACTTTGAGAGATCCTGTTTCCTGATGCTCCAGAGGCAGAAAGGTAACTGAACTCAATGTCAGGCAGAACAGAACAGCCTGCCCTGAAGCCAGGGTGCCCACAAATTCTTCTAATCTGACCTTAAGCCAGTATTCAGAACAGACTAGAGATGAATCGTCAAGGCCATAAATGGACACCAAAAGCACAGGAGTCGTCTGAACACGCAACATTTTCATTACCTAAGCTCTCACACCAGAGGAAAACAGAACCTATGACAAAAGGTGGACACCCCTGCCTTCAAAATGTGGGGTCTCATTATCCGCTGCTTGAATATGGCAGAAGAAATGGTGTGGGACTTTCAAAGCTGGGTCACACAAAAGTTCCTGTTGGTGCTTTTCCAGAGGACAATGGTTCAATTCCAGCACTCACTCACTCAGCAGCTCACAACCATCTGTAACTCCAGCTCCAAGGGATCTGATGGTCTCTGTGGGCCCCAGGCACACAAGTGGCATGGTGTTCAAATATACATGCAGTTAAAACACCCACACATTATAAAGTAAATAATAGGTCCTGCATGTTTGCTGTATGTTGATTTATAATTGAGATAATTTTCATCTCACCATTTAGGTGCCTTACACTGCCTAATTTTAAACATCTTCACCATAAAATAAATGAATATTATAGAACTACAAATTTAAAATGGTCAAAAAGTAACCTGGGGCTGATGATATGGCTCAGTCAGTAAAGGCACTTACTGCCAAGCCCAAAAACTTGAGTTAATCCCTAAAACTTAAATACTGAAGAGAACACAATCAACTTATTTCTTGGGATTTGGGGGGGGGGTTATTTGGAGGGGTCTTGTTGTGTAGCCCTAACTGGCAGAGAACTGATCTGGCTGGCCTCCTGCCTCTGCCCCCTGAGGGCTGAGATTACAGGCATGTGCCACCACATCCAGCAAATTATATGTATTTTAGTACACACAGTACTGTTGTTTTTGCCTATATAGTCTTTCTTGGGTTGCCATTGGGGAAGGGCAAGAACAACCAGGTACTACATTGTGAAAACAGTATAAATTCCTATGGAAAGGCCTATATGGTGGAGAATCAAGGTGTCCCCTGAAGAACCACACCACAGTCCCGACTCTATGAATAAGCCACTTTCAACTGCAAGGCTGAACCAAAACCTCCCAGTTAGCTGAATTCTGACCCACAGAAACTTGGAGGAAAATAAATGTTTAACCTTGTTTCAAACCTCAAACCACTAAATTCTAAGAAGACTTGTTAGAATACAATTAAGAACTAACAAGGTAACATTTGCAGGACTCTGTGGTTTTCTAAAAGTAGAGACTGTAAGTCGGAGGCTCCAGACCTGGGGTTTTCCAGTTTGAGAAACACTTCTGAAAGCTACCAGACAAACTCACCAAGGAAAGGAGAGGGCTGGTGGGGGGAGGGAGGACGACACCCAAAGCCCCTGCCAAGTACTGGGAAAGGCTGACTCCACAGGCATCTCCAGCCGGGCAGAAGCACCAGGTCTAGTTCAGGGATACAATGCTGACTTGTTCATACTGTACGCTCCCAATCCCAAGGAAGGCTGGCTTGATGCTCAGGTTTGCTCACAGAACAGCAACTGGCAATGCTGGATGGGGGTCTGGTCCCGCCCACACCCATGAACTTCAAACGCAAAAAAAGCAGCAAGTGAAGGAAGGACCTAAAGGTGGTGTGGGGTGGGGATTTCCTTTGGAAAGCCTACTCCAGGGATGTGGCCCAGTTGAGCATGCATTAGCCTGTGCAATCCCTTGGGCACCATTCCCGGTGCTGCAAAGATAAAAAACAAAAACATTGGGACCTACTCCAACTGACAACAGTCACTAGTTTATAATTCCTGGAGTAAACAGAAATCATGAACTATGAATAACACATGTGTAAACTGGGTGTAGTGGCTCATACTTACAATCCTAGCACTGGAGAGACTGAGACAAAAAGATTGCCCAGATTTTGAGGCTAGCCTGGACTACAGAGCAAGTGAAACTCTATCTCAAAAACAAACAATTGCCCTCAAGATGACTATAACTTAGCAGACAGAGAATGGTCTTCCCACTAAGCATGACACCTGAGTTACATTCCTGGGACCCACATAGTAGTCGGAGAAAAATGACACCTGCAAGTTGTTCTCTCCAAACACACAAACTAGTTTTATGGTTGTTATTGTTGACTTTATTTTTTGAGACAGGGCTTCTCTGTGTAACAGTCCTGACTGTCCTGAAACTCTTTGTGGCCAGGCTGGCCTCAATCTCAGAGAGATCCATTTCCCTCTGCCTCCCAATTGCTAGGTTTAAAGAATAATCTTTTTAATTTAATTAATAATAATACTAAAAATACAACAGGACATGGTGGTGAATGCCTTTAATTCCAGCACTTAGGAGGCAGAGTTCGAGGCCAGCCTGGTCATCAGACTGAGTCCTGGGCCAGCCAACACTATATAGTGAGACCTCTAAAACACAAAAGCAAAAACAAAAACACTCATGTGCATGGCTTGCTACAGAGTTTACAAAGGACCCTTATGTAAGGAATCTCACATGACTTTACCACAGCCCCATGAGGACTTAGCAATTATTACCATCACTACATCCATTTTACATCTGAGGAAAAGAAAACTCAGTGACCAGCAGGAGTAATCAAGATCAGCATGTAACTCCTGCAACAGCTGAACCCATCGAGGATACTCGTGTTATGAACTCACATGTATATAACTGAGTAGTAACACATACATAGCCAGTATGTCCTCGCAACTATCCAGTAGTGACAGACATATCTATAGAGGGCCTGTCCTCATAGCTACCTAGTAGTCTATCTAGACTACCCCAAAATTTGCCTCATTTTTTTTGTCTTGGGTTTGGGTATCCTGGCTGCTTCCAGACTGTTCCTTACATAAATGGTCTTTCTGCAAACATATAACAACTCCTTGTGCTTCAGAAATCCAAGCATGCCTCTATTCCTGGCTCAGAACACACAGCAGAAGCCAGGCATTTCTATGCACAAAAGCAACACTCCAAGCCATCAGCAACCTTTGCTGGAGAGAGGATGGGGATGGAAGACTATTTGGCAAAAAGAAAGGGCCTGCTTTGAGAAAACTCTACTGGTTTTGGGGACAGCCTTCCTTACTCCTTTCCCAGCTCTGTTAATCAACACCTGATAGCTTCAATTCAGGTAGGGTCTTGATCCTGAATCCACCTTTCCACTCTATCCTCTCATCAGCAATACTCAGTATAGTATAGCAAGCCCTGAGATCCTCCCATTAGTACCAGGCACAGGCCTGAGTTAGCACTGAGTTAGCAGAGAGCCAGACAATGGTGGCACATGCCTTTCATCCCAGCACTCAGGAGGCAGAAGCAGGCAGGCAGATAGATCTCTTAAGTATGAGGTCATCCTGGACTACACAGTGAGTTCCAGGACAGCCAGGGCTACACAGAGAAATCCTGTCTTAAAAAAGAAAAAACAAAACAAAACAAAACAAAACAAAAAAAAAAAAAAAGGAGAGAGAGACCAAACAGTATCATTTTACTACTCCTACCAGGGATCTGAATACATCTCTCTTCTATTTAAACCTCCCCTGCCTGTCCCTTCTCCCACCATTCCTGCTTAGTTCTCTTTCTATACTCTCTAACATACAGGGTTTTCAAGCTTAGAATACTGCTGATGTCCTGCCTCCTCCAACTCTCACTCTCATATCCTGAAACCATCTCATCTTCTTGTCTCACTTCCTTAAAAATACCCTTCAATTTCCTGGCCCTTCTTCCTCTGTCATAACTGCCTTGTGACCCCGGTTATGTCAGACCCTCCATGTCCTCAACTCCTACAATCAAGATTCTGAACACAGGCACAGGCACACACACACACACACACACACACACACTTAATAAGCTGCTGATGCCTCCAGGACTCACTTGAAAAGGAGGGCTACAAAAAAAGCTTCCTTCTGGGGACGGAGGAGCTATGCAACTCAGTGAGGTGGCAAGCAGTCTTCTGAGGGATCCAATATCATCCCAAGCATGGTACATGTCTGTATGTAAAAGGTCATCCAGCCTCAGCTTAAGATGTGTGTACTCTGATAAAGTCCTTTCTAAATAATTCCCCTATCTAACAGCCTTACTATATATAGCCCAGGCTACCCTTGAGTTCATAACCCTCCTTTGGCCTCGTAAACACTGTGATTACAGAGGGATACCTAGCTCAATATGACTTTTAAAATAACATAAAAAGAACCATTCTTTGATGTGGGAGGTCCTTCTGTATACGTGCTGCTTTTATTGGTTGCTCAGTAAAGCTATTTTGGCCAATGGGAAATCTGAACAGAGATACAGAGAGAGAATAGGTAGAATCAGGGAGACATCATGTAGCTGCCGAAAGAGAAGAATACCGAACCTAACTGGTAGGCTACAGATACACAGATTAATAGAAATGGGTTAATTTAAGATGTAAAAGTTAGTTAATAAGAAGCCTGAGCTAATAGGCCAAGCAGTGTTACAATTAATATAGTTACTGTTTGATTATTCGGGTCTGAGCCATCGGAACTAAAGAGCAGTCTCTATTTATAACGTATGGAACAGCAAGATTGCTCAAGGGAGGAAAAACATTTGCTGCCAAACTTAATGACCTGAGTTCAGTTCTCATATACCTATACAGTAGAAAGAGAGAACTGCTTCCTGCAAGTTGTTCTCCTACCTCCATGCAAACACAAGAGCCAAGAATAGTGGCACATGCTTGCAACTCTAACTAAGATTTGGGAGGTGAAGCCAAGAGATTGGGAGTTTAAGGCCATCCTCTGCTACCAAGCCTATTCAAGGCTAGCCTGGGTTTCACAAAACTATCAAAAGACAAATGGAGAGTAGTGCATACAAAATAAAAATATAAATAGTCTATTTGAACAGATGTGGAGGATCACAATTGCAACACTCAAGTGGCTGAGTGGAAGGAGCAACGTGAGTTCAAGGCAAGCACAGGCTAAAGAGGAAGGCCCTAATTCAAATTAACAAGAAAAATTACTTTTACTCTCTTATTCAATGCCTTCCATCTAGAAAATGATACAAAATTTTTAAATTAACAAGAAAAATTACTTTTACTTTCTTACTTATTCAATGTCTTCCATCTAGAAAATGATATAAAATTTAATATCAAAAACAGTTTATCAGGCTAGCAGACAGCTCAGATAGTAAACTGCTTCCCATTGCAAACAATGACCTAAGTTCTGATCCCCAGAACTCACAAAAAAAAGCCAAGTGTGAGGCAGATCTGTAATCCCAGCACTGGGAAGGCAGAGTTCAAGGCCAGACTGGTCTACAGACCCAGTTCCAGGACAGCAGGGAGGCTGTACAGTGAGAGCCTGCCTCAAAAATAAACAAACAAATTGGATCTTCCTGTCTGACTTGAAGAAATGGGTAATTCTGAGACTGGGGCAGAAAATATCCAAGACGAGCTTATCATAACTTTCTGGGCCAGAAAAGAGAAACTTCTTAAAAATAAATAAATAAGGTTTATTTTTATTTTATGTGCACCAGTGTTTTGCCATAGATCTTAGGTTCCCTGGAACTGGAATTAGAAACAGTTGTGAGCTGTCATGTGGGTGCTGAGAATTGAACGTGGGTCCTCTAGAAGAGCAGTCAGTGAACTTAACCACTGAGCTATACTTTGAAAAAAAGAAACTCTGAAACACACACAAAAAATGATGAACTACATCAAAAGGACACAGAAGCCAACTGAAAGCTGTCGGGAAACAATGTGAACAAGAAAACAAAGTACTGCTGGATTACAACATAAGATATATAATAAAAACCTCAGTCATACTGACAGAACGAAATAAAAGGAGGCTGGGCACAGTGCCTATAATTCCAGCTGAAGTAGGAAGATAGTTTAAGGTGAGCCTGGCACTGAGTGAGACCCTTAATCAAGCAATCAAGCAAATAATTTTTGTAGGTATTCCTCTCTCAAATAGTGAACCAGGGAGGGAAAGATGGCTCAGGGGCATAAGAGCACTTGCTCTGAGGCCTGATAACCTGAGTTCAATTCCTGGAACTGACATAAAAGTGGAAGAAAAGAAATGACTAAATAATTAGCTTCTAACCTCCACAAATGCACCACAGCCATGCATGTTCTGCCCGCCCCCCTTTCTTGGATGGATGGATGGATGGATGGATGGATGGATAATGGGATGGACCAAAACTTTGCACTCTTTAAATGTGGGCCAAAGAAAGTAAGTTCTTTACAAGCTGTGAAGGAACTAGGAAACTTTATACTGAAGAAACCCTGCAGACGACCAAGGTAAACAAACATCAGCAGAGGGAGGGAAACATGTTGATGTGATGACAATGGCACTTCATCTTTGAGGGCTTCCTCCAGTAAATGCTAACCTACCATGAAAAAAGCATCAGTTGATCCCAACTGAAACCATTCCATGCATTCTGTCTTCTGTGGTCTGCTCCCTCCACTGGAATGGCAGCTCCCAAAGACTGGATGGATATGCGTGTCCAATCACCACTGAAACCACCTCAACTGGCAGTATCCGAACAACATGTCATCTTTGTGAAACTTCTGAACATGCCCCCTATGAAATTCCCTGTTTTTCCACAGGGGTTTTTACATGAACTTTGTACAAAGTAAATGTCTTCCCATGATAACTAATTGCAGGGACTTTGCTCTCTGTTCCAGGTACAAGACTAAGCATGGGCTCAAAGCCATAACTAGGGGCTGGAGGCAAAGCTCACTGACGAGAGTCCAGTCTAGCATATTCAATGATTCAATGCTGGGTTCAAACAAAGTCCAAACACACACAAAAATGAGTCAGATGTCTATCTAATCCCAGCACTCACAAGGGCAGGAGGATTACTGTGAGTTTGAACCAGCCTGAGCTACAAGAAAAGTACCAGACCTAAATCTAAAAAAAAAAAAAAAGCCAAAAGGCCAGAGTTAGATGGCTCAGCGTTCAGTGTAAAGTGCACTCCCTACTCTTGCAGAAGACTGGAGTTTGGTTCCCAGAACCCACAATCAAGGGGCTCACAACTACCTGTAACTCCAGTTCCAGGAGATCCAACATCCTTCTAGAATACTAAACTCGGGTGAACAAACCCACTCAAGCACACATATATACTGATAAAAAATAAAATATTTTTAAATAATAATAAAAGTAGTCATGCCACGGGTACGTTTCAGAAGCCAGAATACCTATTACTGTTAATGTTGTTTTCTGTGTCCAGCCCTCCCTCCAGCCCTCTTTTACTTTTCAAGGCAAGTCTTATTTTGTAGCACTGGCTGTCCTCAAACTTCCAGCAACCATCCTACTTCAGCCTCCCGAATACTAGGACTCTAAATGTGCACCACTGTGGCCAGTTAGTTAAAACTATCTATATTCAAATCCCAAGTTCAAGCAGGGCATGAAGATTCATACCTACAATCCCAACACTTGGGAAACGGAGGCAGGAAGGTCAAGAGGCATCCTTTGCTACATGGTAAATTCAAGGCCAGCCTGGGTTACATGAGACCCTCAATATAAATAAATAAGAAATAGATCACTGGGCAGTGGTAGCATACATCTTTAACCTCAGCACTTGGAAGGCAGAGGCCATCAGATCTCTCTGAGTTTGAGGCCAGCCTGGTCTACAAAGTGACCCAAGGACAGCCACAACTGTTAAACAGAGAAACCCAGGAAGGAAGGAAGGAAGGAAGGAAGGAAGGAAGGGAGGGAGGGAGGGAGGGAGGGAGGGAGGGAGGGAGGGAGGGAGGGAGGGAGGGAGGGAGGGAGGGAGGGAGGGAGGAAGGAAGGAGAAATAGATCCCATACTTAGCACTTAACTAATTGTAACTTCATGTACCTTAAGTCACATGCTTTGGGCCTATTGCCTCATACATAAAATGTGCATGTGCATAATAAAAGTAGGTAACTTAGCTGGGTCCCTGACACAAGCCTTCAATCCCCAGGCAGGCGGAGCTCTCTGAGTTCAAGGTCAGCCTGGTCTACAAAGTAAGTTCCAGGATTGCCAGAGCTACACAGTGAAACCCTGTCTCAAAAAAAATCAAAAGAAAAAAAAAAGTAGGCAACTCAAAGAGTACTGTACGGTGTTGCATGCAAAGTTTTTAGATTTAGGCTTGGCACACAGTAAATCACTGAATAAATTGGCAAAGGCAGGAATCCTAAGATCATATGATTAACAACACTTGGCCATTAAGGCCAATACCAAATCCTTGAGTATCTCTCAACTTCATCAGGGATCTGTGTGTTCTGTTCTCTCCACAGCCATCAGTGTAATGCCATTTGATATATGTTTGTGGAAAACTCAGAATGGAAGGTAATCCTTCTTTGTAGCCCCTACCACTCAGGAGAGCCTCCTCACTTTGCCATAATAAATCTATGTTCACTCTGCTCTCATATACACATAAATACACAAACATATACGAAATTCTTAGAAAAGAAAGATTGCTTTAAAATAATAAATATATGGAACAGCATTAAGAAATAAAGTCTGCCATCGCCAAGTCATACAGAAGCATAAGCTTGGGTGTTTTCAAGATTCGGCTTCTCCCTTAATCCACCACCAGGGCTAAAGAGGGGGCATTGCTACTGGATGTGTGAATTCACAAAGCCGCCAACTCTTGCCCCAGTTTATCTTTGTGTGCTTGCACCCATCTGTGATAAGCCTACATTATGTAAGTGTGGGGAGATCCTTTGTTCTAAACACCAAATAACCTGATAATTAGGACTGATGAAAAAAAGAACCTAGAGGAATGGACAAGCCTATGCAAAACTGACCCAGATAGGAAGCCCTGTGAAGGGACTGGTTGCAGCTATGCTGTGGTTAAGTACCATGACATAGAATCAAGGGAAAGATGTCGCTGAAGAATACCTCAAAGAAAAGCAATGAACAAATGAAAACATTAGTTCACCTTTAAAAAAACAAAAGAAAGAAAAGAACGGTGGGGGAAGACGGAAAGATGGCTGAGCAGCAAGGAGCACATACTGTTCTTAAAGAGAGCTGAGTTTGATTCCCACTACCATGTTGGGCAGCTCATAACCATGTGTATACGACTTCAGCTCCAGGGGATCTGATGTTTCTGGCCTCCTCAGGCACCTGCACTTAACAGGCACACATATTTGCATAATTTAAAAAGAAAGAAAGAAACAAACAAACAATACAAGTGAAGAGAAGCCAAGCGTGATAGCACACATCTGTAATACCAGGCCTTGGAATACTAAGAGGACTGCAATGGTTTGATTGTTTTTTTTTATTTATTTATTTATTTATTTATTTATTTATTATGTATACAATATTCTGTCTGTGTGTATGCGTGCAGACCAGAAGAGGGCACCAGACCTCATTACAGATGGTTGTGAGCCACCATGTGGTTGCTGGGAATTGAACTCAGAACCTTTGGAAGAGCAGGCAATGCTCTTAACCACTGAGCCATCTCTCCAGCCCTTGTTTTTTGTTTTTTAAGACAGTCTCTCTCTGTAGCTCTGGCTGTCCTGGAATTTGCTCTGCAGACCAGGTTGGCTTTGAACTCACAGAGATCCACCTGCCTCTGCCTCTGAGTGCTGGGATTAAGGGCATGTGCTACCGCCACCTGGTAACAATTGCAATTTTAATTCAAGACCAACCCTGACCACATAGTAAGACCCTGTCTTTCAAAAGAGGTAGAAACCACAGACCAAAACATGACCAGTGGAAAGAATCCTAATAAAAAGAGATAGCAGGGGTTGGAGAGATGGCTGAATGGTTAAGCGCACTAGATGCTTTCCCAGAGGACCCAGGTTTGAGTTCCAGAACCCACATGAAGCTCATAACTTTCTGTAACTCCATTTCCAAGAGATCTGATAGCTACTTCCTACTCCTGTGGGTGGCAGGCAAAGACTCACGTGTAAGAGAAAAAATACACATACACATAAAATTTTTAAAAATTAAAAAATAAACAAAAATTCAAGAAAAAAAAAAGAAACTAAATGGTAGACAAGATAGCTCAATGCTAAAACAAACCTGAACATTTGAGTTTGAGCCCTGGAACCTGTATAAAAATGCCAGCTGTGGTAGGACATATCTGAAAGTCCAGCACTTCTGTGGTAAGGTGAGAGGCTGAGAATGAACAGTCCATAAGCTCTTGAGCTAGCTAGCCTGGAGCATGCAGAATGTCAGAAACAAGAGAGTCCCTATTCCAACATGGTGGAAGGAGAGAACTGGCTTCCTCAGTCATTAGTAATCTGACCTCCATATGCATGTTGTGATACTGTGTACATGCAAGAGCAAGCACGCACACACAGTGAGCACACACACACCAAATTAAAAAAGGAAAAAGACTGCAAAATCAGATTTTTTAATTCTTTGTACATGAAACAAACTATGAGCACCTAACTAGAAATACAGTAGAGAAGAATGTGGCAGAAGGACCAGGAAGGCACCAGACAGAGTTGCTACCTCACTGTGAGAACAGGGAAGGCCAGCCTGCTGCTGGGACAGATGGTGCACTGCCCACAGATGATAGGAAGAAGGGGGAAGTATCAAGCAAAGCAAGCACTTTCTATTCCGTCCACCCAGCATCTTGACTAAGAAACCGAAGCCTGTCAACTTAGCCAGTTTATCTGCACAAGTCTGGGACTGAGCAGGGTAGGCAGAATTACTCTCTCACAGAGACATTTGCCCAGAAGCAGCAGCTCCAAACAAAATTAGAATCTGTTTTGGCTTGAATTTTGCTTCTTGAGAAAGAATCTTGTAAGCTAGCCTGAAAATTACTATATAACCCAACATGGCCTTGAATTTTTGACAATCCTCCCGCCTCAGTCTCCCAATGCTGGTGTTACAGGAGTGACCACTCCATCCAGCTTAGTATTTGTGCTGCTTTTTTTTCCCACTGCAGGCCTCCAAACCCAGGCTTCCTGCATGCCAGACAAGTGTCTTCTCACTAAGCTACACCTCTGCCCACCAACTGTTTTGTCTGACTAACTCCAAGACAGATGCTGTGGTATATCCCTTCACTCCCAGCACTTGGGAGGCAGAGGCAGAAGAATCTCAGTAAATTTGAGGCCAGTTTCCCTCCTGACCCCAAAGAAGTAAAAATATCAATTGTTTTATTTCTTTGGGACCCTAAATTCTGAAAAAACAAGATCTTTCGGGGCTGGTGAGATGGCTCAGTGGTTAAGACCACTGACTGCTCTTCCAGAGGACCCGGGTTCAATTCCCAGTACCCACATGGCAGCTCGCAGCTGTCTGTAGCTACAGTTCAAGAGAATCTGATATCACTATACCAATGCACATGAAATAAAGTTAAATAAAGTTAAAAAAAAATCTTTCGTGGGTGATTTACAAACAAATCCACAAGGCCCCCAGAGCATTGTGGTCAAACAGAGCTAAGTGAGTCCTAGACTCAACAGTAAGAAGTTTGTGTCTAAATTCAAAGCAATTCCCATCAAAATCCCAGCAAAATTTTTCAACGACCTCGAAAGAACAGTACTCAACTTCATTTGGAAAAGCAAAAAACCCAGGATAGCCAAAACAATCCTGTACAATAAAAGAACTTCTGGGGGCATCACAATCCCTGACTTCAAACTCTACTACACAGCTACAGTTCTGAAAACAGCCTGGTATTGGCATAAGAACAGACAGGAGGACCAATGGAACCGAATAGAAGACCCAGATATCAATCCACACATCTTCGAACACCTGATTTTTGATAAAGAAGCAAAAAATATGAAATGGAAAAAAGCATATTTAACAAGTGGTGCTGGCATAACTGGATATCAACATGTAGAAGAATTAAAATAGCCAGGCGGTGGTGGCGCACGCCTTTAATCCCAGCACTCGGGAGGCAGAGGCAGGCGGATCTCTGTGAGTTCGAGGCCCGCCTGGTCTACTACAAGAGCTAGTGCCAGGACAGGAACCAAAAGCTACGGTAGAAACCTTGTCTCGAAAAATCAAAATAAATAAATAAATATA
>NW_026067952.1:10926610-10961999 GCF_014885135.2 Alexandromys fortis
AGAGGAAGCCAGATCTCTGAGTTCTAGAGAAACTCTGTTTCAAACAAACAAATGAACAAAAATGTGAAAACCAGAGTCAGCAAGATGGTTTAATTCATAAAAGCACTTGCTGCATCCCTCATGACTTGCGCTTCTCTGATCTTGCAGTAAAGGAAGTGACTCCCACAAGTTGTCCTCTGACCTCTGCAAATACACAGATGTGTACAGCAGACCTGAGCTTAGACACACACATAATAAAGAAAAAATAAATTTAAAAAATTGTACTGGGGGCGGTGGTGGCGCAAGCCTTTAATCCCAGCACTTGGGAGGCAGAGGCAAGCGGATCTCTGTGAGTTCGAGACCAGCCTGGTCTACAAGAACTAGTTCCAGGACAGGCTCCAAAACCACAGAGAAACCCTGTCTCGAAAAAACAAAAACAAAAAAAAAACCTGTCTTGAAAAAAACAAAAATAAGTATGTAAATAAATAAAATTACAAAAAAAATTGTACTGGTTAGTTTTTTTTTTTGTCAATCTGGAAAAAGGAACCTCAGTAAAAAACATTCCTCCAGGGGGCTGGAGAGATGGCTCAGAGGTTAAGAGCATTGCCTGCTCTTCCAAAGGTCCTGAGTTCAAGGCTCACAACCATCTGTAATGAGGTCTGGTGCCCTCTGCTGGCCTGCAGGTATACACACAGACGGAATATTGTATACATAATAAATAAATAGTTAAAAAAATATATTCCTTCAGACTGGCCTGTTAGGCAAGTATGTGAGGGCGTTTCTTAATTAACAATTTATGTAGGACAATCCTACCCACTTAGGCCATGCCATCCCTGGGCAGGGTGTGTAAGAAAGCAAACTAAGTAACCTCTAGCAGCAAGCCAGTAAGCGGAGTTCCTCTGTGATCTCTGCTTCATCCAGTTCCTGATTCCAGGTTCTAGGTTCTCTCAGAGATGAACTATGATCCAGACATGAAAGCCTTTCCTTTCTGAGTTTATCACAGCAGTAGAAAGCAAACAAAACCAGAAACACAGCCTTGGAACAGAAGGAACAACTGTCTAATATGCACAAAGCCCTGGGTTCAATCTCCATTTATTCTTGGTGGCCAGAAGGCTGGGAAAATGGTTCAGTGCTATACAAACATGAGAGCTGAGTTTGAATCCCCAGGCACTAGGCAGGACACCCATTACTTGGGGAGGGGAAAGAGACAGGCAGATCATGGTGCCTCCCTGGCCAGTCAGTTGAGTCAAAATAACAAATTTCAGGTTCAGTGAGTGACTGTCTCAAAAATAAGGTGGACAGTGTTAGAGGAATCCATTTAATCTTCCTCCCACATGCATATACAGGCAAATGACCACCATACATGCACACATAAGCAAATGCACTTGAAAACATGCACATACATGCATACACTACCCCCACACAAAAATACATAAGTAGCTGAAAATATTTAAAAAAATTATAGAATCAGTAATTCTGTCCACAACCAGTATAAATGCAACCAAACTACATTTTCTTTTATTTCTGAGGTAGCAGGGACTGAACTCAGGGCCTCACCTATACCAAACAAGCATTCTCTCACTAAATTCACTCTCCAATCCCAGGATCTTCGATCCTAATAGCATGGACAGTTTCTGCCAAGTCTTTTCCTTTGACTCTCCTACACCACAGAAGTCAGTCAGTCTATTCTGAGATAACTATCACAAGGGCTTAAGCTCTTCGTTAAAAACACTCAAAAGGTTTGTGTTCTGAAACTTCTGTGCTTTGGAGCACTAAGAAATAACCAAATTCTAGGATGCCCTCAACTACAACTATCTTTGTAGCAGTCCTGTTTTTCTTTTTCTTCTTTTCAGGCAGGGTTTCACATAATTAGAGCTTGCCTCAAATTCACTATGCAGCAGTTAAAATAACCTTGAACCTCTGATACCCATGCCTCTACTTCTCCACCTCTATTTATCCAGTGATGGGAATCAAAGCCAGGACTTTGTGCATGCTAGACAACTCTACCAACTGAACTTGAATCTTAGCTGGTTAGTTTGGATTTTTTGGGTCAGGATTTCACTCTGTAGCTCATGTTGACCTGGAACTCTTTATGCCAAGCTCTATTCCAGTTCTCAGTAATCTTTCTACCTTAGCCTCCCAGCTACTGAGATTACAGGTATATGCCACCAAACCCAGGTATGTTTAATTTTGAAGACTGCTCTCCAAATATTCAATATGACTCTTAGAATAATCCCCAGATACCAACATTATCAGTGACCACATTTATAGAATATTCAAAGTATCTGACAGCCAGAGGACAAAAGGCAATTAAAGCTAGTCAGTCACAGTTGCAGGGACCTGTACTTTCAGCATTTAGGAGGCTACTCCATCAATTCAAGGTCAGCCTTAGTTACCAGACACCTTGTCACACAAAACAAACAAAATTCAGCAATGCAATCAAAACCCTCAGCATCTCAATCTAATGACCCTGAAGGGAGACCCACACCGCCCCCAGGAAACAAGAGGGACTGTGATGACATGGGTGCTGTCCCCACCCATCTCTCATCTCCATCTGCCTTTGCTCCTCTTTCAGACAGGTAGCCAGGAGCGAGAAAGCTTTTCTTCCCAGGGCAATCCATGATCCACTTTCCCGTAACTCTTCATCAAACAGAAAAAGGGGGGAACAAGTGTGACCCAGGGATCCCCCTATCAAAGAGAAAAGACGGACCTGTTTTCTAAACTTAAGTTTCCCTGCATCTTCCGAGACTGAAGAAGCCAGAGAACATACCACAGCACCGCTCTATCAGTGCTGGTGAGACACCCTCCCTCAAATGCTTTAATTAACAGGACAAAAAACATAAAAGTACCAGTTCTTTAACCGGTCCCGAGCTTCCAACTGGGCTCCCACTTCAAAGCTGATTCCTCGTCTGTTAGGTGGATGCTTTGTCATTTTCAGTCATCAACAGGGCTGCTTTTGTTCTCCTAAAAAAAAACAATTAAATATTGATGAAACTTGGGAAAGTCTGCCCAGCGTGTAGCATCACCACCACAAATTTAAAAAAAAAAAAAACAACCAAGCAGGCATTATTCAAAATACCAAGCCCCCTTCTATTGGGTGACCCCACTAGCAGCACTCCTCCACCGTGTCCACCGTGGGCAGCCAGTGAGCTCTGAAAACTCAGAGGGCTCTCTCAGCAAGGATTCTAAGGCTCACCTCTGATGCTCTTGTGATCAAGTTCAACTACTCAATGACACATTCAACAAATATTTATTCAGAAATTTAGTCAAGACCTAAAGGCGAACAGTTCTTACCCTCAAGGAGCCTTCATATTAAAATGTAGCCAATAAAAAGAAGTCAGTTCAAGCTGCAATTGCTATAAAAAGTAAAGTGCTACAAAGGAAGCAAATGTAAGCTGAGATATGAGGCAATAATGGAGGCTTGGGCCTGTAGTGCTGGCTCCCTGGAGGCTGAAAGAGGACCACTGATGCCAACCCTGAACAACAAAGCAAGAATGAAAGCTGGCACCCAACCCTACTTTTGGAAAACTAGACAACGAGTTACAGGGCTGAGGACATAGCTCAGCTGGTAGAGTGCTGACCTAGCACGCATAAGGCCCTATGTTGGATTCCCAGCACCCAATAAAGCCAAGCATGGTGACCCGCCTATACTCAAAGCAAGTAAAGGCAGAGGGTTAGTATTCCTCCCTTGTCAATCTGTCACTCTCAAAAGGTTTCCTTACTTTTCTTTAATAAATCTGTTTCTAGGGCTGGAGAGATGGCTCAGAGGTTAAGAGCATTGCCTGCTCTTCCAAAGGTCCTGAGTTCAATTCCCAGCAACCACATGGTGGCTCACAACCATCTGTAATGGAATCTGGTGCCCTCTTCTGGCCTGCAGACATACACACAGACATAATATTGTATACATAATAAATAAATAAATAAATATTTTTAAAAATGTACATTAAAAATAAATAATTTAAAAAAAATCTGTTTATGGGTTGGAAAGATGGCTCAGAAGTTAAGAGCACTCACTGGCTGCTCTTGCAGAGGTCCTGAGTTCAATTCCCAGCAACCACATGGTGGCTCAGAACCCTCTATAAAGAGATCTGGTACCCTCTTCTGGCATGCATTCATACATGCAGGCAGGACACCGTATACATAATAAATAAATCTTTTAAAAAATAAATAAATAAATCTGTTCCTTTCCAGGGCTGGAAAGATGGCTCAGTAGTTAAAGCCAATGGCTGCTCTTTCAGAAGACCTGGGGTCAATTTCCAGCACCCATATGGCAGGCAGCTCATATCCTTCGGTAACTCAGGTTTCAGAGACCCCCAACACCCTCTTCTGGCTTCTGCAAGAACCAAGCACGTACACAGTACACAGACATGCATTCAAACAAAACACTGATACACATAAAATAAACTCTATTTTTCTTGCTAAAAAAAAAAAAAAAAAAGTTCCTGGTCATCCTCTTACCTAGGGAGTTTGTAGCCAGCCTTAGCTACAAGAGACCTTACCATAAAAAGAACAAGGAAAAATAAACAGAGAGTCCTAGAGCTGCATGCACACCTCAGCAAGTACTAAAACACTTGCCTTGTATTTGCTACACAAGGTCCTGAGTCCCATTCCAGCACTAAAGAAAGAAAGGGGGGGGTGTCAGGGTAGTGCGCACCTTTAATCCAACACTTCAGAAGAAGAGGCAGGTAGGTCTCTGTGAGTTCCAGGGCAGTCATTACTACACAGTGAGAGTCAAATAAATATAAATAAAGTGATCTCAAGTAACTAAATAAACCTGAGCATGGTGGTATGCTGTGTAATGTTCCTTTACACTGTGTGGATATATGTGGCTATGATTGCTTTAATAAAGACGCTGACAGGCCAATAGCTGGGCAGGAGAGTCAGACTAGGAGAATTCTGAGATGAAGGACTCTGGAGTCACCAGCAGATACAGAGAGAAGCAAGATGGACATGCTGTACTAAGAGAAGGCATGAACTATAGGATAAGCATTTATAATTAATATTAAGCCTTCATGTTGGCTACCTGGGAGTGGCCTGAGAGACAGAAACTTCGGCCAACAGTGGTTTATGCCTTTAATCCCAGCACTCCAGAGCAGGGGGATCTCTGGACTCAAGACCAGCCTAGTCCACACAGTGAGTTCTAGAACAGCCAGGTCTACACAGAGAACCCTGTCTCACAAACCATCTAAATGAAGCAGGACAATGGTGGCACATGCCTTTAATTCCAGCACTTGGGAGGCAGAAGCAGACTAAACTGTGAGTTCAAAGCCAGCCTGATCTATAGAGTGAATTTTGTGTAACAGTCAGGGCTATTACACAAAGAAACCACATCTTGAAAAACCAAACAACAACAAAAACTAAATAAATAGGCCGGGCGGTGGTGGCGCACGCCTTTAATCCCAGCACTCGGGAGGCAAAGGCAGGCGGATCTCTGGGAGTTCGAGGCCAGCCTGGTCTACAAGAGCTAGTTCCGGGACAGGCACCAAAGCTACAGAGAAACCCTGTCTCGAAAAAACAAGAAAAAAAAACTAAATAAATAAATGAAAAGGAGGAGGGCCTGATTAACATGCTGTTCTTTCAGAGGACCAAAGTTCAGTTCCCAACATCAGACAGATCACAACCACCTGTATCCCCAGCTCCAGGAGATCCAATGCCCTCCTCTAGCTTCCACAGGCACCAACATACACACATACATAAAAATTAATCCTTAAAAAAAAGGCAAGCCAGGCATTCTGACACCCACCAAAATCCCAGTTCTCAAGAAGCTGAGGTAGAAGAAACACAAAGAATATTATGCCAGCTTTATCTATCTCATGAGTCCAGTTTAACTAAACTTTAATCCCAGCACTCTAGAGGCAGAGGCAGGCTGATATCTGTGAATTTCAAGACAGCCAGAGCTACAGAGACCAATTTATTATATCTCAAAAAGAGTAAATAAATTAAGGAGTTCAAGGTTATGCTCAGCTACATTTCAACTTCCAGTTCTAGGCCAGATTTGACTAAATGAATTCTATAGTGCACAAGGCCCTGTATTCAATTCCCAGCACAGCAAAAGAAAAAGAGTAGGCCATCAAGTCTGATGTGTTAACACATGTGTGAAATCAAAGGAAGCCAGAGGCAGGAGGATCACTGAAAGTTCAATACCAGCCAAGACTACATTGTGAAGCCCCGTCTCAGAGAAAAATAAATAAATAATAATATAGGCATAAAGCAGAAACTGATGAATGAAGATGATCAAATTATTTCCAGGGGCTCCTGAAAAGTCTCCATGGTGTTGAACAGTCGAGGGCCAGGTATGGTGGTAAATAACTGTAATCCCAGCATTGGAGAGGCAGAGCCAAGGAATCTCTGTGAGTTTCAGGCCCACCTGGTCAACATACATATCAAGTTCCAGGTCAGCCAGGGCTACGGAATTAAGGTCCTAGCTCAAACAATACTAAATTAAACTTTAATCTTTAAAAAAGTCTCACATGAGGGGCTGGAGAGATGGCTCAGAGGTTAAGAGCACTGGCTGCTCTTCAGAGGTGCTGAGTTCAATTCCCAGCAACCACATGGTGGCTCACAACCATCTGTAACGAGATCTGGTGCCCTCTTCTGGCCTGCAGGCACACATACAGGCAAAATACTGTGTACAAAATAAATAAATATTTTTTTTTTTTTAAAAGTCTCACATGAGATGGTGAGATGGCTCAGTGAATAAAAGCACTTACTGCCAAGCCTGAGGATCTGAGTTCGATCCCTGGAACCCAGATGGTGAGAAGAGAAAACACATTTCATCTGTGCTGTGCTATGTACAAACACAAACACATATAAAACGCAAAAACAATTAAATGTAAAAAAAATCGTAGCCAGGCAATAGTAGTACACAACTTTAATCCTAGCACTTGGGAGGCAGAGGCAGGTGGATCTCTGTGAGTTAAAGGCCAGCCTGGCCTACAGAGAGAGTGCCAGGACAGGCTCCAAAACTACCAAAACAAATTTTGGAACAAAATTTGGGGACAAGTATGGTGGGGCATGTCTTTAATTGCAGCACTTGGAAGGCAAGGCCAGTCCAATCTATATGGTGAGTACTAGGAAAGCCAGGACTACATAGTGAGACTTCGCTTTTTTTTTTTTTTCCAGCCAGGCCTTTGGGAAGCAGAAGCAGGAGGATCCCAGTTCAAAGCTACATAGAGATTCAAGCCAGCCTAGACTACAGAGACCCTATCTCCAAAAAACAAAACAGTATAATTTTTTAAAAATATTTATTTACGGGGGCTGGAGAGATGGCTCAGCGGTTAAGAGCATTGCCTGCTCTTCCAAAGGTCCTGAGTTCGATTCCCAGCAACCACATGGTGGCTCGCAACCATCTATAATGAGGTCTTCTGGCCTTCAGGCATACACACAGACAGAATATTGTATACATAATAAATAAATAAATATTTAAAAAAATATTTATTTACTTATTTATTATGNAATATTCTGTCTGTGTGTGTGCTTGCAGGCCAGAAGAGGGCACCAGACCTCATTACAGATGGTTGTGAGCCACCATGTGGTTGCTGGAAATCGAACTCAGGACCTTTGGAAGAGTAGGCAATGCTCTTAACCACTGAGCCATCTCCCCAGCCCCCAAAACAGTATTATTTTAAAATATATTTTTTACTTTAACATTCAGGGGTTTTTAATCATATATATATGTATATATACATATATATGAATAATTTTATCCTTAGGTTTTTCAAGACGGTTTCTCTGCGTAGCCCTCGTTATCTATCTGTCTGTCTATCTATTTATCTATTTATGTTTAGGGTTTTTCAAGACGGTTTCCCTGTGTAGCCCTGGCTGTCTTTAGGTTTTTCAAGAGGTTTCTCTGTGTAGCCCTGGCTGTCCTGGAACTCTCTGTAGATCAGGCTGGCCTCGACCTCAGAGATCCACCTGCCTCTGCCTCCCAAGTGCTGTAATTGGCATATGCCACCACCACCCAACTACATTTAGTTAACAAATAAAAATAATTTTAATTCATCTATTCTTCAGTTTACAAAGAGGAAAAGAGTGTATGCTCAATATGGAAATGTTCTTTCTATACGGACACGGAATTTCCCAAGAGGAAAAGTGCCTGATACAATCTGTAGGATTCTACTGTCAAGACTTCGGCATAACTTCAAAATACTCCTTACATTCAAACTCTCTAAAACAGGAACCCACTGGTCCAAAGGAGACAAGGAGTCCAGTTTATTTACTTAGACACAGTGCTCTTTCAATGCCCTGAGTCAACAGTAATGAAAGCTTTAATACACACTGTGGCACACAGTTCAAAGGGAGAAATAACTATAGCCCATTAGGACAAAGAGACAACTTCCTTTGTTAACAAAAATTGTTCTGACTAAGGACAAAAAGGTTAAAAAAAAAAAGCATGCTAAAAATGAATTATAGTGAGTGACAGGGGAAGACACAAAGATCCAATAAGTATGTGATTTATGCCCACATAAGTACCCTAAATTAAAGGAAATGCAAATCAAAAATCAAAACAACCATTTTACTTTTGGGGACAGGGTCTCTCTGTAGCCCAAACTGGTTTGGAACTTGCTATGACTGTACAACTCAAAACTATATATATCAAACTCAAAAGCAATCCTCCTGCCTCAGTCTCTCAAATGCTGAAATTACAGGCACAAGCCTTCATAACTAGGACTTTGTACAAATATTTTCTTTTGCTGTCGTACAAATTTTTAAATGCAAGAATTTATTTGTGGACTGGAAAGATGTCTCTGTAGGTAAACTTGCCACTAAGCCTGAGGACTTAAGTTTAATACCAAAAACTCATATGGTAGAAGGAAAGAACAATCTCCCATAAGCTTTCCTCTGACCTCCACATAGATATTATAAAACTTTAGGGGCTGGAGAGATGGCTTAGCAGTTGGGAGAACTGGCTGTTCTCCTAGAGGACCCAAGTTCAGTTCCCAGCACCCACATGTCAGCTCACAACTGTTTGTAACTCCAAGATCTGACACCCTCACATAGACCTACATCCACACCAATGCATATAAAATAAAAATAAATACTTTTTAAAAAATTAAAGAACTGGGCCGGGCGATGGTGGCGCACGCCTTTAATCCCAGCACTCGGGAGGCAGAGACAGGCGGATCTCTGTGAGTTCGAGACCAGCCTGGTCTACAGAGCTAGTTCCAGGACAGGCTCCAAAGCTACAGAGAAACCCTGTCTCGAAAAACCAAAAAAAAAAAAAAAAAAAAAGAACTTCATACTTATACTATGTTACTGGACCTTCAAAACCAGGTAATACAATTAAGACTAAATTTTTTGTTCCCATGATACTGAAGTGAGACACAATTGCAGAAAAGATGAAGCATTCAGGCACTAACAGCTTATGCAAGGTTATAGAAAATTATACAAGGGGGGTGGAGAAATGGCTCAGCGGTTAAGAGCCTTGCCAACTCTTCCAAAGGTCCTGAGTTCAATTCCCAGCAACCACGTGGTGGCTCACAACCATCTGTAATGAGGTCTGGTCCCCCTTCTGGCCTGCAGGCATGCACGCAGACAGAATATTGTATGCATAATAAATTAAAAAGAAAAGAAAAAATAGGAAAACTATACAAGGCAGAGCTGGAGAGACAGAGAAGAGTACTTGTCACTCTTGCAGAGGACCTGAGTTCAGTTCCCCACACCTACACTGGGCAGCTCATGATAGCCAGGGAATTTGATGCCTTCTTCTAGCCTCTGTGGGTATCTAAACACAAGAGACATACTCACATAGGCACACATATCCATAAATAAAAATCGACATGAATCTAACCAAAAAAAAATTATCCAAGCACGAGAAATCCCTGTTATCAAAAATAAGATTATCCTAGAAGCAGATATGGTTGTGCTTATATTCATAGAGGCAAAATTGGAATAAAGGAATATAAAGCCCCTGAAGTCTTTCAAAGGCTGTGCCAGCATTATCACACCTTTTACAACAAGCAGAAATACTTAGGTTTTCAGAAAGGACCAAAGCTAATGTGGGTCCTGTGGAGAGGAAAGTGAAACATGGCTGGGGCTCTAACTGTAGCCTTCTTTTAATCCTCAAGCTGGAAGGCAAGGGCACGTCACTTCCATCAGAAGACTACACAACCCAGAACACAAGAAACCAAGAGTCTCTTACAGCTAGGCAGTGGTGGCACACGCCTTTATTCCCAGCACTCAGAAGGCAGAGGCAGATGAATCTCTGTGAGTTTGAGGCCAGCCTGGTCTACAAGAGTTAGTTCTAGGACAGGCTCCAAAACTATAGAGAAACCCTGTCTCGAAAAACAAAACACAAACAAACAAACAAACCAACAGTCTCTTACATCCAGTTCTGGAGAAATCTAGAAATAATGCTCACATTTAGGAACTGAGTATTTTTTCATTTAAAAATTTTTACTACACTTTTATTTATTGTGTGTATGTCTAGGTGTGGGCCCATGTGCCACAGTATCCATGTGGAAGTCAGAAGGAAAGTGGTGGGAAGTTTCCAATACAGAGAAGGAAAATTAAGGACATTCTAGGACATTCACATAGCAAGAATCTGACCCAGAATTAGTTTTTTTTTTTTTTTCTTAATTATTTAGTCCTTTTAAAGAAGGGTTTTACTATGTAGCCCTGGCTGGCCTAGAACTCACTTTTTAAATTGCTTACCTCTGCCTCCCAAGTGTTGTCCAGATCCATAATTACTACTCCAATTGTGTTTATGAGCTACCTCCTCAAGCCTTCCTTCCTGTTTTCTATGGCGCTAATGGCCTCTATCCTGGGCGTTGTGAAGATCAGACCAGAAAAGTCTCTAAGGTCCCATTAAAATGCCTAGCACACGTCTGAGGGACATGGCATAGGATGTATGCTTTGGCAAGCATGGCTATGAGTATCATTCCCAGAACCTTAAAAAGATAAAATAAAAGCCAGACTCCATGAAGCAAGCCTGAGAGATGGAGACAGAGCTTCGAGCTCATCCTCCACTGCGTAGTGTCTGAAGCAAGTCTGTGCCACAAATAAATACATCCGAAGCTATTCCCAACAAGTGGTTTCAGGAAGGACTCTTTCCTAGTTCACACTAAAAGAGCTCCATTAGTCTATTAAATCAGTCTATTAAAATAGAATTGGGGTTACAGATGGTTGTGAGCCCCCATGTGGGTGCTGGGAATCAAATGCAGGTCCTCTGGAGGAGGGGTCAGTGCTCTTAACTGCTCAGTCATCTACAAAGCCGTGTGTGTGTGTGTGTGTGTGTGTGTGTGTGTGTGTGTGTGTGTAAGTATATATATATATGTGAATGTTTTAAAAGACTTTCTTTTATGTAAGTATCTTTCTTATATGTATGTTTGTGTATCACAAACATGCCTGGTGCCTGTGGAAGTTAAAAGGGATGTTGGATCCCCTAGAACTAGAATTTCAGAGAGTGGTGGGGTTTTTTTTTTTAGATTTATTTATTTATTTATACAGTATCCTGCCTGTAGGCCAGAAGAGGGCACCAGATCTCATTATAGGTGGTTTTGAGCCACCATGTGGTTGCTGGGAATTGAACTCAGGACCTCTGGAAGAGCAAGCAGTCAGTGCTCTTAACCACTGAGCCATCTCTCCAGCCCTCAGAGAGTTGTTAACTGCTGTGTGGGTGCTAGTTGAACCCAAACAAGGGTTCTTAACCACTCAACCACCTCTCCAGTTCCCAAGAGGATTGTGGGTTTTTTTATATAAGATTTTTCTTTACATGAATAAGTATTTTGCCTGTATGTACATGTTTACCACCTGTATACACTGCCCACAGAGTCATCACACACATATGGACCTAGAGTTACAGAGGTTTCTAGTCTTCGGACATGGGTTCTGAAAACTGACCCCCAAGACTTCTGCAACAGTAGTAAATGCTCTTCACCACTGAGCCATCTCTCCAGCCTTAGAAAAAAGGGGTTTTACTTGGGGGAGGAGTATTTTGTTTTTTGAGACAGTTTCTCGTAGCTTTGGAACCTCTCCTGGAACTCACTCTGTAAACCAAGCTAGCCTCGAACTCACAGTGATCTAGATCTGCCTGCCTCTCGAGTGCTGGGATTAAATGCATGTGCAACCAACACCAGGCCAATAATAGAGGTTTTAAAATGCTTTCTAGCTGGGCGGTGGTCGTGCACGCCTCTAATCCCAGACTCAAGAGGCAGAGACAGGCAGATCTCTTTGAGTTCAAGGCCAGCCTGGACTACAAAGTGAGTTCCCAGGACAGCCAGAGCTACACAGAGAAACCATCTTGAGGAAAAATAAATAAAATAAATAAATAAACAACAACAACAAAAAGCTTTCTGGTGCCTTTGGGATAGCTCATTGAGTAAAAGCACTTGATGAACAATGTAAACCTAACAAGCTGACTTCTATTCCTGCATCTACGTAAAGACGGAAGGAGAAAACTGATGCTACAAAAGTTGTCCTCTGCAGGACGCCTTTAATCCCAGCACTCGGGAGGCAGAGGCAGGTGGATCTCTGGGAGTTCGAGGCCAGCCTGGTCTATAAAGGGAATTCCAGGACAGGCTCCAAAGCTACAGAGAAACCCTGTCTCGAAAAACCAAAAAAAAAAAACAAAAAAAAAAAAAAAAAAAAAAGTTGTTCTCTGATCTCCATACGGGTACCATAGCACACAGCCCACCCCAACCCACCCATGCATCCTACACATATAATAATAAATAAAATAAGGTACACCTGACACAAGAAGGTTGCCCCAAGTTTCAGGTAACCTGAAGTACACAGTGAAACACTGATTGGAAATCAACAAAAAATGCATTCTGAGAAACCAAGCTTTTCTTTTATAATTAAATGGGTTGAGCTTACTCATGCCACATTACTGAGAATGAGCTGGTTGAATCAGTAGAACTTTCCAGAATCAGTGGGAGAACCTGGTGTCCAGGCTTTTCCCTGGAATACTTTTTCTCTATGACCTCTAGCCTATTACTCAGCCTCACTAAGGGAACATCTTACCCTCACAGTCCCGCCTCCCCCTTCCCCATCACTGTGCAGGAAGGCCTCCAGCCTGACACAGGCAGTGCCCTGAACTCCTTTCTCCCATCTTTCCTTTCTTGTGTTTTTCTTTCTTTTTTGCAACAAGGTCTTATTCTGTAGCCAAACTCTTGCCTCAGCTTTTCAAGTGGCCAAGATTAAACATCCGGCACTATTCCATTTTCTGGTAACCTTCTGTAGGCCCTACTGCAAGGTTTCTTCATTACCAAGGGGTACCCAATTAAGGACCCCCACTTTTATAATTTTTTTTATTATTTCTTAGATGGAATCTCATGTAGCTGAGGATGTCCTTGAACCTGGACCCTCCTGCTGCCTCTACCTCCTGACAGCTGTGATTATACATGAACACAAACATGTATATACATCCCACATACACACAAGCAGGGAGGGCTTGGTAACTTGGGAGGTGGAGGCAGGAGATTCAGTCTGAGGCCAGTTCTGAGTACAGAGGGACAGTCTAATCTCTGGAAGCCAGGCTGGGCTGTATGAGAACCAAGAACTGAACTTAGTCTGACTCCAGATAACAACTACATGCCAAACCAAACGGGTCTACAAAGATGGGAGCTGGAAAGCAGGGAAGGAGGGAAGTCTATCTAAGTAGTTATGAGCCAGGACTCTGCAGTAGGGTGGCCCAGATTGGGATCACATAATGCTGAGCAAGCTATTTTGTCCCTAAGCCTCAGTCTCCTCCCCTAAAATATGGAGTATTGAAACCTAGTGTATACCTTCACACAGGTTTACAAAAGCCTGACTCACAATAAGCTGTCAAGACTATTGATCTTGCAGCTCTTAGCCCTACTAATCCAAACTGCTTGTAGTTCCAACCTCTAGAACCCTTGCAGAAAAGCCCCCCTGGTTCATTAGACTTGGGCACAGTCATCAGTATCAGTACCTCTCAACAAGGTATCAGTTCTATACCCTCCCATGACATCTGACCTGCTCAATCACAACTCAATACTGGTTTCAGCTGAACTCTTCCAGAAGGTAAGGAACTCTTGTTTGTTTTGCTTTGCTCTGTTTTTTGAGATAGGGTTTCTCTGTAGCTTTGGAGCCTGACCTGGCACTCGCTCTGTAGACCAGGATGGCCTCAAGCTCACAGAGATCTTCCTGCCTCTGCCTCCTGAGGGCTGGGATTAATGGCGTGCGCCACCACCACCTGGCAGGTAAGGAACCCTTAATGGGCACCCTAGCATCTAACAAGCAGTGACGTTATGTGAAATACACTTGTTATGAGGTGACCTCAGCTTCCTCAGAAGGAAAGTGGAACAAGGTCAAGATTAAAGGACTTCATTGTGCTAAAACTCGGAAAAGAAAAAAAAAAGTTTTGCATAGAAACAAAACATATGAACCATTAATTATTAATACCCTTTGGGGACACAGGGAAGATGGCAAAACCTAAGGAATACAGCACCTAAAAAGAGGCTATTATTTTGTCCCTGAGGTCTGCTAACTTTTGAACTTTTTTTCTTAGGCTCTAAGGACTTCAGCCTGCAAGCCACTCCACTGTCTAGAGACTGCAGACTAGAGGTCTGGAGTGAGACCTGGTTTTGGGATTTGGGGGGAGGGGGGTATTGCCGTTTTGTTTTTTAGTTTTGGTTGATTGGTTTTGTGTCCTGTGCCCCCCCACGCCCCTGCAAAGATGGATCACTTTGTGGCCCTGTCTAGCCTGGATCTTGCTATATTGACCAGGCTGGTTTTGAACTCACAGAAATCTACCTGCCTCTATCTAGCCTCCCAAATAATGGAATTACAGGCATGAGCACCATACTTATAGTGAGTTTTTTTGTAGATTCTTTTTCTTTTCTCCCCTTGTTTCCTGTTATTGCGATAAAGTTTCACTCTGTAGCCCAGGTTAGCTCCTGAAGCAATCCTCTTGCCTTAGCCTTCTAAATATTTAGTTTATAGGCATGAGTCACCATAACCTGGCTACATTTGTGTTCTTTCTGAAAGTCATAGGAAAACACAGCTAAACTAAGTTTTTCCAATAAGCAGCCCTTTCGTTGCTTATAGAATGTTAAAACACATTATTTAATAGACAACTAATTCTCTCTCTTTTTTAATCTCTCTCTTTTGATTTTTCAAGATATGGTTTCTCTGTGTAACAGCTCTGTAGACCAGGCTGACCTCAAACTCAGAGACCCACCTGCCTCTGCCTCCTGAGAGCTGGGATTAAAGGCATGAGACACCACCACCCGGCTTCTCCTCCCATTTTATATTCCTCTCTAAGGCTGGGATTAAAGGCATGCACCAATACTGCCCAGTTTCTATGGTAAACTAGTGCGGCTACTGGGATTAAAGGTGTGTGTCACCACTGTCCGGTCTGTAAGGCTGATCAGTGTGAACTTCAGGCAAGCTTTATTTATTAAAATACCAATGAAATATCACTCACCTAGGTATTTCAATTATCTGTGTACCTACAGAAGCAAGAAAGGTAACTTAATCTACCCAACTGTAGACACACACACCACGACACTGTCTTTTTAAGACAGGGTCTCACTATGCAGCCCTGGCTGACCTGGACTCCCTATGGAGGGAGACCAGACTGAACCTCAAATTCAGAGCCTACCTTCTGAGTGCTACTATTAAAGGTGTAGTAGAATTAAAGAATAGACCTTTTTCATGTAGGAAAGAGACCTCCAAAATCACATTCTTCTCCTTCATTCAAATGCACTCCCCACAGATACCTAGGAGTTGGGCTGAATTCCTAGGATTATGTTCCCTCAAGGAACAAAGGCCTCAGTTTAAAGTCTTCCCCCAACAGAACCTCTGAGTCCTTTCCCAAAGACCACTGACTCAAGCACCACCTCCCTTTCCCACACCCTCCTATTTACGCTTGGTGACTAACACAAGACTCTTACATTTTACAAGCCCTCTGAAAGCTCAGTAGTTCCATTTGGCCAAATAACCAAGGTCCAAATGGAGAGACTCAGGCAAAGATCCAACAAAGCTATTAACGTTATTCCAAGTAAAGGTTTTGATTTTGATGAGGTTACCTCTCTGTTAGTCAAGAACAGACAAAATAGGGGCAGTCCCTGAGAAAGCAACCCAAAGGCAGCACCCCTCATTTCTCTAAGCTTGCAACCTATCAAAATTGAGTGGCTAGCTAAATAAGACACACACACATGTAATCCCAGTACTCTGAAGGCTGAAGCAGGACTACACAGCCAGAGTTACACAACAAAAACCATCTCAAACAAAAAAAAAAAAAAAGGCTAAGACTAGGAGCTGGAGAGTGCTAGCAGCCAGTATTCTTCCCGATGTTCTTCCACAGGACCCCCGTTCAGCTCCCAACACCAACATGACAACTCACAGCCGTCTGTAACTCCAGTTCCAGGGGATTTAACACCCTCTTTTGGCCTCCACGAGTACTGCCTGTACATGACACACATATATATAGATGCAGGCAAAACACCCACATATAAAAAATAAAAACCAATCCAGGCAGTGGTGCACGCCTTGAATCCCAGCACTCGCAGAGGCAGGCGGATCTCTGTGAGTTCGATACCAGCCTGGTCTACAGGAGCTAGTTCCAGGACAGGCTCTAAAGCTGCACAGAGAAACCCTGTCTCAAAAAAAAAAAAAAAAAAAAAAAAAAAAAACAGGGCTGGAGAGATGGCTTAGAGGTTAAGAGCATTGCCTGCTCTTCCAAAGGTCCTGAGTTCAATTCCCAGCAACCACATGGTGGCTCACAACCATCTGTAATGAGGTCTGGAGCCCTCTTCTGGCCTGCAGTCATACACACAGACATAATATTGTATACATAAAAAATAATCTTAAAAAAATTGTTTTTTTGATTTAAGGAGGTGGTGCACTGAACATGTTGGCACACACCACACTAATCCCTACACTTGAAGACAGAGATAGACAGGAGAATCTCTGTAAATTTAAGGCCAGTCTATATAGTAAGTTCCAGTATAGGAAGAGCTATATAGTGATCCCTTATCTCAGAAAAAAACAAATAATTAACACATAAATAAAATTATTTTCTAATTAAAAAAACTTTTTAAGTGATAGAACACTTACCAAGAATGAGAGCATCCTAGGGTCCAGCCCCAGGACCATCAATTATTAAATATACAGATACAGATATCTTCCCCATACGCCTCCCTAAGAAGTGAGGGCACTAAATCAGTAGATCAAATGCACCTTGAAAGCCAGGCAGTAGTGACGCACACCTTTAATCCCAGTACTCAGGAGGCAAAGGCAGACAGATCTTTGAGTTCGAGGCCAGCCTGATCTACAAGAGCTAGTTACAGGACAGGCTCCAAAGCTACAGAGAAACCCTGTCTTGAAAAACAAAAAAAACAAAAAACAAAGAACAAAAAAAAAAAAAAATGCACCTTCAAGTACTGATTTCCAGACCCCATCAGACCCCATAAGTAATGGTTATCAAGACATTCTCAAGGAACTCATTGGAAATCTAGTAGTTTTATTTATGTTACTGGGGATCCATCCAGGAACCCCCACATCCCAAGTAACTATTCTATCATCAAGCTACATTAACCACCCACCTGAGCCATGTTATTCTGTCTCTTTTTGAAACAGGGTCTCACTACGGAGCCCTGACTGGCCTGGAACTCCCTATGTAGAACAGATACCTGGAACAGTAAGCTTCACTCTAACTTTGCCACCAGAGTGCTGGAATCAAAGGCACACACCACCAAGTTCCACCCACAGCGCCTCTAATTTCTGAAAGGTTTTTTATTATTATGTACATGTGTATATGATATCTGTGACTGCAGGAATAAATTTCTGTAGTTGCTGCTCTCCTTCACATTTACATGGATTCCAGGAATCAAAAGCAGGTCATCAGCAAGCACTCTTACTTACTGAACAATCTTACCAGTCCCTGTTTGTCTTCTTTTAGAGGCAAAGTCTTGATATATAGACCGGGCTAGCCTCAAACTCTATCAGGCACATAAACTTATATCTACAAGGCAGATGCAACCCAGGATAGCTATGAATATGGCCCAATGCATTTGCAGATGACTATGTCAGTCATAATGCAATGTCAAGAGGTTAAACACTGCATCTCAAGCTCCCCGCCTCACCCTTTGGAGCAATGGGATTTCAGGTAAATGTGTCAGCTCTAGGATAGGGTTTATTTAACATTTTTTCTAAGATTTATTTATTTATGTATTTTATGTATATGAATGTTCTGTTTGCAAGAAGACTACATGATAGAAGAGGGCATCAGATCCTATATTAGATGGATGTGAGTCACCATATGGTTGCTGTGAATTGAACTCAGGACTTCTGGAAGAGCAACCAGTGTTCTTAACAGCTGAGCCATCTCTCCAGGCCCTCTGGAATAGTTTGTTGTGTCTGTATTTAGTATGTTTTCATAATTCAGAAGCACAATATTAAGCACCTTTAAAATTCAGGAAAATGGTGATTCATTAGTCCCTGCACTTAAGAGGCAGGGACTGGTAGATCTCTATGCCTTAGAGGACAGCTTGGTCCAGGCCAGCCAAAGCTAGAAGTTGAGACCCTGCCTTAAAAATAAACAAACAAATGAATAAATAGAATCTAGGAAGAAATTATCAGGTAACTGGTTTTTGAACAGGGGAGCTAAAAGCACTACAATACACTTTTGAACTTTTTATTTGTTTTGTTTTTTCGAGACAGGGTTTTACTGTCTAGCCGGCTGTCCTGGAACTCACTTTGTAGACCAGACTGGCCTGAATTTAGATATCCACTTGCCTCAATCTCCTGATTGCTGGAATTAAAGGCATGCACTACCACCCAGTCCCTCCAAGTCTTAAAGCAAAGCAAACCATTTTTTGTGTTGTTGTGTGGGACAGTCTCCCATAACCTACCTAGGCAGACCTCACTATGCAGCCAAGAAACGGCCTTTGAATTTTTGATTCCTCTGGGTTCCACCTCCCAAGTGCTGGAATTCTAAACATAATACAATCCACTCCATCTGATTGCTAATTGCCCTTTCACCCTTAAAATTTCATGCTACTTGCCCTGCTAATTAAAAGGGGAAAAGAAAAGGAGGGGGGGGGGACTGGAGAGGGAGCCAGGCAGGATGATACACACCCATAATCCCAGCACTGAAGAGGCAAAGATAGGTAGATTCTCTCAAATTCAAGGCCAACCTGACTTATGCAGGGAGATATGATCTCAAAAAAATATAATAATAATAAGGGCTGGACCTATGGCTCATTGGTTAACAGAACTGGCTGCTCTTCCAGAGGACCCAGGTTAAATCCCCAGCACCCAAACGGAAACTCACAACTGTCTATAACTCTAGTTCCAGGAGAGCCCGCACCTTCTTCTGGCCTCAGAGGACATACACAAAGTACACAGACATACATGAAAGCAAAACACAAAAAATATTTTTAATTAAGATGGAAAAATAACAAATAAATGAGGTGAGGAAAAGAAAAAAATTAAGTAAATAAATTTATTTTTAATCCCACCTCTCAGGAGGCAGAGATAGGTAGATCTCTGTGAGTTCCAGAATAGCCAGATCTATGTGGTAAGACCCTATCTCAAAAAAAAAAAAAGTTTAAAAAGGGGAGGGGGCCGGGCGGTAGTGGCACACGCCTTTAATCCCAGCACTCAGGAGGCAGAGGCAGGCAGATCTCTGTGAGTTTGAGACCATCCTGGTCTACAGAGCTAGCTCCAGGACAGGCTCCAAAGCAACAGAGAAACCCTGTCTCGAAAAAAAAACAAAAATAAATAAATAAATAAAAATAAAAAAATAAAATAAAAAGGGGAGGGGTGTGTACCAGGCAAGATGAGGCAAACCTCTGAGTTGGAGGCCAGCCTGGTCTATATAGTAAAACCTTATCTCAAAATAATAAATGAACAATAAAGGTGCTAAGTGATTGAAGAACCACCTTGATTCCAAAAATGCACACATACATACACATACTTCATACATGTGTGTGCACATGTGCGCGCGCTTAAAATAAGCATTATTTAAAAGCATTTACAAGTAAATGTGGATAAATACAAACTACAGCCTGAAAAACAAACAGCCTCCCTCTTGGTGATGCAGACAGGCAGCTAACATTGAATGGAGAACACAAGTCAGACTTCTTTGAGAACATCAGGTAGTTCTGAATGAAATATATCCCACAACTGACAAGAGTACACAGAGGTAGAAGAATGTTGACACTGGGCATGAAGACAAGCTGGATGTTTGGCTAGAAAGGAGACAGCACCAGCAAAAGTGACTTGGGACAAGGAAAGCATTGGCAGTCTGCCCACAGGAGCACGTGAAGGAAATCAGACCTGCTACTAGGTGCTCCTGCAGGCAACTGGGCTTCTAAACAAGGTCCCTACAGATTAGCATATGCCCAGCGTCCAGCTGGAGAGAATGAAGCCTGGACCCAGGAGCACAAAGTGATTGGCCTGAGGTCACATGTGAGTGTAAGAGCTGGGACCAGTGCCAGATCCAGATCAAATCTGTCACTGAAGATAATCTGACATTCGTGTGAGGAATGGAGGGCTTACAGAGAGATCAGGGACACAAAACGGTCTCGTAGTTCAGGTTCGTCCTGATTAGGGCCTGGAATAGGATCAGGCTGGAAAAGGGCCATAAAGGCTAACAGGTACGAATGAATCAAGAGATTCAGAATGGAAAAAAAAACACGCTGGGCATAAGCAGCAGATGCCTAGAATTCCAGCACCTGGGAGGTAGAGGCAGAAGGACCAGGAGTTCAAATTCAGTCTAGGCTACTTAAGAGAACCTAGCTTAAAAATCTAAAGCAAAGAAACGTCCCCAAAACACAAGGAGAGAGTTTCACAAACTAAGAGCTCATCCAAGAATGTCACCAGATCGCTAGGACTGCCTTCTGGAGCATTTACAGATGAACCAGCAGCTTCCATTCAGGGCCAAGCACCTAGTTTCAGCCTGGCCTTTCTCAGGTCCATTTGAAAAACCAGAAAATCAAAGAGAACTGCAGAGACTCCAGTGGCTTGATGTGGAGAACCCTGACTCCCTTCTCACAGTAACAAGAGAGGAATCAGGAACAAACTGGCTATGCAGTACTTACTAAAATGATTCCATGTCAAAGATTATCCATCAGACTTGGGGTACAAGAGCTCAGTAGAAGAGCACTTGTCTTGAATGTACAATACCTTTAAACAATATATATTTACACACTTAAATCTGGCAATATACAGAGAAACCTGTAATTTTGTAGACAGTTTAAAAAGCTAAAGGTTGGGGGGCTGGAGAGATGGCTCAGAGGTTAAGAGCATTGCCTGCTCTTCCAAAGGTCCTGAGTTCAATTCCCAGCAACCACATGGTGGCTCACAACCATCTGTAATGAGGTCTGGTGCCCTCTTCTGGCCTGCAGGCATACACACAAACAGAATATTGTATACATAATAAATAAATAAATATTAAAAAAAAAGAAAGAGCTGTCCTGTGTTTTAAAAAAAAAAAACTGTCTGGAAAAAGGGAAAACAATACCATTTGGTTAACAATCAGATTTCTGTTTTCACTGAGCACTCCAGCTGAATGTGGATCTGGCTACTCATGTGTTCTTCCCTAATCTTAACACCACCCAAAAACTAGAATGGCATATATTCAGACCCCACCCCACCTACTAAATCTAAGCAGCATTTTAACAAGACAGGTCGGTCATTCTTTTCACATTCAAGATGAGAAGCAGGAATGTAGGACCCTTCAAGGGTGTACTTAAAGCATCATACAGAGAGCAGTAACAGCCAAATAAAGAGACAAACTACCTGTTCACGTAAGCAATCATATTTTATTAGCACCTACTCAGACAGACAGACCTCCAATTTTTTTTTTAAGAAATATACTGAACACAGGATTTATTTCTCTACCTGAAATAACACAACTTAGTTCTAGGGTTTTAATGAACAAAAAATTTGAAGCAGTTTAGCTGTTCCAAAATACAATAACGGTCAATTTTATTCGTTTTCACACCGAGTTCAGGGCACTTCCCCACAAGCTCCATTAATTCCTACAGGTTCCCAGGGGTACCATTACCATCCCCCAGCATCCCTAGGAAGCAGGTGCCTGGCAAATGTCCAGTTTCCAAATGAGATTCAGGACTTGGGTCTTGAAATGCTGTATTCCTGCCCTGTCCTACGATATAGCTTCTCAGACACCAAAGCCCGCCCTCCCCCAGCCTCGCCTCCCGCAGCTGCACTGTCAAGTACTTCCCAAAAGGAAGAAAGGTCAGAGGAGTCATTATCCCCTAAGCATGTGAAACGCCAGCTGTGGAGAAATGAATCAGAGTTCAAGGATGAAAAGCAAAAATCTGGAGGGGAAAAGAGAAATATTAGGGATGAGGACCTATTGAGACAAGATGTCCCAGATATTTACAGATTTTTAAAGTGGGGGTTTGGAGAAAAGACAGGCAGATATTCAGATATTCAAGAAGAATGAAAGAGAAATACACACAGATTTTCTTTTCTTTCTATTCATTCATTCATTTATTTATTTATTTTTGAGGCAGAGTCTCTATATAGCTCTGGCTGCCCTGGAACTCACTTGTAGACTAGGGTGGCCTCAAACTCACAGAGATCTGCCTGCCTCTGCCTCCAAGTGCTGGGATTAAAAGTGGCACCACCACATCAGGCTGCTACACACCGTTTTTCAAGCAGAGAATCAAATCCAGGCCCTCCACACACGGTAGGCAAATACCCCACCACTGAGCTATATCCGTCAGCCCATATGACTTCCTTTCTTGATACAGAGCTAATGGAAGGTAGTTTATGAGCTACAAGGTATACATTACTAGAAAAATCTCCTAACGCCTTCACCCAGAACAGGGAGGTTTAAAAAAAAAAAAAAAAAAAAAGAGGACTTTAATCTCAGCACTCAGGAGGCAGAGGCAGGTGGATCTCTGTGAGTTCGAAGCAAGCCTGGTCTAGAAGAGCTAGTTCCAGGACAGGAACCAAAAAGCTAGAGAAACCCTGTCTCGAAAATAAAAAAAAAAAAAAAAAAAAAAGAGGAACTGGGCGGTGGTGGCACACACCTTTAACCCTAGAACTCGAGAGGCAAAGACACAAAGACAGGAGGATCTCTATGAGTTCGAGGCCAGCCTGGTCTACAAAGTGAGTTCCAGGGCAAGCTCCAAAGCTACAGAGAAACCCTGTCTCAAAAAGAAGAAAGAAAGAAAGAAAGAAAGAAAGAAAGAAAGAAAGAAAGAAAGAAAGAAAGGAAGGAAGGAAGGAAGGAAGGAAGGAAGGAAGGAAGGAAGGAAGAGGCAGAGAGAGAGAGAGAGATAGAGAGAGAGAGATAGAGAGAGAGAGAGAACCAAAACAAAAAAAAAGAGACTGGGCAGCGGTGGTGCATGCCTTTAATCCCAGTCAGGCAAGCAACCTCTGTATGAGTCAGCCTGGTCTACAGAGGGAGTTCCAGGATAGCCAGAGCTACACAGAGAAACCCTCTTGGGGGGTGGGGGGGGGATGAGGAGTGGGGAGGAGGGGGAGGAAATAGAACCTACCTAATCAGATCTGTTTGCTTGATACAGGGTCTTGCTATGTATCCTTAGCTGGCCTGGAACTCTTCAAATGGCCCAGGCAGCCCTCAAACTTGCAACAATCCTCCTGCCTCAATTGCAGGGGTCAGACCCACAAAAACTATTGAGAACTTCACCAGAAACTTACAGGAAGTAAAACATCAGAAGATTAAAAAGTCCTACAAATAACCAAAAAAATTACAAGGGGATTCCTTTATAATTTGACTACAGCAACAGGTCAGGAAGTCTCTTCCTCCAACAAAGAGGAAGAGAGAGGAGAATCATTATCATAACCAGATAAGCAAAACAGTGTCCAACAGGAACCAGAAGCCAGAAAAATGTCTGGATAGGCAGTGAACCAAAAGGGAATTTCTATTTGCAGAAAGATAAACGACATAAAAAAAAGTCCTCATGCAAGCCAGCCATTCTTGCAGAATCCCAACACTTGTGAGGCTGAGGCAGGGGATCCCATGGGTTCAAAGTCAAACTGGACTACTACTCAATAAGTGATAACCTGGACTATTCAGTAAATTCCGGGATAACCTGGACTACTCAGTAAATTCCGGGATAACCTGGACTTCGTGAGACAGGGCCTCACAACAACGAAAACCGCGAGCCTGGAAGGGGATCCAGTCACGGAAGAAAAGATTGGGAGGGGTGACTAAAAGAACTGCCCCGGGGGAGGGCACAGAAAGGCGGTCTGCAGCTCTGCATTCAACAGAGGAAGGAAGACCAAAGAGACACACTGAAGAGCTTGGGAGGGCACATGAAGAGGAATGCGGTTCTAAAGAGGGAAGGAAACGCAAGAGTGAAACTATCTTGAATGGCAGAAAAGCTTAAAAGAAAGAAAAAAGAGGGGCTCAGAAGGAGGACCTGTAAGCTCAGTCCGGGCCACGGCAGCAGGACCATGAATTGGAAAGCAGCCGGCGCTGCACAGTAAGTTCCAGGGGAGCTGCACGGCACGACCTGGTCTCAAAACAGGACGGTTGGCTAGCTGGCCACTTGACACTTGCAGCCAAGAGTGACCACCTGAGGTTGATTCCTAGAACCCACGAAGGGGAAGCAGAGAAATAACATCCTTCAAATTGTCCTGTGGTCGCCTGTCATGGCACACACCAAACAACAACAAAAAAGGACGAGGTGGGAAAATGGGAGAGGGGGTGCTCAAGAATGACCCCATCTAGGAGTAGGAGGATCCAAGAGAAAGGTGTGCCCAGCATTTGCTGCACCCCCAGGGTGATGCTTCCTGCTAAAAGGGGTGCAACTCAAACCTTGAAGCCCAGAAAGTAAACACACTCTCAGACAAGAAAGCGGTCTCCCCCAAGAAACAAGTTAGGTTGGAGAACGCCTGAAATATCACAACCCCAAGGACAGACTTAAGTTCAAGTCAGTGAAACCCCTTATAGGTGAAACAGGAAAACTATGGGCCATAGCATCAGGATTTGGACTACTAGAACCGGAAAGGGATGCTCACCTCAGACTGTAGTAGGGGGGGGGGGGGCACGACACTGGCCCTCAAATTTACTAACTTCTGAAAGCATACCAGTTTAGGGGCCTGGAAAGAAAATTCTTTTCCTCAGAGTTGTGGGAAATAATAAAGTATTCCAAAACTCTGGTTACTGACCTGACTTCTGAGAGACCTATCAGTAGACTGAAAAGGGAGAACTGTTAATTAGGTTTGAATATGGGAGTGTCGCCTCAGAACAGGGGAGCAAAGAAAAGCGAGGATGTCTTCAGTCCGTTCTCAGGGATGGTTAGAAACTGAGAGAAAAATCCCAGGACTACCGCTTAAGGAAGGGGAGCGACGCCCAGATTTTACAAACTATAGAGAAAGGGGACACTCCCATGTTCCCATGTACAGGGTCTTGAGGACAGGGTGTGCTTCCAATAGCAGGATAAGAAGGGCACTACACGAAAACGCGTTTCCACGGCATAAGCAGCAGTGTAGGATGCACCCCAATCTCACTGGTCAAGCTGGGGTTGCAGCTCCAGCACCCCTCCCCACCCCCACTGCCCCGTTCCGCGCCTCGGGCCCGCACCTCGCAGCCCAGCCCCCTCGAGCCGAGCTGATTGGCCGTAGTGGCCGTCACTCCCGCGGGCAGGCGCAGTGATTGGGCGGCGCTCGCACGCCCGCCACGCTCACAGCAGAGGTCCCCGGGCCTCCCTCCGGGGCTAGGTAATCGGGGGCCAGACGGGGAGCGGGACTGAGCCAGGGTCCCGCAGTAGCGGGGGCCTCCGTTCCCGGTACCGCCCGCACGGCGCGCGCGCGGCACGGGGCCTGCCCCCGCCATGGCCCCAGCCAGCTGGCTACGCGTCGCCGCGCCTCGCCACGAGCTCACCTCACGGACCCGCTCCTGCTGCGCCGCTCCAGGACCAACCGACAGAAGGACTGTGCGCGCTGCACACCACGTGACCCCGGGGACGCGCCCAGCGTATCCCCCGCCCCCTACACACGCGCACCATCGCCACCACCAAGTGACGCAGCGGCCCGTCAGCCCCGCCCCGAACACCGCCCCACCCGGTCACCGGGACAACAGTGCGAGCAGGCCACGCCCACCTCCCTGCAGCGGGAACACCCAGTCCGAACTCACCCGTGACCGCTGAGGTCACTAGAAGCCGGGGCCTGGGTGCTGCCCATCTGCCGTCTTAATTCGTCTCCTTAATGCGTCTGAAAATCACCCACTTTCCTCAAGCTCCCGTCACCACTCTCCACGAAGATCGTGATCTTTCCAGTCCGTCCTTCACACGCGAGGGCTTTTCGAAACGCCTTGTTCCCTTCTCCAGATGAAGCGCTAAATCTTCAAGCTCGATTGTCACCAGGCCTTCTCAGTCTCACACATCCAAGTCTGCCCTGCGTGCTCTGCTTCTTTCAAGTCCTCAACTGAGCTTTCTCACCTCTGTCTTGCTTTGCTCTCACCCCTACAAAAGGATTCCAATGGCTGCTGAGGGAGGAAAAAAAAACTGTATTTTGTCTCTAGAGACCAAGGTCCAAGATGCAGACACAACAAAAGAGAGGTTTTCCCAGTTGGACTCAGCAAGTGCCAACAAGCAGTGCTAAAATTGCTATTTACCGGGCACTCATGACTTGATTTAACACTGGAAGCAACCAACCTTGCGCTTCTTAAACTTTATGCTCCTTAACCTATTAATCTATCCTTCCGTATCCTATGCCTTTGCTCATCTGACCACATTTTCTGTTGCTCTGCTTTTCCTGTTTGTTTGAAACAGTCTCAGTGTGTAGCTGCAGCGAGTCTGGAATTCAGTACATAGACAAGGTTAGCCTTAGGCATCCACATCTCTCTGCCCCTGGAGTACTGAGATTAAAGCCCATCGTCCACACAAAAACACAGCTTTTAAGGCAAAGGAAGTTAAGAGATTGTTTTGGGGGCCAAAGTGTGAATGATCATGCCCTGGAAAAACACATTTAAATTACCTACTTCATGGAAGTAGTTTCATGGACTTTTATGGCAACAGAACAAAGAGTGTTACAAGCCAATATGTTTTTTAAAACTGCATTACTTAAAAAAAAAAAAAGAAGTTAAGAGCTAAAAAAAAAAGGTTAAGAGCTTAAAAAAAAAAAAAACCTGCATTACTAGAGACCAGATATGATTTGGAACTCTTGGCAATCCTCCTACCTCAGCTTCCCATATATAAGCCCCTACATCTGCCTGTAAAATGAAATTTCTCAGATGCTTCCCATATATAAGCCCCTACATCTGCCTGTAAAATGAAATTTCTCAGATGCTAACGAACCAAAATATAGTAATTTGACTCTCAGATTCCACTGTAAAAGGTGAGAACCAATCCCTGAAAGTTGTCCTCTGACCTCTGTAAATTAACCTGTACTCACACATCATTCAAACACACACTAATAATAATAATAATAATAATAAACAACGTTGAAGAATTCTCATACCTTGGTAGAGAAATTGTAAGTTTATAAATTAAAATTATTTTCATTTGTCAGACACTGGTGGTATATACCTTTAATCCCAGCACTCAGGAAGCAGAAGTAGGTGAATCTCTGAGTTCAAGCAAGTTCCAGGACAACCAGGGCTACACAGAGAAACCCTGTCTTGAAAAACTTTAAAAAAAATATTTTGGGGCTAGAGAGATGGCTCAGTGGTTAAGAGCATTGCCTGCTCTTCCAAAGGTCCTGAGTTCAATTCCCAGCAACCACAACCATCTGTAATGAGATCTGGTGCCCTCTTCTGGCCTGCAGGCATACACACAGACAGAATATTGTATACATAATAAATAAATAAATATTAAAAAAATATTTTGGTGTAAGTACAAGCATTGACACTACTGTAATCATAGGCAAATATGAGGACTGTAGGAAGGGTAGCAGGAGTCCTGAGCAGCAACACGCTAGCAGGCTGGGGAAACGAGGAAGCCCGAGTGCCTCCAGTTAGAGGCAGCAGCTGGTGCCCTTGGCAGCACAGGATCTCCATCTTTGTCTTTGAGCAAAGTCTTGACCAGCAGCCACTGTTGAGCAGCCAGTTTCAGGTCATGTGGAGGGGGCGGGCCACAAGGGAAAAGGAATGTTCTTCCAAATACAAAAGAAGGAGGCGGGGCTGGAGAGATGGCTAGGTAGTTAATAGCACTAGCTGTTCTTCCAGAGGAGCTGGGTTCAATTCCCAGCACCCACATGGAAGCACAACTGTCTATAATTCCAGTTCCAGGGGAGTTCTGACATCTTCACACCAAGGCAAATAAATTAAAGTTAAATTAATTTAAAAAAAAAGAGGGAGGCATGGCAGAAGAAAGACACTGCTGATACTGATATGAACAAAGTGTCCTCAGAGCTAAACTTTGATTGATCATACTTTTGGGAGGTTGGGGGTTGGGGGGAGATAATCCATCCTGGCCACCTCGGTGAGTTCCAGGCCAACCTCAGCTATATACTGAGACTCTCTCAGTGAAGCAAGTAAGGGCATGGTGGTTCAATGGGTAGGAGGGCTTGTCTTGAGAGTCTGGTAACTTGAGTTTGATCCCGGAACCCTAAGTAAAAGGGGAGAACAAATTCTGGAAAAATTTCCCCTGATTTCCATAGACGGGCCCTTGTGATGAAATAATCTTTTTGTACACTGTGAAGATGCACCTTTGCCAATGCACCTTCTGGTTGGTTTAATAAAAGAGCTGACTGGCCCGTAGCTAGGCAGGAGATGTAGGCGGGACAGCCGGATAGAGGACACTGGGATGAAGAATGCCAGAGTCTCCCAAGTCTCAAGAGATGCAGAGAGAGAAGCAAGAAGAAGGTGCTGTGTTGAGAGAGGGCGCAGCCACATGGCAGAGGGTAGATAAGAAATATGCATTGATTTAATATGGAAAAGTTAGCTAGTAATCAGCCTGAGCATTTACAATTCATAATAGGTCTCTGAGGGCTGGAGAGATGGCTCAGTGGTTAAGAGCATTGACTGTTCTTCCAGAGGACCCGAGTTCAATTCCCAGAAACCACATGGGCTCACAACCATCTGTAATTAGATCTGGCACCCTCTTCTGGCCTGCAGGCATACATGGAGGTAGAATGTTGTATACATAATAAAGAAAATCTTTAAAAAAAAAAGAAAAGAATAGAAAAGAAAAAATAATAGGTCTCCGAATGGTTATTTGAGACTAACTGCCAAGACACAGAGAAACTCCAGCTACAGGCTCTGACACCAGCAATCACACACTCACTAATAATCACTAACCTCTCCCAACTAATAACAGAAGAAAAACAAATTGTAAATTCTTAAAATTGTAAAAAAAGGGCCGGGCGGTGGTGGTGCGCACCTTTAATCCCAGCACTCAAGAGACAGAGGCAGGAGGATCTCTGTGAGTTTGAGGTGAACCTGGTCTACAAGTGCAGGGAGCCGATTTGAATGGCTGCCATTACAAGATGGCATTCGGCCCCGGCCTCGCTTGATACCATAATAAAGGTTGCAGTTCTTCCACTAGAAAACAGGATGAGTTGTTGTGATCTAGCTGCCCACACTTCCCCTGACTCCTTGTGGTCTGTAATTGACAAGGATGTTCCCCTGTTTTCTTTCTGGCTGGTGGTCTCCAGAAAAGCAGTTAAAGTATCAAAGTATCAAAAGTTGCTAGGCAGACTCCCTATATAAGCAGCTACAGCTCAGAGCTCTGGGCCCCTTGCTTTCTGCTCTCCCTTCACCCAAGAGGCTCCAATAAAGCGTGATTTGAGAAGAATCCTCGTCTGGTGGCTGTTCTTTCCTGCTGGTCAGGGAGTTCGCCGCATACAAGAGCTAGTTCCAGGACAAGCTCCAAAACTACAGAGAAACCCTGTCTCGAAAAAAAAAAATTGTAAAAAAAAAAATATGTTTTATTTCATGTTTTTGGTGTCTTGCTTGCATGTATTGCACGTATGTCTATGGACTTCATGCATGCTGTGTGAGTGAGGCCAGAAGAAGGCATCAGATCCCATGGAACTAGAGTTACCATGGCCGTTAGACCCGTGTAGATACTGAGAACTGAACTCAGGTCCTCCAGAAGAGACCAAGTGTTACTAACTACTGAACCATCTCCCCAGCCCCAAATGATCTTTTGTTTTCCTACTTGATTTTGAATACAGCCTATTTAAGATATCTCTAGAAAACATAAGCTACACATTTAATCCTAGAACTCAGGAGGCAGTCAGGCCAGCCTGATCGACATAGTGCGTTCCAGGCCAGGTAGAGCTGTACAATGAAACTGTGTCTCAAAAATGAAAACGAAAAAATTAAATAAATAAAATGATCAAATAACGACCAAACACAAAATACTAAATTAGAAACTTTACCAGCCAGTGGTGGCGCACGCCTTTAATTCTAGCACTCTGGAGGCGAAGGCAGGCAGATCTCTGGAATTTGAGGCCAGTTTGGTCTACAGAGTGAGTTCCAGGACAGCCAGGGATCTACAGAGAACTCTGTCTTGAAAAAAAAAAAAAAGTTAGGAAACTGATCTTTCTCAAACTTGGTTGGGCAAATTTTAATACATAGCCTTAGGACTACAAACTATGTCATGAAAGTGATGGAAAAATCAAAACCAAAAAAAAGCAAGCTTCTTAGCCCTCAGAGGTAGGAGATGCAGAACTCAGCAAGTCAGCCCAACACCCAACAACAGACCCAGGAAGACAGCTCTGCCATCAGACAGCGTGAGAACTCAGGAAGCTACAACCACAAAGACAGCTGGCTAGAGCACCTAGGGCTTCAATGCCACAGTGCCTGTCCCCGGGGAACCTGAGTCTCACCTGACCCTGAGGTCTTCCCAGTTTGACTTTGTTGGTGGAAAATTCTTCAAGCCTTAACTATTCTCTAGTCAAGGATGAGAAGAACTAAATGGAATGTCATATTTCCAGCATTTGGCAATATTCTAAGGAGGAGAGCTAAAGGAGGAAGGAAACATTCTTGTCCTAGCCACCGAAAAGAGAAAATCTACCCATACCACTTCGAGAGCACAAACTATGGAATCTAATATCCTATTTTGCCCTCAGGAGGTACCAGGAATGTCTGTGATGTATATGCAAGCTAAACAGTCATAAAAAGAAAAAAAAAAGCAAAATGAAACAATACAATAAACTAACCAACTTTGAGGCCTAGTGTTTTTTGTTGTTGTTGTTTTTGTTTTTGTTTTTGTTTTTCGAGACAGGGTTTCTCTGTGGCTTTGGTGCCTGTCCTGGAACTAGCTCTTGTAGACCAGGCTGGCCTCGAACTCCCAGAGATCCGCCTGCCTCTGCTTCCCGAATGCTGGGATTAAAGGCGTGCACCACCACCACCCAGTGAGGCCCAGCTTGATGGTAAAATGAGACAAAGAACCCAGGCTAAAAAGAACAAAGGGAATGGAGGGATGGCTCAGTGCTGCTCTTGCAGAGGACCCAGGGGCCAGTTCCCAGCACCCACATGGTGACTCCCAACCATCTGAACTCTAGTTCCAGGGGATCCTTCATCACTAGGATGCACATGCAGGCAAACGTTCATACACAGAAAATACAAATTAAATATTTTTAAAAAAGATATTAAAGAGAGGCTGAGTCAGGAAGATTGCCAAGTATTTGAGGGAAGTCTGACCTGTACACTAAGACCCTGTCACAAACAAGCAAGCTAGTGACAAATACAAAATAATAACAACAAAACTAAAAAATTAAAAGAAATAAGAAAGAAACTACCAATGTAAAAGCAAAATCATGTGATGAGATGTTTTTGATATTTTCTATATGATTTTCCCTCAGAGACTTAGTTTTCCCTCTATATCTTGTTTGCTAAATTGGTGAATGACTATTTCATTTATTTATTTAAAAATATGTTCCTATTTTATGTGCATTGGCATTTTGCCTGTATGTATGTGTCTGTATGAGGGTGTCAGATCCCCTGAAAGAGGAGTTACAAACAGTTGTGAACTGCTATGTGGGTGCTGGGAATTGAACCTGGATCCTCTAAAAGAGCTGCAAGTGCTCTTAACTGCTGAGCCATCTCTCCTGCCTCAAGTATGATTATTTTGTCTTTTTTTGGGGGGGTGGGGTTCCAGACAGGGTGTCTATGTGTACAGTCCTCACGGAACTAGCTCTTGTAAACCAGGCTGGTCTTGAACTCACAGAGATGTGCCTGCCTCAAAGTGCTGGGATTAAAGGCGTGTGCCCAGCTCCTTTTTTCTTTTTGAGACAAGATCTCACCTAACTCATCCCAGACTGGCACCAAACTACTTTGGCCAGGATGACCTTGAACTCTTGATCTTCCTGCTTCCATCTCCAGAACACTGGGATCCAGGCTTTCATCCTGGAATCTGGTTTTATTTGGTGTAGGGATTAAACACAGAACTTTGTATAATACTGGGATGCACGCAGCCAACAGAGCTAGACTCCCAGAACCTACATATCTCTTCTTTGCAAGTAAGAAATCTACAGGTTAAGGTAAAACTACTTCCAAATCAAATAGAATTAAATGTCATGCGTTGTGGTGGAGGTGCACACCTTTAATTCCAGCATTCAGGAGGCAGAGGCAGGCAGGTCTCTGTGAGTTCCAGGCCAGTCAGGTCTACAGAGTGAATTCCAGGACATCCAGAGCTATACAGAGAAATTTTTCTTTAAAAACAAAACAAAAAAAAAAAAAAAAAAAAGAGGGAGAGAAAGTTACACTGGGTAATGTCAGATCTCTGAGTTTATGGCCATACTGATCTACAGAATGAGTTTCAGGACAACCAAAGCTATACAGAGAAGCCCTATCTAGAAAAACAAAGAAAGAAAAAGAGTTTTTGGTTTCTGTCATCCTAGCACGTGGGAGGCTGTGAGCCTGGCTTTTAGATCAGATACTATCCTGGTGAAGCTCAGCCTTGGATCTTATCAAGTTCTTTTACTAAGCTGCACACAGACTAACAAGTGCATGGAACAATAGGAATCGTTTCTGCCCAGGCCCAAGGTAACCTGGGTTAAGATCTCTGGGGCTTGAGAGCTGGCTTAGAGTTTACTAGGATGAATTGCTTTTCCTGAGGTTCTGGGTTTGATTTCCAGTACCCACATGTAACCTCTAACAGACCGTCTCTTTGCTCTGTGGGTTACTGTTGGGTCTCCTGAGTCTCTCCTGCTGTGGGTAGCTTAAGTTACTATAGGAGATTTCACCCAAAATCCTGCTTAGAAAGCTCTCTATGGAACAGACAAGTTGGTTGTGGTGGTGAGATTCCTTTAGTCCCAATACTCAAAGGTAGAGATAGGTGGATCTCTATGAGTTGGAGGCCAACCTGTTGTACATAGTGAGTTCTAGGTCAGCCAAGACTACCTAGAGGGACACTGTCTCATATATATATATATAATAAGTCATATTTTTTTTTTGTTTTTTCGAGACAGGGTTTCTCTGTGGTTTTGGAGCCTGTCCTGGAACTAGCTCTTGTAGACCAGGCTGGTCTCGAACTCACAGAGATCAGCCTGCCTCTGCCTCCCGAGTGCTGGGATTAAAGGCATGCGCCACCACCGCCCGGCTAAGTCATATGTTTTTTGATATAGGAGTTCTCTGTATAACAGTCTTGGCTGTTTTCCTGGAACTAGCTCTGTAGATCAGGTTGGCCTCACACTCACAGAGATCTGCCTGCCGAGAGCTAGGATTAAAGGTGTGTGCCACCATTGCCCGGCAAATATACTTTTTTTTTTTTTTTTTTGGTTTTTCGAGACAGGGTTTCTCTGTAGCTTTGGAGCCTGTCCTGGAGCTAGCTCTTGTAGAGCAGGCTGGCCTCGAACTCCCAGAGATCCGCCAGCCTCTGCCTTCCGATTGCTGGGATTAAAGGCGTGCGCCACCACCAGCCACCACAGCTCGACAACAAATACACTTCTTAAAAAGTAAATAAAATGTAAAGTTAAAAGAGAGTCTGATGACATACATTTAGTAGTAGATCATTCTTAGCATGTGGGACCCTAATTAAAATAAAGAGAATGAGGTTGGGGTTACAGCAGTGGCAAAATCATGCATAGAACTAAAGCCATGTGTTCTATCCAAAGTGACACACAGAAAATGGAAGAATATAGAATTTCAGGAAAAGGATTAAAGGAATATTACTACTTATTGTGTGTCGGGGTCCAAATCCCCAACATAAACTATTTTTCCCTCTCTGGACTGGCTTGGAGGGGCGGGAATAATTGAGACAAAGTTCACACAGCAATATCAGAAGTGAGTCTCAGGGTTCATTCAAATCCTGAAGATCACCTGCATTTATCATCCAAACACCTTTTATCCCCCAAGGTAAACTGAGGTGAAAGTTCATTGACATTCTGTTTTCTGGGTAGCAGGACTAGGTCATGTCTGTAGCTCTGTCACTAGCTTGGAATTGACACCTATTCTCAGGTGATCAACATAATGACAAAGCAAGGAGCAGCATAGCCTGAGCTTTTGTTAGGGTAGTGACAGCCTATCTGGGAGGGTGTGTGCTCCAGATACTAACTATGGCCTGAGAGCCCCAGCTGTCACGCTATGTAAAAATATGGGTCTACAATTGTGAATATCTGTTAATCTCTAAAAGACAAATTTTAACTGTGCTTCTTTTGGGGGGATACCGAATCCTGCTATGTAGAGCAGGTCAGTCTTGAACTTGTGGTGGTCTTCTTGCTTCTGCCTCCGAACGGCAGGGTTTACAGGCATGTTAACCGCCCTTCATTGTAGAACTAAGCCTTTTTTTTTTTTTTTTTTTTTTTTGGTTTTTCAAGACAGGGTTTCTCTATGGTTTTGGAGCCTGTCCTGGAGCTAGCTCTTGTAGAGCAGGCTGGCCTCGAACTCCCAGAGATCCGCCTGCCTCTGCCTCCCGAGTGCTGGGACTAAAGGTGTGCGCCACCACCGCCCGGCCAGAACTAAGCCTTTTGCAGGACCAAAATGCTTGTTATGTTTTTAGAAAGGGTATTCTTATGTAATACTAACTTGTCGTGTACTTACCAAGCATCTGCGGTTGTCATGGAATTGCTTATACTCCTGCTTCCAAATCCCAAATCCTGGGATTACATGTGTATACCCCAATAGCCCAGCCACCTGGAACTCTGACTTCTTTTTTTTTAAATATTTATTTATTTATTATGTATACAATATTCTGTCTGTGTATATGCCTAGAACTAAAGCCATGTGTTCTATCCAAAGTGACACACAGAAAGGCCAGAAGAGGGCACCAGACCTCCTGACAGATGGTTGTGAGCCACCATGTGGTTGCTGGGAATGGAACTCAGGACCTTTGGAAGAACAGGCAATGCTCTTAACCATTGAGCCATCTCTCCAGCCCCCTTTTTTTTTGGTTTTTTGAGACAGGGTTTCTCTGTGGCTTTGGAGCCTGTCCTGGAACTAGCTCTGTAGACCAGGCTGGCCTAGAACTCACAGAGATCCACCTGCCTCTGCCTCCCAAGTGCTGGGATTAAAGGAACTCTGACTTCTTTGTTTCTTTTGAGACAGTGTTTCTCTGTGTAGCCCTGCCTGTCCTCGACCTCACCCTGTAGATCATGCTGGCCT
>NW_026067952.1:10962554-10976878 GCF_014885135.2 Alexandromys fortis
GGCAGTGGTGGCACACGCCTTTAATCCCAGCACTAGGGAGGCAGAGGCAGGCGGATCTCTGTGAGTTCTATGACAGCCTGGTCTACAAGAGCTAGTGCCAGGACAGGCTCCAAAGCTACGGAGAAACCCTGTCTCGAAAAACTAAAAAACAAAACTAAACAAAACAAAAAAAATGCCTGCAGAGGAAGATGGGATTAGGGTCCTTTATAGGGTAAGAAGCTGGGAAGTGTAGTCTTTCAGTAGGAGCTATGGGGATCTCAGTATTCTACCATATCTGAGAGAGAAAGCCTCTCTCTCCTTTTCTCTCTCTCTATGAGATAAGGTTTCTCTGTGTAGTCCTGGCTGTTGTGGAGCTTACTCTGTAGACCAGGCTGGCCCCGAACTCACAGATATTCTCCTGCTTCTGCCTCCCAAGTGCTGGGCCTCTTTATGGTTACATGTCCTCTAGGTCTTGTTTGAGATAGTGCCTTGCTATGCAGCTCTGACAGGCCTGGATCTCCCAATATAGATTAGGCTGACCTCTTGCTCACAAAGATCCCCTTGCCTCTGTTTTCTTTTTTTTTTTTTTTCTTTTTTCAAGACACGGTTTCTCTGTTTAACAATTCTGTCTGTCCTGGGACTAGCTCTTGTAGACCAGGCTGGCTTCGAACTCACAGAGATCTGCCTGCCTCTGCCTCTCAAGTGCTGGAATTAAAGACATGCTCCATCAGGCATGCTAGGCAAGCAATATGACAACTGAGCAACATTGCCAGCCCCTAGAAGTTTTTTTTTCCATTATGTATACAGTGTACTGCCTGCAAGCTAGAAGATGGCACCAGATCTCATTATAGATGGTTGTGAGCCACCCTTGATTGCTGAGATTGAACTAGGACCTCTGGAAGTGCCAGTGCTCTTAACCTCTCAGCCATCTCTCCAGCGCCCTCCTAGAAGTTATCAATGATTAAAATATTTTTTCCAGCAATTCAATTATCATATCATTTATTTTTCATCCTACTAATGAGCCTTCATTCACTTCATGGCGAGATCACCTGGATAGACATCCCTTGCTAAACCTGGAATTCATATATGAACATTTGCTGTCTTGGTCACTGTCATGCTTCCCCTTGCTACTAATTACATTCTCCCTCCTTCCTTATGAGGAGGAAATGGGATATATACCCTGAGAGCTTAATTTACTTGCCCAAGGTCAGCTACACCAATCAAGGTGTCACATTTTGAATCTTTTATATCCTCAAACTGTCGGGTAGGTTTCAGGACTGGTTTGATATTTAATTTTATTTTAAACATTTTCTTTTCTATGAAAGGGGAAAAAAATCTTACAATGACCTCGCAGTTTGTCCTCTGCCTCTGCGACAGTATCACCCACCCCACCCCCAAAATCGGAAAAAAACCCAAACAAAATAAAAGCCTAATAAACAACAAAAGCAATAAATTAACACGTGGATTTATTTCCCAAAATCCAAGGGAAAAAAAGGGATACTTTTAAAGTAACAAGCAATAGTGACACATGGCTCGACTACATGCAGGGAGTTGAGAGCTACACATTGGTGAGGGAAATAGTTTCTTCTATAACCTAGCCCACCTTCAGCTTCTAAGGGTGTTCCGAAGCTTCACCAACGAGGACGCACCTAACCAGTGACACCGAATGACAAGGCAATAGTACTTTTTATTATTCTCCCACTTCCCCTGATTATTCTCGTCTGCATGCGTTTTCACCATCAGTGAATTTGGAAACGAACGTCTTACTCTATAGCCTTATGTACTATATAATAGGTTGCCTCATGGCGACCTTGACAGCCATCTGGGTGGGAGGCGGGTGTCGGGGGAGGTCGATTGTGAGGGGTCGGGGGAGGGGACGTTCACACCCCGCGTGGAGACGACACCAGCCGGGGTAGACCGCAAAGCTCCACTCAGCAAAGCATTCTTCTAAAGATTGACAGACAGTGCACCAACTGTCTTTGCCTTAGAGACGGCGTAGCATCGCGAGATTTCGATGCACCTCTGGTGGGGGAGGAGGGAAAGGGGGGATGGGCTCCTCTGTGGCGCAATCATTGCACGAGATTGGGCCACGGCCGCCGAAGCCGACCTGAGATCTCGCGATATTTCGTTTTTTCCAGTCTGGAACGCTGGGCAGTTTCTCGCGAGAGCCCGTGCTGAGGCTCCGGGAGACCCCGGGTGTTTGTGTGTGTATGTGTGTTGGTGAATGAGTACGGAGGAGCAGCGGCCGCCATTTCAGGGAGCGAGCCGACGCTGTCGCAGGGGTGGATCCTGAACTGCCAAAGCCGCTGCCCTGCTCTCCCGCGCGGGCTCCTTTAATCCCATTGTTTCTTTTAGATTCGCTTGGGCCTAGACGCCCTCGGGGCCCGATATTCGGGTTGGGCGGTACCGCGGCCTGGGCCTAGGGGCTTAACAGTAGCACCGGCGGCGGCGGCGGCGGCAGCGGCAGACTTCCCGAGCCGAGCACAGGCGCGCGAAAGCCCGCACAGGTACGCGGCGTCGCGGACTGGCGTGGTCCGCTTCCCGGAGTCGGGTGGGCCGAGGTACCGAGGGCAGCTTGCGGTGGCTTTGAACCGCGCGAGGGGGTGGGGGGCTTCTCGACATGGTCGGTCTCAGGTCCGTGGCTGTGCCTTTCATTTCTGGCAAGCGCACCGCGGCTATTTTGGTGGTGGCAAGGCCCTCCTTGGGGACCGCGGGCAGATAGAGATCTGTCCTTTGGCGGCCGGGGCTGGTCGCGACCTCCCAACATGGCGCCTGTCGAATGCTACCTTGGTACACAACCCCTCCCAACAGAGGGAGTTTCCCTCTGCCGCTAAAATGGCAGCGCGGGTTTTGTGCGGAAGGAAGCTCTCAGCCTCATACTCTCGGGTTCGGTTTCGGGAGTTCAGAGGCGGCTTTTTGAGATTAGACATTGGGTTCTGACCGTGTGTTTGATAAAAGAAGCGCTTCACGCTTACTTAGCCGAATCAAAACTGTATTAATGCGCATCGCACAATTTTCGTCATTGTAGGGCTTTTTAAGGACTTTGCTTAAAATTTGAATTTTGTAGGCCGAGGAAATCTTTTAAGAAGAACTGGAAGTTGTTTACCTTACAGGATTATCTTGTTCTTCCCTAGGCGTGTAGAGAAAATGGCAGACGATATTGATATTGAAGCAATGCTTGAGGCCCCTTACAAGAAGGTGAGAAAAACATGCCAGTGAGCTTTAATATATTTCTTAATTTAGCATTATTCACGAAACTACTGCTGAAATGTAAACTAACCTTCCCGGAGCCCTCTTGATTATCTTATCAGAGATGCATTACATGTAACTTAGAAAAGTAAATATATGCTATTGATGTAATAATATTGTGCAGTAGTTTCACTTCAGCGTGATGAATAAATGCCCATCTATCTCTCTTTGTAGACTTGCCTAACGATATCTCACCTCTACTCCCATGAATTCACCTTTGATTCCAGTGTGAACTGTCAATCATAAGGTAGTAATTGAGTGACTTATCGCTGTACCGTGGTCCCCTAGGTAAAATGACTCAACTAAGAATTAACCAGCTCCAGTTTGGTATAGCAAAAAAGGTGAATGTAGTGGTTTGGGAAAATAGCAGGGGTCCAAGAATAAATTATAACCAGTCTATGACAAGTAAATCATCTTACAAGTCTTTAAAGAAGAAATGGGTGAGATTAAAAATTTATTTTATAATAATAGATATAAGGCTGGTGATAGTAAAACTTAAAACCAGGCAGGTGTTGATCTGCTTTTCAGTTAATAATTACTAAAATTCTTGGATCCCTGAATAGAAATTAGCACAAAAACAAACAAGAAAAAAAACAACAAAAGACAAGAGGCAGTGTCACATGTTAGAGTCACTTGATGACTGTTTTACTGCTCTCCATAGTATATTGTTTTTAATTAGGCCCTACCATAGTATTTCACGCTAAAAACTACCAAGGAATTATTTTGGTAATAGTGCAATGACAGTCAGTATCACAGTAAAAGTAAACACCCTTCATTCTTTCACCAGTTGGTGGTGAAAATAGCAGTATGCATGCATTATCACTGGTATCACAAACCTTAAGCTTTGTAACTCAGCAGATATACTACTATAGCTGATGTGTTCATACTTTGAAATAAACATTGCGCATAAACCGTTTAAAAATAATACATTTGTTTTCGAGTGTAGCACGACCATGTGGTTCCTTTTGGATGAATTCTGATAGTTTTAAATAGTGTAATTTTGTAATGCTAGACTCTTGAAGATGTATTTTCTGATTTTCGTGTTTCTTGTCTTAGTTTAACATGGATGTAATTCCATGTAAACAGGTATGGAAGTAGGAAATGTTTAGGCTGGACTGGTGAATTATTAATTAACTTTTCTTGGGTTCTTGGGAGTCAACATTACTAAAGCAGTGTGAATCCCTGTTTGCTTCAGGGCGAGATGTGTGACAGAGGTGGCATCAAGCTCTTACAGTCCCAACCCTCCAACGGAAATGGGCGAAGATCTCAGGAATGGCATCGGTCACAGGAAATCGATAGTGGCTGGCTGCTAGCATGGCCACTTGGGGCTTAGGCAGAAATAGAGCCATGGTACCGACAAGAGGGACAATAGCACATGGAATAAAACTCAATGACTTCATGTTTCATAGAAATCATATTTAACCACTTCAACATTGTAACTCTGGATAACTTACTTAATATCTAAACAATGTAAGAAAGTAAATATGTTAATGTGGAAAGATTTTAATTTTTGTTTCTTGATGATTTAATTATTAGCAACAAAGTGGTTAAACGTATACCATCTAAATTTTTTTTATAGCCTTCCATGTTAAACTAAATAAGTAATTAGTTTTAAAATTGTCTTGTATTTTCTTATTCCTATTCCCTTTACCCTTTGACAACTTGAAATGTTACCACTTCGTCCTCATGATGTTCTTCTATCAACCTTGCTTAGGATGAGAACAAGTTGAGCAGTGCTAATGGCCACGAAGAACGTAGCAAAAAGTAAGTTTGAACAAGGAACCTGGGAGGGTGGGTTTCTAAACTTCATGTGGTGGATATCTTGTGTTCTTTTGCCTAAAGCATCAAACTATGGTTTTCTTCGCTTCTTAGAATACTGGTCATACCTTTTGGGATGAGAAAGTCCTTCAGGACATAAAACTATGGACTTTGCGATGTAGACTTCAGGATATGGTTTCAGAGACCTTCTGGACACTTTGCCCTCCAAGGATCCCATGATTCTCTTGAGTTCTATAATGTTTTAAATTTGGTAACTTTGGCTTAATTTTTTGGAGATGTGATAATCATTGAATAAAAGACATTAGAACAAAGATAATATCAAGACCATGGAAAATACTGTTTACCTTCATTCACTAAAGGAATTGGCTATGAACTATTTCTGCTCCTTGCTGCTTAAAGGCCCTTTTGGTAGTAATAAAGGGGCATGCTTAGTAACTCTTGGTTTAAAATATATTTTTATTCATTGTTTTGGGCCTTTATATTTCTAGTGTATCTAAGGAGATCGTTAAGAATATGTAGTTTATTTGGGGTAGGTAAGTAACCTGAAATAAGAACTTCATACTACAGACAACACAGAATATAGTACATAAAAAGGTATATTAACAGTTTAAACAGGATCCAATTTACAAAGATGGAGCCTGTCAGCTGTTGTGAAATTACCATTTAGCTCCAAGATTAGTGATTCTTAATATCATAAGGTCATGCTACATGCATTAAGTTCTAGCCCATGTTTATGATGCCATACTAAAATATTTTGTTATGACCCATAATATATAATGAAAATGATGGTAAAATAGCCACTTACTTGACTGTGGTTGTTTTCCTCCTGTGAGCTCAGAGTGCTTCATAATATCTACCTCAGTCATCCTTACAACTTCGTTAGGGTAGATTAATACAATTTCATAAAATAGATGAGAAAACAGTTCAGTGTGGATCACTTAGGTTTTGCTAAGCCAAAGTTATAATCTTAGTATGGTAGTAAGGGATTAATTTTAATGTTGGTTGGGTGTGATGATGCTGGCTTACAAGTCCCTCCTTAAGGTGAGGCAGGCTGATCATAAATTCAATGCCAGCCTGGATTTCATAGTGAGACCCTGTAGAAAATGCAAAAATAAATGCTAAGGGTAAACAGGTCTAATTTGTGGAAATTTTTTTTCTTGAACAAGATGAGGTGGGCTCATTACAGTAATGTTTCCCTCCTAGTCAAAAGTGAATACAGAGAGCGAGTTGACAGGGCTCATTCCATGCATTTTTAACCTTTGCGAAAGAAACAATTCTATAAAGTCTTGGGTTTTGCAATTTTATGTTAAGAAAATACTAGATCAGGACTCTGCCAATTTATAAAAATCATTCACTTAAGGTGTGACTTAGTAACTAAGATTTTTATCGTAAATGTGCAAAGGATGAGGATAAGCTTAAATGCAAATCTTTCCACTTTTTTAATGTCACTTCTTCCCACTAATGTCTTCAGATTGTATTCTTTTAATCCTGTAACTAAACTCATTAAGATCACCAAGCTTTTATGAGGAATTTAAGCACTGAGCACTCTATATAAGTAGTGGGTTTTGTTTCTTGTTTTTTATCTGTTGTATGTACAGTCAGTTGGACAATTTAACATAACTGTTTTAAAGATTTTCCTAAACATTTCAATTAGTAATACCTTCAGATTTTTCAAGGCTTCTTTAGTTACAGTTGACGTAAATTAGGCAATTGCCTAATTTAGTCACAAAGCTTTTATTACATGGTGATTTGAAGAAATGTGCCATTTAAACTAATTAAACATAATGTAGAAGAAAACTTGAAACACTCGGTGAAATGCAAAACAAGTATTTACTCACTTTAAGATAATTTGTGTTAACCTAAGGTACATGTCATTTTTGTATGTTTCATGCTAAAACCTTATTGAATTGGAGATAACTTGCTGATAAGGTAGAATAAAAAACTGTACATTCTGACAAAGTTAGCAAAGTATATAAACTTCTGTTTAAACAATTGTAGCTGACTTGTAACACTCATTGTATCATATCCCAGTAAGTAGTAAAGGGATAAAAGTTGGAAATAACTGGTTTGCCTATTTTCAGAAGAATTTTAACAGAGTTTGTCAAGGCCTCCAGTAAACTCTTTAGGTACTTGAGGTTGCTCCTCATAGAAGTTTTTTTTTGCTGTAACCAGTTTTGCAGTCTCAAATCAAACTTCATTTTGTTAACATCTTTAAAGAATCATTTAGAAAAGGATAACAGTAAAATGGCACAGTTAAAATATATTGGCTACTGTGGTATGGATTATCAAATTTTGGAATAAATGACTTTTCTATTTTTTTTCTTATTTTCCAGAATACTTTGCATTTAAAATTTAGATCTTCTTACATGGAAGAGGTCAAATCCAGTTATAGCAAAACACCTTTACAGCAGAGGCCATATAACCAAAAAGTCCAAAGGCCCAGTGGACCATTTACTTCAATGATGTTCAGTACAATTTCCACTGCCACTAAAGACTTGGGAAAGTCTAATTTAAGTTGTAACAGGATTTGACTATTAGGATGGATTTTTATAACCATTTCTTTAGTTGATAAGTGTTCTATAGAAGTATCTTGGTTTCTTATAACACTAGTCTTTTGTCTGGGCTTTTATATGGAAGATGGTATTTTCTGCTATCTTAGTATGTTGTCTATTTGCCTATCTGGGGTTGCCTTCAGATGTGGTTGGGGATTAGCAAGACATTGAGTTAAAATTAGCTCTGATTTATGTATTTATATTTTAAGCTCCTTTGGCAGAATAAGATTGGGGGCATATGAGAGGTAAATAGGCAGATTGACTCTGCTGTGGGCTGTCTTTGAGCAGAGCAAAAACTTACTGTCCTTTTTTTTTTCCAGGGGAATTGAATTTTTACCTTGTCCCCTAATTTATAGGTAGGACTTAGGTTTTAGCCATTCCAGAATTCTCTACTCTTAAGAAATAGTGTCAGAATTGAAACATCAAAGTTGGAATGTTAATTGTTGCCCTTCTGAGCATAGGAGTTGGTTTGACTTCTATATAAATAATGAGTGTAGCCTAATTTTCTGTCATGTGCTACCTAGCATATTTCTGACAGTCAGGTGGATTATCTTGAAATTTTAGACAAAGTTTCTGCCTCCTTGGAAAGCTCTACATCTCCTTGTGATTGGAGTGTGGGTTTCAAGATTCCAGAAGGTGGGTGTCTTCATTTTCTATTTTCAATGCACTCTAAGATGACCTGCTTACAGGTTCTCTGAGGCACACCTCAGTTGTTCTTCTGCTAACTTTGCTTTGATACAGATTCAATAGCTAATTAATTTTCCTAATGATGTAGAGTTGTCAAAATGGATATTTTGGTGGAATAAATTTATTTCAAAATGTCTTTCATTTACATTGAAATATCTGAAGGCACCTCTAATTTGGGTGATGACAGAGATACAGATTTCAAGGTTTAATTATTAAACCAGTGGGTAAAGTACTATGAGGAACAGAAATGAGTGGAAAGATAACTAATAGACTTTTTTAGTTTCCAAGGAAGGTCAAGTTATTTTAATTTTGTCCCACAGGCTTGTATAAAGTAGCTTAAAAGGGCATTTTCCATTTTCATTATAGCTTTAAGTAGAAAACTTCTATGGTCACAATACTCTGGGGTTCTAAAAGTGAATTTTACTGCATTCTTAGTATCCTTTATCATTGTAGTTTTGCCCATGAAAAGTAAAATGCTATGTATATGTTTTGGAAGTTCAAAATACGCTTACATGTACATTGTGTCAGTTGACTTGAACTAAATTGTTGTATGGAAAATTTTACATGACAATTACTATTTCTTTAATGTGATCATAATGTAACTTAATACTATAACTTATAGATTACAATTATGCTTGGTGGTCTGTTATGGGAATGGCAGATGAATCGTTTTCTGATGTTCAGCCTTGGTTGTCTACTTACCAGCAAGTCCTGTCTCTTGTTTCAAGCTGTAGCTGCCTCAGGAGATGATTGCAAATTCTTCCTCTTAAACCTGTTTCTCAATTCTTTGGCTGTCTTCATTTAACATGAAGCAAAGGTTGGGGTCTTATGTCCCTACCTAGGAATTGTTTTTCCTAAAGTATGATTTTTGTGCCATTGTACAGTGTGGTAAAAATACATTTACAAAAGGATAAACATTTTGACCATAAAAGGAAGTATATATTAGTTAGTATTTAAATCAGCATGATAATGATACTTTTCCCCCCTCAGGAGAAAAAAAAGCAAGAGCCGAAGTCGTAGTCATGAGCGAAAGAGAAGCAAAAGTAAGGAACGGAAGCGAAGTAGAGATAGAGAAAGGAAAAAGAGCAAAAGCCGGGAACGAAAGCGAAGTAGAAGCAAAGAAAGGAGACGAAGCCGCTCACGAAGTCGAGATAGAAGATTCCGAGGCCGCTACAGAAGTCCCTAGTATGTAACTGTAATTAGGGCTTTTGTTACCTCTGGTTAGATAGCAAGTTAACTGGGGGAATATGAATTGTAAGATTCTGTTTTTCAATAACATTTAAAATGAAGGATATTGACATTGAAGCTTAGTAAGGAGAAAATACAATATGGGGACTGATTTATAAACTTCAAAACTTACCAACTCTTTCTGACCAACTAGCAATAATTTGCTTGCCAGTCCAAATTAAAAGAAAGCATTTGAGTGCTTGGTAGTGAAAAACCTAAAGTATGTAAGCTATTAGAACACAAAATACGTATCTAAGTACAGTTTATGAAGAATATTGTTTGTGACTGGGAAACTGAAATCCTTCATCAATATGTATTCTCAATTTTTAGGTTTATTACTCTTTATTATTTGTATTTAAGCTTTGTAGATTGTTACAGAAATTTGCATGCCTTATTTAAGGAAATTTAACATAATTTCATGATTGTTAAAAATTCACCTGGGGCAAAAAGAGATGACTCACTATTTTAAGAGCACTGATTGCTCTTCCAGAGGACCCAGTTTGAATTCTCAGCACGCAGGCACATGCTGCTTACAACTCCAGTTCTAGGGCTTGTGACACCTTCACATAGACATCACGCAGACAAAGCATCAGGGTTGAGGATTTAACTCAGTGGTAGAGCATTAAGCACAAGGCCCTGGGATCAACCCTCAGCTTCACAGGGTTGTGGAAGAAAAAATAACAAAGACCAAAAATAACAAGGTAACTGGCAGGCAAAGCAACAATGCACATAAGAAATTCACATATATTTTGGGGGAAAATTGTGTTTATAAACAAGTATTTGAATCAATTACAGTCTTTCCTTAATGGTTACCTAAGTCCTAAATTCTTCTCTAAGCACACCTTTATAAACTACTTTTACAGTATTTATGCTTGTATGAGTTGCCAAATGCAAGTGAGTTTAAGTGTCACTGTAGGCCAACGAGCATTGAACTACCCAACCTCGAGCTGGAGTTAGAGGTATTTGTGAGCTTCCTAATGGCTGGGAAATGAACTCAGGACCTCTGTGAAAGCAGTATTCCCTTAACCAATAAATTTAATTTTTTTTTAAAGATTTATTTATTTATTATGTATACAACATTCCTTCCATGTATGTTTGTATGCCAGAAGAGGGCACCAGATCTCATTATAGATGGTTGTGAGCCACCATGTGGTTGCTGGGAATTGAACTCAGGACCTCAGGAAGAGCAATCAGTGCTTTTAGACTCTGAGCCATCTCTCCAGCCCCCAATACAATTAATTTTTAAAAATTAAGACAGTCGACTAAATCAGTCACTCCCTAAGCTTTTGTTAACGAATAAACTTGGACATAAACTAATCATGATAATTGTCATCAACATATTCAGAATACTGAATTTTGTGAGATACTGGTATTAACTTAAGATCTTTGAGTAGTTGAGGTTCTGACTCTTTCATTTACGAATATAGTATCTGTTTCTGTGGATGCATCCCATGTTTCTAGGTTCTTCCTAGTTATTTTATAGACATTCCACGATGGTAATGGAGCCACAGTATTATTTTAATTCTGGATAATATAACAAAAATATTACTGTTATTTTCTCATGATTTACTCCACATCCTTTAAGATTGCTATTTGGCTTACTAGGATGAACTAAATGGGTCCAGCTACCTTTAAAAATTAAAATACTGTTGTAGAGGATGGATGGGTGGGTGTGGTCTGTGCTTGTGCAAGTCTGTGCCTGACACCCTGCTCTATTTAAACTTTTCTTGTGTTGGGTTCCAGTTGAACTGTTGAATCTATAACTGGACTATTTTATTTATAACTAAGGTAAAAACCTAGTAGTCCTATTGGGCAGAAGCAGATTTTGTGAATTCAAGGACAACCAATTCTAGGCCAGCTAAGGGTTCGTAGTGATACCCCCAAATCCACAATACTTTTTTGTATTAATTGTAGTAGAAGAGAGAAAATAGCTTGTTAAATTATACTTTTTATGGGGCTGGAGAGGTGGTTGACTGGTTAAGAGCACTGACTGTTCTTCCAAGAAACTGGCGTTCAATCACCAGTAACATATGGCAGCTAATAGCTCTGTAACTCCAAGATCAGACACACTCACAAGGACATACTACCAGACAGAACACCAATGAACATGAAATAATAAAAAAAATATATATATAGGGGGCTGGAGAGATGGCTCAGCAGTTAAGAGCATTGCCTGCTCTTCCAAAGGTCCTGAGTTCAATTCCCAGCAACCACATGGTGGCTCACAACCACCTGTAATGAGGTCTGATGCCCTCTTCTGGCCTGCAGACATACACATGGACAGAATATTGTATACATAATAAATAAATATTTTNTCAGAAGACAACTTCTAAGAGACATTTATAAGACACAATTCTCAGTCTCTCCCTTCTACCACATTATTCCAAGGGACCAAACTCAGGTGGTCAGGCTGATGGCGTGTGTCTTTATCCTCTGAGTCATTTTATGAGCCCTGAAAACATTTTTTTTTTTTTTTTTTTGGTTTTTCGAGACAAGGTTTCTCTGTGGTTTTGGAGCCTGTCCTGGAACTAGCTCTTGTAGACCAGGCTGGTCTCGAACTCACAGAGATCCGCCTGCCTCTGCCTCCTGAGTGCTGGGATTAAAGGCGTGGGCCACCACTGCCCGCAGTAAGTATCTTACTATTAGGGCTTAGTGAGGTAGAGGAGGCAGCTCACAGCCAAGTCCCAGTCCATATTGATAATTCTAAGCCAAGTATGTACCCTATTTTTAAAAAATTATTTTAAGTTTAGAAGGGTCAGATCAATTTTACATGAAACTGCTTAGTTACATGTTGACAAAGTTTTTATTAAAATTATCTAAGTATTGATGACAGGCCCTCTGATTTCTTTATTTTACCCAAACTCTGTGATGGTCCTTTGAGGACTATTATTGCATACTAATTAACATGTACCTACCTTATAAAACCTTGAGTAACCTTTACCTTTATAAAGGTACAAAAATATTTGTAATTTGAATGAGTTACTATGAAATCCTCTTATTACAAAGTTTTACAATATTAGTATCAGCTTAAGGGGGACAGGTATGTTTTCGTACTGTTTTGAATAAATAAAATTCTCAATTTTCTAATGAGTGAATTAGCTTTAAATTTCTATTAAAAGTTTGAGGTCAGCCTAGTGTATAGAATGAGCTGCAGGAAAACAAAAATTAAATAAGACTATATCATAAGTATTTTCTACTATAAAACATATAGTACATTAAATGTGCGGATATTCTCTTCAAGAATTATTACATGAGCTGGGTGGTGGTGGCGCACATGCCTTTAATCCCGGCATTTGGGAGGAAGAGGCAGGCGGACCTCAGTGATTTTAGGCCAGCCAGGTCTTCAGACCGAGGTCCAGGCAAGCTAGGACTGTTAACACCGAAACCCTATCTCAAAAAACAACAACAAAAAAATCCTTTATATGGCTACAATGGCTCAGTAATTCAACACTGATCTGATCACTACCAGAAGTTGAGCCAGGAGGAGCAAGAGTTCTAAGTCATTCTTTCCTATATAATGTGTATTTTTTTTCATAAACAACTGCATAGTAAACTGATGCTGCAATGAGAGCTCAGAGGCATTTTTTACTCTATTTCTATATTTTAAAAGACTCAATCTTCTATTCATGATTATATGGTTGAAAAACTAAAAGTAGATGTGATGAATTTTTTTAGAATGAAAAATTTTTGAGGCTGTAACTTATGTTCTTGGCACCTCTAACTGGTCCAGGATAGATAAATAAAAGGGCTACAGGTCTGAGATGAAGTTACAGATTTTTCTAATTGTTTCCTCTTTATAATTGAGGTAGAAAAGAAGCTGCCTAATCATTGTTAGACTTGCTGCAGAGCCCATAAACTTGATCATAGCAAGACCCTAAACCTGTAACTAGTGTAATTTTGTGTTTTCTTTTTAGCTCCGGACCAAAATTTAACAGTGCCATCCGAGGAAAGATTGGGTTGCCTCATAGCATCAAATTAAGGTTTTTAAACATACTTCTGAATTGCTTAAATTGTTTTTTAAGGAACTAATGAGATATTACTGTTAGGATAATTTATGAAACTTTTTAACCTTGCAGCAGAAGGCGTTCACGAAGCAAAAGTCCATTCAGAAAAGACAAGAGCCCTGTGAGGTAACTATTGGCTTTTTTCTCCTTTTAAATTTGTTACAATGTTTTGTAAACAACCAGAAACCCTACTTTTTAAACATACTTGATGAGTTTGATCTTAAGTATTGCTTCCTTTTGCAGTATTGGTACCATAAAAACAATGATTATGAACTGATGGACTGGTTTTATTATTGTGTATTTATGCATGCATTTGTATGTGTGTTTAAGACAATTTCTCTGGATGGGCGATGGTGGCGCAGGCCTTTAATCCCAGCACTTGGGAGGCAGAGGCTGGCGGATCTCTATGAGTTCGAAACCAACCTGGTCTACAAGAGCTAGTTCCAGGACAGGCTCCAAATCTACGGAAAAACCCTGTCTTGAAAAACCAAAAAAAAAAAAAAAAAGAAGCTTTATCTTTGTAACAGCCCTGGGTGTCCTGGAACTCGATTTGTAGACCAGGCTGACCTACACAGAATTCATTGGCCTCTGTCTCCAAGTGCTGGGGTTAAAGGCTTGCGCCACCACCGCAGGGCTGAAACAGGTTTTAATAGCATTTATACTGATCATTTTAAGTCAGCTTCATTTCATATGGAATTAATAACATTTGAAATAACCGCATATAGTAAAATAACACAACAGTCTCAAGTTTACTTAAAACCAAGTATTTCATGAGAAAGTACGTTTAGGCTATGGGTGGTAGCACACGCTTTTAATCCCAGCACTCGGGAGGCAGAGGCTGGCGGAT
>NW_026067952.1:10976937-11001101 GCF_014885135.2 Alexandromys fortis
AAAAAAAAAAAAAAAAAAAAAAAGAGTTCCATGCCAGCCACACCTGTTACACCAAGAAACCTTGTCTCATAAAACAGAGAGAGAGAGAAAATTTCATCCTACCTGTCTTATACAATTGAATGGACTTATCATTAACCTCTGGCTGACTTTATATGAGGAAGATTTTAAATTTAGTTTCATTTATTTTTTTTTTTTAAGGGAAGATAGTCCTTTGTAGCCCTTGCATACTTGGAACTTCTATTTATATTAGGCCTCTAACTCACAAGAGATCTACTTGCCACTGCTACTCTTGTTGCTGGAATGAAGGTGTGTGACACCATGCCCAACTTATTTTGTTATTTAAGAAAGATTTTATTTCATGTATTTGAGTGTTTACAGGCATGTATGTACAGTATATCATGCCTGATACCTTTGAAAGGGATTAGATTTCCTGCAAGAATAATCGTAGTTTTCAGGAAGAGGAGTAGCCAGTTCTTTTAACCTTTCAGCAATCTCCATTGTTTGAAACATTTCCTAAACTAAAGTTTATTCTTGTTAAATTATGTATTCTAAATATAAAATCCCTGGGGTTGAGAAATACTTAAATATTAGTGAAGTTTCCTTTTTTAATATTGTGATATTGTTTGATTTCTTTAGTTTTTTTTTTTTTTTTTGAGACAGACTTTCTATGTGTAGGTTTAACTGTCTTGGAACTTGGTCTATAGATCAGATTGGCCTGAACTCAGTATCTGCCCCCCCCCACGCTAGTGCGGTCTTTTTTTCCCCCTCATCTTTTTTTGTTTAAAAATATTTATTTATTATGTATATAATGTTCTGCCTGCATACCAGAAGAGGGCACTAGATCTCATTGTAGATAGTTATAACCACTATATAGTTGCTGGGAATTGAACTCAGGACCTCTAGAAAAACAGCCAATGTGCTCTTAGCCTCTGAGTCATCTCTCTAGTCAAGCCCCCTTGTTGTTTTTATGAGACTGGGTTTCTGTGTATAACAGTATGGACTGTTCCTGGAATTCACTCTATAGACTAGGCTGGCCTGGAACTCAACAGATATCTGTCTGTCTCTGCCTCCTAAGTTCATCAGTAACCATTGCCCAGTTGATATTGTGGTGATCTTAATAATGTGTTTACTTGTAAGAAAAACTTTATTCTTTGAATCTTAGACATTTTTGACCATAACGTGTTTGAAATTACGTGTTGGATTGGAAGTGTAGCACAATTGTAGAGTATTTGAATAGCAGGATTCTATCTACAATTTTACAAACAAAACTCTTCACTGATACCTCAGGTGAAATTCAAGTCTTTTTGATAATTAGTGCTTCCAAGTAGTGTACTGAGTGAACAAGAACATGTTTATGATATATATTTATTTTAAAATATATTTTTAAATTGTTTATTTTTTGTGAATATGGCTGTCTCTTAAGAGGTAAGGTTTCAGAATCAAGGTCTTAAAACTGAAGTTACAGGTGGTATGAGCCATCCAACATGATGCTGGGAAACAAAATTAGGCCTTTAAGAGCAAGAGAGTTAGCTCTTTAGCCTAATAGCCTTTTAGAATTCTGATTTTGTTTTGTTTTTCAAGATAGGATTTTTCTGTGTATGCCAGTCTGTCCTTAAATTCAGAGATCCTGCCTCTTGAGGCAAGCTTTGTAGAGCATAAACAAAATGGCACATTTCCACTTTCTTGTCTAAAATAAATAAGTTTATAACTAATAAAAGAGAAACTATATACAATAAATATAACAACTGTACAATAAATAAATCAGCCATGTCTAGTCCATTAGCAAATGACTAATTCAGAAAAAAATACTCTAAAAGGTTATACCTAATTCACTTAAATTTATTTTTTGTATGGGTATCAGGTCCCATGGAACTGGAGTTACAGACAGTTGTGAACTCCCATGTGGCTCTAACGCCTACCTCTGTCTATTCTAACTTCAATTACCAAAACTGTCTCTTAATGTTTCTAAGTCTTATATACTTTACATCTCTTCATTGAATTTCTTGAATCTATAAGGAAAAATATAAAGTCTTCAACTCCATCAGAGATCTGAGAAGGAAATAATACTAACTGAGTAAGCAGGAAGTGCTAGCGCGTGACTCCCAAAATGTGTGAGATATGGCAAAACGAGTGTTGGGACATCCATCTTCGGCCTACAGGCCTAGCATATCTGACAAACTTTTCTGTGATGCAGTATATTTTAAATGTCTACAGAATGAGTTCTAGGAAAAAAGTTCTTTAGCACCTTTAATCATAGGACTTCCAAGGTTGAGGAATAAAGATACCTATATGTTCAATCCCACACTGTTTGACAAAGGTACTACTCAGTCAGGAAGGTTTGTATGGTGAAACCCTGTCACAAAAAACCAGTAAAGAAAAATAAAACAGCCGGGTGAGGGTGGCGCACGCCTTTAATCCCAGCACTCGGGAGGCAGAGGCAGGCGGATCTCTGTGAGTTCGAGACCCGCCTGGTCTACAGAGCTAGTTCCAGGACAGGCTCCAAAGCCACAGAGAAACCCTGTCTCGAAAAACCAAAAGAAAAAAGAAAAATAAAACAAAATCTGCTCCATGTTGTGGTGATACATACAGGCCTTTAATTACAGCACTCGGGAGTCAGAGTTTAAGGCTAGCCTGATATATAGAGCGAGTTCCAGGACAGGCATCAAAACTTACAAAGAGAAACCCTGTCTTGAAAATCAGGAGAAAAAAAAACAAACAAACAAGTAAGATAATGAAAGTTATATTTGTTTTATTTTACTATTCCCTTATTTGAGTATTTTTATTCATATCTGTTAAATTTAAAAGTGCTTTATTTTTAATTCTTTGTCAAATGAATATGTTAAGTCTCATTTCTTTTTGTTTAGGTAATTTCCTTCTTTGTTTTTTTTTTTTGTCAAAGAGTTTCTGTATGTATCACTCGCTCTTATGAAACTTGCCTTGTAGACCAGGCTGGCCTGGAGCTCAGATACACCTCCCTCTGCATACTGGACTGCTGGGGTTAAAGGATTTCTGGCATAGGTCTGTCATTTGTTCAGATGTTTGGTCAGCTGTTTAATGTGGAGAGATGACCACTTTAATAATTTAAGAACAATTCTTTGATGTTCTAGTATTATGCATACAAGTGACAAGAAGGGATTATTTGGTCAATTTGAAAAAGACATTTTGAAATTTTGTGGACATTTGTCTACATATAGAGTGTATTAAAACTAGGTGGAAACGGTGACAAGTAATGAAAAGTTTATTCTTTAATATTTAAAAGTTAATTTATTATTTTCCTGCATGTATGTGTTATGTGAGCTATGTGATTGGTAGTTACGAGGTTATAATGTGGAACTGAGTTGTGAACTACCAAAGCAGGTCAGCAAATATCCTTAAATGCTTAGCCATCTCACCAGCCCCTTTCTTCCCTTTCATTGTTTTTAGAGACAGGTTTATGTGTAGCTCAGGCTGCCCTGCAACTCGCTATGTAGAATAAATTGTTCTTGAAATGAGATTTTTGCCTGCCTCTCGCTCTCAAGTGCTGAAATTAAAGGCTTGGTAGTACAGGACAACCTCCTTTTTTACAATTTTACTAAAAGTTTACATTAAAAATTACTTCAGAACCCAGGACATATTTTAGTTTCATGTGAAGTGTGTGGCACTATCTTCTGGAGAGCATAAATTTTAAAAAAGGTGTAAGATTGCTTGCCTAACAGGCATTAAAGTTCTAATGCACTGCATTAATATGAGTGTTTGATGCAAGTCAATAATGCTGCAACCAGAGAGGTTGAAACAGGAAGGTGAGATTTTCAAGATAATGGCATGGAAAGATGACTTAACTGTTCTTAGAGAAGATAGGAGTTCAGTTTCTGGCACTTATTTGCTAGCTTACAATTATTTTCAATTAAGGCTTGAGGAATCTGATCTCCATTGGCATGAATTTAGTCTAATTGTATACACTTAGAGCATACCATTGAAGGGTATAGACAGGTAAAATTAAATATTTTTTAAAAAAATTTGAACTGTCAGTGGTTGTGGCGTGTGCCTTTTAATCTCAGCACTTGGGAAGCAGGCAGGTAGATCTCTAAGTTGGAGTCCAACCTGTTCTGCAGAGTGAGTTCCAGAATAGGTAGGGCTACACAAAGAAACCCTATCTCAGAAGAAAAAGTTGAAAGAAATCTTTGGTTAAGACAGGAGTTAGAATCTGGCAGTGGTGGTGCAAGCCTTTAATCCCAGCATGTGGGATCTTTTTCAATTCCAGAATATCTAGGGTTACACAGAAACCCTTTCCTGAAAATTAACAAAAATGGTAGTTTGAGGGTAACGGTGATAAATGTGATCATTTCTTCAACTAACTTCAGCATTAATTCTGTATTCTTTTCTTAGGGAACCTATTGATAATCTAACTCCTGAGGAGAGGGATGCAAGGACAGTTTTCTGCATGCAGCTGGCAGCAAGAATTCGACCAAGGGATTTGGAAGAGTTTTTCTCTACAGTAGGAAAGGTAACTCACCATTTACAGACTGCAAGTTGGTAGAAGTCAGGGGTTTTAACCATTTCCAGCATTATGTTTAAGCATTGTGACACACACCTTAAATACCAATGTGTAAAGAGAATTCAAGTAAAACTGGGGTTTCATAGGCACTGTTGGCTTATTCTTTAATCTTTGCACGCAGGAGCCAAAGGCAGGTGAGTCCCAGGGCCAGCTTGATATATAGAGTGAGTTTTAGGATAGGTAGGGCTACAGAGGGAAATCCTATCTCAGAAAAAAAAAGTGAGAATATGTGTATGTGTTTGGCAGAATGTCACAAATTATTAATTTTTTGTTTCGTTACTGACTTATTAAATACATAAATATAATCAATTTCCTGAGGTCCTTTAGTGGTCTTTGCATATGTATAATTTTAGGGCTGACCCCTTAGTACTGGGTAACCAATTAGGTCTTCATTTGAAGAAGACTGATTGATTGTCCTCCTCCTCCACCTTGTGCTGTCTTGTTTAGGCTGCTATTGACATTTCCTGAATGCAGCCAGCCTCCCTGTCAACATATAGAAAAAAATACCCCAGAGATTGTTCTGGTCGTCTAGCTCCTAAAATCTTTATTAGACCTCTCTTGGATAATGATCCCTGAACCTTGTGTGTGTTGTCGATGTATCATTTGGGCCTTAGCTCCCTCATGATTTAGTGGTGCTTTTTGAAATGGTCTTCATTTGATGCCAAATACTTTGATGAAAGGTGAAGTATAGCAACCTTTACTGTTACAATTAAGGATAAATATGTATGGTTTGGTTTGACATCCTGCCAATATTAGGTTATTTTCTTACATCTTTGACCTCAAGACTTAAGACAGTTGAGTAGCTTTATAGTACACCAATGAATTCTTTCCTATTGAGTCAGCTGTGACGTCAATTAGACTGTTGGTAGCTGGTAATCATCAATATAAAGTTCCACATTGCACTTTTTGGGAAATCTTCTGTTGATCATCATTGTGTTTTGTAGGTATCACAGCAGGTTAGGACTATTGATTGCTTTTCTCCCTTGGCAGTTTGTATAAACATCTTCCAGTACTATGAGAGCTAGTCCTCAGGGACGAGGCTTCCAGGTCAGTTCCAGCTGAATTCCTCCAAGTCCTATTTCCATACATTGTGCTGTGTCATTAGCAGTAGGAGCTTACCTACACATTTTGGAATGTAGCCAAGGAAAACGGCAATAGGTAATTTTGTACTTAAAATAAATGTGAAAGGGATCGCTATAATAATACTGTGAAGCCACTTAAGTCTGGAAGACTTAGGAAAGTGCCTGGGTATCTGGACATATGGTTTTATAAGCCAATTCTAATTACCTACTGTGCTGCTTCAGGCCATTTTCAGAATCATTAGGTTCCTTATATATTGTTCTACTTTGGGATTTTAGGTATGAGTAGATTGAATAGATTAGATGAAAATTTCATATGTAAAAATGAAAATACTAGGGGTTTTCTGGGTGTGATTGAATTATGTAATTCAATGTCTTATTACTTTAACTCTGGCTACTATTGAGTTAAAGGTAGGAGTGTGTTTGAGCTTTAGAGTTTCAGGAAAATCTATCAAAACACCAGGTTCGTCCTTAATCCTTTTGAGTTAAAGCAATTACCAGCAGCCTGATGACACTGAGTCCGTCCCTGTAGCTGTAGTTCATGGTGAAAACAGAATAGGGTGGCTAAAGTTGTCCTGTAACTTACACACTTTTATCCCGTGCCCCAAAGATAACATAATAAATTATTCACTAATTATTTAAGGAGCAAGTCTTTTATAATGTAACCCTATTACTGAGGTAAAAAGGCTGTAAGTTTTAACATGAGATGGGAGTAAATATTGAAATCCTATTGGTTTCCTTAGTGTTCTATTTAAAGATACTTGTCAATCCTGTCTTTGGTACTGAAATTTAATCTTTGCACTCTGAAGACAAGTTATGCAGCCTTTTGTGAATTTAAGGCCAGCTAGGTCTGCAAAACAAGTTTAAGCCCAAGGGATATAAGTTGAGACAGTGTTTCTGACGAAACAGTCTTTTATGTGTTGAAATAATTACATGTTTTTTTTTAATTACAAAATAATTATTGTGCTTCTTTTCTCTCTAGGTTCGAGATGTGAGGATGATTTCTGATAGAAATTCAAGACGATCCAAAGGAATTGCCTATGTGGAATTTGTTGATGTTAGCTCAGTGCCTCTAGCAATTGGATTAACTGGTCAACGTGTTTTAGGAGTGCCAATAATAGTACAGGCATCACAGGTAACTTCTTAATTTATAGGTTGGTCATTGAGCTGGGTGTTGTAGCGTAGCACATACGAGAGTTAGGCAGGAGAATTGTCATCAATTTTAAAGAGGCTGATAATAAATACATGATGATTCTTTATTCACCAAACCTATTAAATGGAATCATCACATTAGACATGAATAGTGTACAGATGCATATGCAGACAAAACATGTACAACACATAAATAATGAAGTTTTGAAACGTCCTAATATAGATCAAATAGCCATTATTAGACGATTTAATGTATATGGTCCTTCAAACATCTTCTTTCTAAATTAGTCATGGTTTGAGATGGATAACATTCATTCAACTCTCAGATAAATTGATCTTGGGGTTTGTCCAACAGTGAGTTATGAATGTCTTCAAATATTCAATAAACAGTACAAAATTGTGAATTGCAACATTTAACACATCAGCTATGGGGCAAAATTGAGTGTCATGGAATATTCCTCACTCAGTGTTTGCAGTGTTTGTATAACAGGCACACGTTTGACTTTAATACTTGGTATCACCACCCTTCAGTTTATTTTGGTGCCAGTAATGACATTCACAGTGTGGTTTAGCTATCACCATCATCCTACCGTCATATAATTTTATGGTCCCAAACAAACCTTTTTACCAATAATTCAGTTTCCCCTTTTCCTCATGCTTGGCAAATTCTTTCTGCAGATTTTCTCTCTTTTTGAATTTGGAGTTCAGTTTTTCTTATTCATAGATTTTAACTTTTTTAACTTTTTTTTTAATCTTTTCCTCTGTCATTGACAGTGACTGCTTTATAGTGTTTGACATGGGTTTCCTTTATTTACAGGCAGAAAAAAATCGAGCTGCTGCAATGGCTAACAATTTACAAAAGGGAAGTGCTGGACCTATGAGGCTTTATGTGGGATCATTACACTTTAACATAACTGAAGATATGCTTCGGGGCATCTTTGAGCCTTTTGGAAGGGTAAATTTTAGTACTTTTTTCTTTCCCTCACACTCTCCAGATAGTATTTCTCTGCCAAAGTGTTCTAATTCTGAAAAATTCTAGTTCTTGACAAAATTTCATTTTACTTAGATCTAATCTACATGAGAAGTAGAAAGTAGAAAAAGATATCTCCTGAGTAAATTGGGAGTATGGGGGGAGGGGAGAGGCATTGAGGGAAGCAGAGAAATATGTAGAGCTCAATAAATATCAATTAAAAAATGAAATTTATTTGTAAAGAACACTTGTAATATCTTCATTACTTTGGGATCTGGGGATAAACATACAGTATATTCTAGATTTTAAAAACTATATCTTAAGGAACATTTTTGCCTAATTTATGCCTTTAAATTTTAGATTGAAAGTATTCAGCTCATGATGGATAGTGAAACAGGTCGATCTAAGGGATATGGATTCATTACAGTAAGTATTTGTCTTACAATATTTGCTATGTATATGAGGTGTAGGGATTGTTGTAAATATATAAAAGAATAATTTGTATTTTCAAGTGATTTTATTTGTAGAAATATCTGCGTTTCTTTATTTGTATATTGATTCTGATTCTATTATGTCTGTTTTGATCTATGCATGTAAGTGCTGGTGACCATAAATTCTAGTGGTGTCAGATACACAATATAACTTGAGTATTTATTTTTGAGATCTGGTGCCTCATTGTAACCCTGGCGTCTAAATGTAGTCCAGGCTGGCCTCAAAATAACTGAGCTCTGCCTCCTAAATTAAAAGCACACACTATCATGTCAGTTTTCTTATGCACATTCTTACTGGTTAAAATGAAGATCCGTGAAAATTTTAACTTGAACAAGTTAATGGTTTTTCTTACTACGTTAGCTTTTAAGCCCTAGAATTTAGATATGTTACTACATCATCCACCTCACCCTACCCCTCCCCGGTCCCCCTTGGTTTTTGGAGGCACAGGTACTCAGGAGGCAGAGTAAGTTCCTAGCTGTCCTGATTAAAGAGTGACTACCAAGAAAATGGAGTATACAGAAAAACCCTTTCTTGTAATAACCATATGTATAATTATATAGTATATTATGTATAGTTTATATTGCATATAGCTTTTTAATTCCTTATAAGGTTAATATGACTATTCATGGTATATTTTATAAATATTTTGTTTTTATATGTATTGTGTATAACTATATATTCTATTCGAGTTATGCATTAATGTGAATCAGTTCAATGGTAATGCTGCTGAAGGGGAACGTCTTTCAAGAAAGAAGGAAGTGGATTTGTGGGCGTGACACTGCAGACAACAAGTCTCAGGGAATTAAATGTGGTGGCAATGCAGTAAAGCTAAAACACATTGTGTATAGAAAAACATGGCATAATCATGGAAGCCATGGAGAAAGTAATAATTGGATTTGTGATTCAGTGAAGTAGCCACACAATATAATGAAGATAAAGCCAGGCAAAAATGTGACTGTGGTGGGAGAAATTCACGGCATGGTATTGACCTTGCTTATAAGTGGACTTCATAAGCCTGGTTCTGTGTTTATAGGCTCACCAGTTAAAACAAAATATGGTTGAAGGGAGAAATAATTCACGTGAAAGACTGAAAAACATGCAATTTGAGAATTTTTTTTTTTGTTTCCCGTAACATTAATTTGGTCTATAGACTTTATTATATTGTCTTGTTTGATTTTGGTTTCTCAGTAGCTATGTAGCCAGCCCTGGAATTCTCTTTATAGACTAGACTGGCTCTAACTCAGAGAGATCCACCTCCCACTGCCTCCAGTATGATGGGATTAAAGGCTTCCTGGCCTGTTTGATGTATTAAAACTGATTTTTCTTGTCTTTAGAGACAAGTTCTTAATATTAACTCTTTTTTGTTATTATTTTTATATATTTTTTTGTTTCGATGTGTAACCTTAGAACTCCCTTTATATCATTCTGGATTTAAAGTCATACACATGATTCAGCCTAGCAAGAATTAGCATTTTAAAGGCATGTGCCACCACATTGGTTTTTTTTTTTTTTCCTTCGCTTAGGCAATATTCCATTCCACTGTTGTTGTGCCTCATGTGGAAATATTTCCCAGGTGCTGGAGCTAAAAACATGTGCCATAATTCCTGGCAGTATTTTTTTTTCTTCATCCTTGTGGGTGTATGCCATTTGTGTGCTTGGGGAGGCCAAAGGGTATAAAATCACCTGTAGTGGGAATTATTTTTTGGAGGTGGGGATTTGATAACAGGGTTTTTCTATAGCTTTTGAGCCTATCATGGAACTTGCTCTGTAGACCAGGCTGCCATCAAATTCACTAAGATCTGCCTCTGCCTCCCATGTGATGGGATTAAAGGCGTGTTCCATGGTTGCCCAGCCTAGAGTTGGCATTTATGGTGGTTTAAAGCAACTCAGTGGGGATGCAAGAAACTGGACTCAGGTCTTTTTGGAAGAGTAGCCAACATTGTTAACTCTTAACCCCTGAACCACATTTCCAGCCCCTTATCGCATTTCTTAGTAGGAAAAGGCCTTGGAATACTCCTTGAGGCCTTTAAAATCATGAGATGGAAAGGAAAAACCTGTTTTAAATCCGTTTAGAAGAGGCAGGGCACAGGACATTGAAAATTAATCTGGAGACTAAAGGACAGATGTGAAGGAAAAAGCATCTTTGGTCCATTTACTAGGTGGACTAATGTTAAGTTTCTAGGTGCCTTTACTTTCCAGTCCGGCAGATTCAGATAGATTTCTTGATATGCTGGTACATACCTTCATTCCCATCCATTGGGAGGCTGGGGGGAAGTCTCAAGGATTTGAAGGCCAGCTTGATAAACATAGTTCTAGGCCTATGATATATACTTAGCAACACATTGCCTAAAAGTTTAAACAGCCTTACAAATATGCTTTATTTCTAGTTATCTTTCATTTTAATTTACAAATACTTTTACACTATTTTTAAATACTTGTATTTTTTCATTGTTTTATATTAAATTCATGAAGTTAGCCAGGTGATGGTAAGCACACGCCTTTACTCCCCGGACTTGGGAGGCAGAGGCCAGCAGTCTCAGTGAGTTTGAGATCCGCCTCATCTACAAAGTGAGTTCTAGAATAACGTTACAGGCAAAAATATATTTATGAAGTTACTACTTAAGACTGGAGAGGTGGCTCAGCGGTTAAGATCTCTGACTGTTCTTCCAGAGAACACAGTGTTAATTCCCAGCACTCACACTGCAGCTTGCAACTGTCTATAACTCTATTAACTATGTATGCAGAATAGAATCACTATGTATCTAAGAACCCTAATTAGTCTGACTAAAAGTAAAACAAACATGAATGACTATTGACCTATAATCCTTAATACCTATATAATTTACAGATTAAGACTTCATATCAGAATATTACACTATCATTACATAACTGCAGTAAGGAAGACAATGACCTTAAAATGTAAACAATGTAGAAACATCTTTATCAGAGGTCTCCCTCACACAGACATACATTCACGCTGGATGCAAGTGCACTTGAAGGTACTATTTTGTCTGTAGTGATATACTGCAAATTAATCAGTTGTAAATTTCCTGTCGTTTATTCTAGTTTTCTGATTCAGAATGTGCCAAAAAAGCTTTGGAACAGCTTAATGGATTTGAACTAGCTGGGAGACCAATGAAAGTTGGTCACGTTACTGAACGAACTGATGCTTCTAGTGCTAGTTCATTTTTGGACAGTGATGAACTTGAAAGGACTGGAATTGATTTGGGAACAACTGGTCGTCTCCAATTAATGGCTAGACTTGCAGAGGGTAAGTTCTCAATAGTGTTAACTGGTTTTACAGAGTAGAACCATTTTGCTTATGCCTCTGAGTCGAGCATGTAGTGTAAATTCCTCAAATTGGGTTTCTCCACTGTAACCTTGGTAAGAACTTGAAGATTCATTCTTTTACAGGTACAGGTTTGCAGATTCCACCAGCAGCACAGCAAGCATTACAAATGAGTGGCTCTTTGGCATTTGGTGCTGTGGCAGGTAGGAATTGAATCTTTTCTAATTTGAAATCATTTGTTTTTCACCTAATTCGAAATTATGCCAAATTTTTTGCATTTCAAAGGACTAACTGAGAATTCAATTCATTAAGTACTTCTACCATATTAATGGTTACAAAAGAAGTGTAGCTGTAGTATAATTGTATACTAAACCAGAATGCCCTGTATGATTATGGAAGCATCTCAAGTGTAGTTCAAATTGTTACTGTCAATTTTTAGAAAATATTCATTGTTAAAAAGAAGCTTAGATTTTTTTTTTGTTGTTGCTTCTTTGCTCTTTTGTTTCTATGATTAAATACCCTGACAATAGCAACTTACGGGAAAGATTTTTTTTTGTGTGTTTGTGCTCACAATCATCTAATAACCTCAGTACATCCAAGAGAGCTATGTCTTCTGAAGTTTCCAGGCCACGCTTACACATGACATACACATGGAGGCAAAAGTTGTATAAACACAGAACTTAGATAAATATTTTTAAGAGATTAACATAGTCGTAAATCTAGAACATAGAATAATCTTTGATTTTGGGTATATCATGGATATATCATGGATACAAAATCAGACCCTGTTTAAACACAAATGTTTTACTGATTCTAATTAATTAAAAGTATGGTGATCTGGGGCTGGAGATGGCCCAGAGGTTAGGGACACTGGCACTGATTGCTTTTCCGTTTGTGTGAGATCTGGTGCTCTCTTCTGTGCTGCAAGCAGAACACTACAAAAGAAATATCGAAATTTGTGTTCTAAGTTTTATAGAAAAGAAGGCTGTGTAAGATTTTAATCTAGTAATATTCTGAATATACAGAGACCTTCGTGCTAGCTTAGTGAATCTGCTTAGATACATAGCTATATAAAACATATAAGAAAAAGGATAAAGGTTGATGTTGATACATGCCTATGAGTCCAGCACTCAGCAGGTAGAGCTAGAGAGATCTCTGTATATTAGATGACATCCAAAGCTGTTAACAGAGGCACTGTGTCTCAAAAATATAAAATCAGACTAAAGAAAGCAAAAAATAATAGGGCTGGGGCTTGAAATTGCTCCTCAGTTTGAGAACTCTTACTGCTCTTTTTTAATGGATTGTAGTTTAATTCCTAAAGAGTACTTTTAAGTCCCTCCACAAGGGAATTGTCCCTCTCCAGGGGAATCGGAAACATTTCCTTTGTAGGTACCTACGGATATTCACCCATAGATTCATACATACAGACATATTTTAAAATAATTTAAGAAATGAAGTTAGTGGTCTTTGTCTTTATATTTTTATACACTATGTTTATACAGTGCCAATATAATTAATTATGTGAAGGGAAAAGTAATCATTGAGACAGTTTGTAAGTGCTGTCATACACTCTCAACAAGCTGCTTCTTTTTTTGTATTTTTGAGACAGGGTTTCTCCATAGCTTTTGGTTCCTGTCAAGGAACTAGCTCTTGTAGACCAGGCTGGCCTCAAACTCACAAAGATCCACCTGCTTCTGCCTCCCAAGAGTTGGGACTAAAGGCTTGTGGCACCACCACCCGGCTCCAACAGGTTTCTTTTACCTGTGTTTTTGCTCTTGAGTTTTAAAACATCCACTGGTGTTTTTTGTTTGTTTGTTTTTAAGCTTTGAATTAATAGTCACCTGACGCTGTTTTCTTTCCTACTTTTTTTTTTCTTTGAGATTCATTTATTATGTATTCAGTGCTTTGGCTGCACGTATGCCTGTAAGCCATAGACAGTACCAGATCTCATATTAGATGTTTGTGAGAGAGCCATCATATGGTTGTTGGGAATTGACTCAAGACTTATGAACAGCCATAGCTCTTAACCTCTGAGCCATCTCTTCAGCCAACCAAACTGCTTTCTGCAATTGAAGTGAAATTTTGGAATTAGCCTGAAGTATGAATGTTAGGATGATTATAACTCTTCCAGTATGGCTGTGTCCTGAGGATTTCTGTTCATTTCCCTTGAGCGTATGGTGCAGCTCAATTACCTGCTACTCTAGCTTCCACCACCTCTACTGATCTCTGGAGGCAACCACACCCACGTGCCTTACATTCAAATTGACATATTCACATAAATAAAGATAAATAATTCTTTTGAAAGATAGTATCTGACCAAATGTAGCAGGGCTCTCCCAGTATTTGAGAGGTGAAGCCATCCTGGTTTACATGGTGAGCCCTTAGATAACAACAACTGTGTAGAGAAATCCTTTCAGTAAAAATAATAGATCATTTAATTTCAAAATTATTACTTCGTTCCTTCCATTCTTTTAAGGCCAAATTTTCATGTGAAAAATAATGCTAAATCATGATTTGGGTGTTCCACTAGAGCAGCTGTTCTAAACTTTCTCTTACTTTATCCCTTTAATACAATTTATCATGTTTTGTTGACCTATAAAACTTTTTTGCTAATTCATAACTAATTTTTCTGATATGAATTGTAAATAACTAGTTTTTGTGATAGTCTTAGGTAACCCATGTGAAATGATTGTTCTACTACTGAAGGGTTCTTTCCTAATCTGCAGCTCTATAGAGACTAGTGAATACTTAAACACATTTATATTCCTTACCTTTAATAGGGTCAATAGTAGTGTTAGGTTTGGCAAGTTCTTCTTACTCCTATAATCTTCATACCTTTAAGTGAAGTTAGGGTTGCTGTGAGTAGGCTCTCTTCAGATAATGAGTTCCATGCCTCCTTGAGGTATTGCTTCTTATATACAGAATTCTATCATCAACCCTCAGGATACTATGTCCTGGCGATTATTAGTAAAAATCTTAAATATATGGGCTGTAATGGTGGCCTCATGAGGATTGGCTACTCTTACAGGCGAACCAGGGTTCTATTTCATGTATCCACCTAACAACTCACAGATAATTATAAGTCCTCTTTCTGGGTAAATAATGCATTCTTTTGACCCTCGGGGCAATCGAAACACCCTTGTTGGACAGACTATAAAGCCAGGGAAAATTACTCATAAAACATTTAAAGGGAATTCACCTTGTGGGGTGGGAAGGCAGGAAAGATTCGCTTTGTTTTAGTTACTTATTTTGAGGTGAGATACTTAATCCTCTGCCCATGTGTGGAGGCTAGAGGCCCATTTATCTGCTCTTGCTCTATCCTTCCACCATGTAACTGTTTCAGAGACCCAAGTGAGGTAGTCAGGATAGTGGCCTTCCTATTTATGAATTTAGTTTTTATGAGACTTGGTTTCTCTGTGTAATATTCCTAGCTGTCCTGGAATTAGCGCTGTAAATCAGGCTGGACTCTAACTCAGAGATCTGCCTTAGTCACCCAAGTGCTAGGATTAAAGGCATGTGTTAGCACTGCCTGGCTCTCATTTATGTGTTAGCATTATATTTAGGTTATCGTTATTGAGACAGGATTTTACTGGATATCTCTGGTTGGCCTTAATTAAGTCTTAACCTGTATCCACCAACTCAGAGCTGTCCTACTTGGTACTTAATAGCATCAATCTCTTAGTTTTTACCCATTTTGTATTAAAAAGGCAGTTGTATTTAAAGTAACTGATACTGGTTCACATTAATTTTTTTAAGTATTTATTTATTATGTATACAATATTCTGTCTGTGTGTCTGTAGCCAGAAGAGCGCACCAAACCTCATTACAGATAGTTGTGAGCCACCATGTGGTTGCTGGGAATTGAACTCATGAACTTTGGAAGAGCAGGCAATGCTCTATAATCACTGAGCCATCTCTCCAGCCCTCACATTAATATTTTTGAGTTCACTTGATATAAATACATTTCATCTCTTGAGCTCATTGATATGCTAATTTTTAGCTCAAATTGCCCAGCTGTTTTAACTCACTAAATGTGTAGTTTAGATACATGTTTTCATTATTCTGGTCTTTTTACATTCCAAATAGAACTTCAGGGCTATGGTAGCTTTGCAGAGATAAATTCTCTATCTCTTGTTTTTCTTATTTGCTTGAGACAGGGTCTCACTATGATGTGGCCCTGGCTGTTAGGAAATTCCTTATGTAGATCACCTTGTGTTCAAAAAGCCCACAACCTGTGTCTCCTCTGCTATTGCTGATTTTAATGGCTTGGACAAACACCAGCTAACTGCTTGAATCTCTTTCCCAATTCATATTGATTTTCCGTGCATGTCATAATTTTTAATGTGCTTTCCTGTGTTGAAACAGTTTTCACTGTAGCTGATCAAATTGTTAGTCTGTGCTAAAAATCAGTGACAGATTGAATCCGAGAAGCTCTTAGATAAGTTCCACATTGTTACAATAATGTCTTTTTCAGTTAATGCAAAATTGTAAAATTAGTTAACTGGATCATAGGTCTTAAATGTGTGTTTGTTGTTACACTTCTAATAAAACTTTCTGAAATACTTAATGCTGATTACTACTAGTAAAAATAAGTCTTATTTTCCAAGTACTTGGAATTGAATTCTCAATCAGGGTTTTTAACATATTTTCTGACTGGTATGCTTCCCTTTCCCCATTTCCCATTATTCCTAGCCGTGGTATCATAAATGGAACACATATGATAGGGAAGACTGTACATAGGAGGAGAGGTGAATCATTTTCTAGGATAAGAAGTAAAAGGCCCCAAAGCCTATTCAATGAGGAATGGGGAAGGAGGTTTTGCTGCCAGGTTTTGCTAAGTTTACTCTAATAAACCCTGCTGTTGAAGTCCTCTTTTATTAATACTTTCCTGACATTTACCCTGTTAGTTGAGGCTCTTCATTGTTCCTGCACTGAGCTGTAGAATTCTCTTTTGTTATAGATTTGCAAACACGACTTTCCCAACAGACTGAAGGTGAGTTAATTATTTTTAATCTTTTTTTCTTTGAAATATAATTAAGTGTACAAAGATAAAATTTGTTAATGATTGTTTGGATATAATTTTGCCATTTAATGTAAGATAGAATAATCTAACACTGAATTTAAAGTTAAAAAAAGATGTCTGGATATTTTTACATTTGAATTGCTTGAATGTTTAAGCCGCGAGCTTTAGGGTTTTTTTGACCTGATAGAGGACTGTTGCACTCAGTCCTTGATTATTAAAAAAGCAAGACCCATAACTTAGTCTTGTATTTCTTTCATGGTTTATCTAGGTTACCTAAAAGAAAGTGACATATTGTCAGTATTTTAGCAAACCAGCCTCAGAACATGGAAAATGGATCTGCTCTTAAATTAAGACTTGTATGGGGTTAGATGTTTTATATTGTTATAATGATGGTTTGTCTACTCTGTAGTAACAAGACATGACTGGGACTCTAAATTGTTCTAAATTATGTGCATATTGAAATGATGGCAAGTAGACATTGGTTTCATGTTTTATTTATGAAACTACTTCATGACAAAAAAAAAGCATCGTTGTGTGCCACCACTAGAGTAACGTGGTTATTGTTTTATACTAATGATCACATTTGAAAAAACATCTCATTTTTAGATAAGAATTAAGTGTATTTTAAGTTTCTTTAGGCAAGTGCCACATTTGTAGTTACTGTTTTTTTAATGATTAACAGTTTCATCAAATTAAAATTTTATTTCTTTGTGCTTCTGCATGCTGCTTAGTTTAAGCCACCTTGATCTGTATTACTCATAATTAATCAGTAGTTCCCTTTAGGTGTTTTCTTGACACTTTTTAGTTGTGCATACATTTATTTTTTATTTTAGTAGATAAGGTTTCACTGTGTAGCACTGCCTCTTATAGAACTATGTATGTAGAACAGGCTGGTCTAAAACTCGATCTACTTGACTTTGCCTGCTAGAGCCTGGCATTTTTAATCATATACAATTGGTTTTATATGTTTTGTTTTTCAAAACAGGGTTTCATTTTAGCAACCCTTGCTTTTCAGGAGCTCAACTCTGTAGACCATCCTGTCCTTAAATTCAAAATGATATGCTTTTCTCTGCCTCTTGCGTGCTGGCATTAAAGGCGTGCACCACCAGCACGTTTCGTTTTTAGATGTTTTATGTTGGGTTTCTTAAGCAGTTGTACATTTAATTCCTAAGCTGCACCTGGTAATATTTGTTCATAGTGGGAAATACTAGGAAAAGGTTTCTCAATTCTCTAAAGAAAAATCATTTTTTCTTTAAAGGACATATTAAAGAAGGAAAAACACCCTTATCCTCCACCCAAAACAGGGTTTATCTGTGTCCTGGAAGTCCCTCTGTTGAACTGGCTGGCCTCACTGCGTCTGTCCTCTGCCTTCTGAATTCTGGGATCAAAGGCTTTCACTTCCACCGTCATGTCCATTTAACACTAGGCCTTTTCCTTTTTCAGCGATCTCCATCCTTTCCCATTGGCCACAATGCTTTCTCTCGTGCTAGGATTAAAAGAGTGGAATCACATGCCTATCATTATGCAGGCATTCTTTAAATAGATATTCTGCAGCTGCGTAGTGGTGGTTTAGACCTTTAGTCCCAGAACTCAGGTGACAGAGCCAGGTGGATCTCAGTGAGTGACTTCTAGGACAGTCAGGGCTACACAGAGAAACCCTCTCTCTAAAAATATAACCATAAAGCACAAAATTAACAAATTAATTTTTTAGTGTGCTATTTCGTGATTAGCTTTAAATTGTTCAGTGCAATTTGTCTGATACGTCCTTAGAGATTATTTGTTTCAGTTATCTCGATTTCTTAATAAATTATTTCATCCTTAGCTGTTTATTATTAATGCATTGGAATGGGATTTGGTCAGATAATGTGATTACGGTGAGTTCTGTAACAGCTGCTATAATATCTTTGATAATTTTATGCAAACTGGAGGGACACAAGACCTTGTCTCAACAGAAAACCATAACCAAAGGAACTCCAAATAGAAACCATTGCAACAGTTAACAATTAACTACAGCTATGAAATGTCCAGTGTATTCACACATATGTGAGTCATACCATAATTGAGTTAGTTGTTCTTTGTTATTATTTTTCTATGAGGAAGCATTTAAAATGTTACTTTATTATGACATTTTTCCTTGGATACTTTTTTCTTACCTTTTAAGAGTTAATCATATTAAGGTTCATGCATTGAAAAGAAAGATGGTATCAGAAAGATTGTTTCTTGATTTAGAGCACTTTAGTTCCTTATTTTAAGCCCCATGTTTGGATTCCAGAATCCACATGGTAGTCACAACAGTATGAAGCAGGTATCAGGTTATCTCATGCAGCCTTCTTCTGAGATAAACAGGTACCTAAAGCCCTTGCATGTAGGCAATGACTCTCACATACATACATATATTGCGCCTTTGGGACTCTTGAGATGGTTGAGTTCAGAGAGTTTGTTATTATACATAAATCTTAAAAAACAATTATATCTGGCAAAACCTAGAGAGTATTATTTATTAGTGATTTCCAATAACTCCATTTTATATCATTAAAGAATAAAATGAATCTTCTGTTTAACTTTTTTCATTCCGGAGTGTTTCGTATTAAGGTTTTTTGTTTTAATTAATTTAGAGTACATATCTGTTCTCAATCCGTCATAGGAATTTTTTGGCTCGTTTGGTTTGAGAAAGGGTCTCTCTCTGGTATTGTAGTCCAGGCTATCCTAGAATTTGCTTTGTAACCCAAGAGACCCAGAACTCTCTAAGAGACCCTCCTGCCTGTTTCATAGGTGGTGAGATAATGTGAACTCAACCAATGCCCTGTTTAAATATGGGTTTGTTTCTTTTCTTAGAAACAGAATTTCATATTTTCCCGTCTAGCCTAGAACTTGCTATGTTGGCTTGGGTCGCTTTGAACTTCTGATTATCCCTCCTCAGGCCAAGATTTTGGATGACCCATTTGTGCTTATGTTAAGGATTAAACTCAGAGCTTCAAGTCTCTTAGGCTAGCACTAAGCTCCAAAACCAGCTCCTTAAATTTTTAGGAAAATTTTTTTGCATCTTCTGTCTGGACTGTTTTCTCCATCTCATTCTTTAAATAATAAATGTTTATAGACCATGTTGCCTATTATAATTTAAGCTAATGATGATTTAGTGTAGTCATGATTACCTTCACTGTTAAGGTTGAATGATAAAATGAGCAAATGTCTTATGTTGAAGAAGGTGATTATAAAATATTTCCTCCACATTTAGATAGGGTTCGTTTTTTTTAGTTGTCACGGGATAGTACATGTTCTTCAGGAAGCTGATTTTTCTTTTTCTTTTTTAGCCTCAGCTTTAGCTGCAGCTGCATCTGTTCAACCACTTGCAACACAATGTTTCCAACTTTCTAACATGTTTAACCCTCAAACGTAAGTATGCTTACAATAGGATAAATTGCCATTCATAATACTTAATTATTGAAAAGGTATTACGTTGAATAGTTGACATTGTTTTGCTCATGGACACATGGTTTGAAATTTATTTTTTTATTCATTTATTATACATACAATACTCTGCATGTCTGCAGCCAGAAGAGGGCACCAGACCTCTTTACAGATGGTTGTGAGCCACTATGTGGTTGCCAGGAATTGAACTCAGGACCTTTGGAAGAGCAGGCAATGCTCCTAACCACTGCACCATCTCTCCAGCCCCATGGTTTGAAATTTAAAGCTGTGACAGTAGTAAAATATCTACAGCCTTTCACTACTACTTAGTTGTGAGTGCATTGTCTTACCCTATGTGTTGTACGAAGGTACTAGATTCCCTTGTAAGCTGCTACATATGTGCCAGGAATTGAATCCCGATTCTCTGGGAAGACACATACTCTTCTTGACTACTGAGCTCTCTCTCTCTAATCCCTCTTTGGAGCTCTTTTGAAAAAGGAGGTCCTCTGTAGCGAGTATCCATCCTTTTTTACTATTAGGATTTTATTTTCTTTTTCATGTGCTGGTCATGAATATAAGTGAGGGCTTTTGCTGATGATGGAGGTTACCAGTCCTCTTTTTTACTCCCAACAGAGACTCAGTTTGTTTTTTTGGTAGGAATGACCTTTCTATAGCACTAATAATCTGTGCGGGCTTTGAACTTGTGATCCCTCTCTGCTTTGAGTTTATCTTTGTGCAATACATTTCATTTTATAATATCTTTTTTTTATTCACATGTTAGAAAATAACTTTAATTTCTTTTAATTTTATTAATAGTGTTAATAATCAAATATTTAAGGGCTTGGGTGCTAAAATTCAACTTTTGATTTTATTTTTTTGTTTAGTTATTTATTTTGTTTTCCAGACAGGGTTTCTCTGTGGGATAGACTTGGCTGTCCTGGAACTTACTCTGTAGACCATGCTGGCCTTGAACTGATTGGCCTGCCTGGTATTCATATGGTGGAAGAGCTAATGAATTCCTTTCCAGATTCTTGACCATACACAAAGATAGTACTTAACCACTTTTAGTAAACATAACTTCATTATGTTTTATCCTTTCTTACAGAGAAGAAGAAGTTGGATGGGATACAGAGATTAAAGATGATGTGATTGAAGAATGTAATAAACATGGAGGAGTTATTCATATTTATGTTGACAAAAATTCAGCTCAGGTACATTAATATTTCTTTGTGGGTTTTTGTTTTCTAGACAGGGTTTTCCTTTGAAGCTCTGGCTGCCTAGTATTCACTATGTATAGTTAGTCCCAGGCCAACTTTGAACTCAGTGCTGGGGCTAAAGGCATACCCCACCAATGCTGGGCCTTATTTTGTTTCTCTTAAGTAAACATTTTATCTTTTTCTTGAACCAGTTTTTGCATCACATGTTCATTGTATTTTTATTATATCAGTTTTTCTTGTTTCTTTTTTTGTTTTTGTTTTTAGTGCATTGTTAATGCATGAATGTTGTTACTTGGTTTACCTTCCCAAGTGATTATGCTTACTGTAGGCACACAGTGTGATTCCTTAGTGGTTATTCTTGAAAAGAACTTGAATGTGCTATCCAAATATACCCCCTAAAAGAAAGGCAAGATAAATACAAATTTTAGTGAGAGTTGTGTTATATATCAGTTTGTTTACAGTGGTTACCTTGGTTGGAACTGCCACAGCTTTCATTCTTTATTTAAAAATAAATGAGGGGTTGGGGGGAATAGGAAGATATTTAAATATTTATGTATTTAAAGCAAGTTTTCTGAAACATCTGAAGTATTTGGTCATACGCTATTTGAATGAATATGAAAAATTAAATGCTAAGTTGCAAACATCTTGAATGAGCATGAGACTTGTGTTCTATACCGTTTTTATTTTTTGTTTTTCTACTTTCAGGGCAATGTATATGTGAAGTGCCCGTCTATTGCTGCAGCTATTGCTGCTGTCAATGCATTGCATGGCAGGTGGTTTGCTGGTGAGTTACTGCTACACAGACTTTATGTTGGACAGCAAGTGATTTGAGTATAGTTCTCTTACTCAACTTTTTTTTTTTTTTTTTTTTTGTCAACAGGTAAAATGATAACAGCAGCGTATGTACCTCTTCCAACTTACCACAACCTCTTTCCTGATTCTATGACAGCAACACAACTACTGGTTCCAAGTAGACGATGAAGGAAGATATAGTCCCTTATGTATATAGCTTTTTTTTCCTTGAATTCATCTTGAGTTATCTTTTATTTAGATAAAAATAAAGAGGCAAGGGTCTACTGTCATTTGTATTCAACTCCTGTTATCTTGAAAAATAAAAATGTTAACAGGAATGCAGTGTGCTCATTCTCCCTAACTAGCAAATCTTTATGCAAAGCTCTTTGCTTGTTCTGCCGTTTTAAAATGTCCATGTAGAAAATTACATTAAGACTCTATAGAATAGCTCTAGGGGAACAAATGTGCTTTCTGTATAAAGGCAGACAGGTAATGTTTTTATGTTTCAGAAGCCTAACTTTTTACACAGCAGTTACATTTCACATTCTTTGATGTATTTTGCTCCTTGGTTCAGGAAAGGTTTCTGGAATACACATTTAGTGTGTGTAAAATCTAGGCAGCTAAGGGCTGTTTAGCATCTCACCTGGATCATTTGGCAAGAAGGGGATTTCAAAATTATATTTGTTGATGGTAACTTTTCAATTAATGTATCTGTTTCTTTGTAAATACTGTGTGTTAGTGTGTCTTGAGATTCCAAACAAAATGATCCCTGCATTTCCTGAAGATGGTTGTTGTAACAGTTTGAGCAAAGCTGTCTGAGCAAGTGATAGGAAATGCAGAAATAGGTTTTGTCTGGTTGCATATAATCTTTGCTCTTTTTAAGCTCTGTGAGCTCTGAAATATATTTTTGGGTTACTTCAGTGTGTTTGACAAGACAGCTTGATATTTCTATCAAACAAATGACTTTCATATTGCAACAATCTTTGTAAGAACCACTCAAATAAAATTCTCTGAAAAAGGACACAAGAAAATTTTCGTTTTTCAAATGCTTATGTTACAAAATTGAGCATAGGCTGTTGTGGTTTTGTTATCAAATTAGTGTCTCTGCATTATAGTTTAGGTTTACCACTATTCGAAGATTTTACTGTCTTGGCCTGTGGATTGCTAAGATTTGGTAGATAAGTGTATCAACACACATAGCCTGGTATTAATTTGCTTCATTCTTAGTAATAGTATTTCCTAGTGAGGGAAATAATTTTCAACATCTTGGGCTTCTTATCAGTCACCAAGGTATGTGCCTTCTGTTGAAGAAAAGCTGACCCTTGGCTAATGCTCTGGAACAGCATTCATCGATATGTCTTTAGGTAGTCTGTCAAAAGGTGGGAAAGTTTTTACTGTGATCTCCAAACACAGTAGCTTCTAAACTCATAACTAGGGAGAAAGTCTATTCTGCTTGTACTTGATAGTTTTGAGTTCTGTCTCTTTTTAAGTCCTATACAAATATTTCTCATTTAAGGGGTAGCCTTAAACTGCAGTACCACATTTGCTTTGAGCTTTGATGTTGTGTCTTATGTATGTGAACCCAAACATTCTTGAAAGGCTGACAATACTGCCTCAACTAGGCTTCAATCACTGCACTTCTCCAAATGCTGAAACAGTCTTTTATTATTTTGGGTTTAGTTTTGTTCCAGGGTTCCTGGACATGCTTTGTAAACCAGGTAGGCCTCTAATTTAGAGATCTTTGTGCTTCTACCTCAAGCGTGCTGGGATTAAAGGCCTGTTTTACCACAGCCAGCCTTTGTTTTTATTTTTAATTTATTTTGAGGCAGGGCCTCCGTTAGCCTTGAGAGTCTGTCTTGGAGCATCTGACCTGTTTTTGTTTTTAAAAATAATTTTAATGCTACATGAACATTGCCAGCATATATCACATGAACCACATACATGCTTGGTGTCTGTGGAGGTCCTCTGAAATTGGGGTTATGGGTGCCTGTGAGTCACAAATTATGTTTTTGGGGGACCGAAGTCAGAGCTCTTTAGAAATTTTTTTCCTATTTTATGTAAATTGGTGTTTTGCCTACATGAATGTCTGTTTTTCTCTAAGTGGAATTAGACAAGCTATAAGCTGTTATGTGGGTGCTGGGAAATGAGTCTTGGTCCACAGAACAGTCAGTGTTCTTAGCTCTGCAGTAAGGTTTTTTTTTTTTTTTT
>NW_026067952.1:11001173-11003589 GCF_014885135.2 Alexandromys fortis
TTTTTTTTTTTTTTTTTTTTTTTGGTTTTTCGAGACAGGGTTTCTCCATGGCTTTGGAGCCTTTCCTGGAACTAGCTCTGTAGACCAGGCTGGTCTCGAACTCACAGAGATCCGCCTGCCTCTGCCTCCTGAGTGCTGGGATTAAAGGTGTACACCACCATTGCCCGGCCGGTAAGCATTCTAAAGCACTGAGCTCTCCTACCCATCTTTTCATTTTCACAATAGGCAGTATGAATTCCAATGGATTTTCATAGCATGCCAATTTCTTTAAAGGTTGTGTCAACTATAGGATAATACTGGATCTGCTCTTTTTACATGTAACCAGTGTAACAAGTACATCCAAGCTTGCCAATCAACACATCTTGTAGATAAGGGGATGAAAGTAAAGAATATTGAATAAAAATATTCAGAAAATAATTTGAAGTGTCCATTCTGAGTGAAATCCTTTAGATCTTTAACTGGTTTCCCTCTTGGATAAGAAATCTATAGTTAGGCTGGAGAGATGGCTCAAAGGTTAAGAACTGCTTTTCTACCGGTCCTGCGTTCAATTCCCAGCAACCACATGGTGGCTCACAACCATCTGTACCGAGATCTGGCGCCCTCCTCTGGTGTGCAGGCATACATTGAGGCAGAATGTTGTATATAGTAAATAAATCCAAAAAAAAAAAAAGGAAATCTATAGATCTATAGTTGGTAAGTCTTAATTTACTTTTCTATGTGCCCTCAAAACACATTTTTGTTTATTGTCTAAGCAAGTTCTCTTTGAAATACAGTTGAAGAGTAATCAAAATCCGTAAGAACCAGCCAAATCAAGTCTACTTCATGACAGTGGGGTTGTGCTAATAAACAGGATTTTATGAGGAGGCTACATAATTAAAATATCCAATATTGAAGTGAGGATAGTAGAAGTGAAATGATGTAGGCAGTCAAGAAAACTGGCTGTTTAGTGTTTTTCATAGCAGACATGAAGCTACAAAGACAAATCTCAGGATATACAATTTTTTTGGTTAATAGGTCATTTTTCCTGTGTGTTCTTGTTCAAATTGTATACTGTACCATCAAGGGATTAATGTTTACAATATTTAATACACTAAGCCAGGATCTGTGAGAATACTTGTATCTCGAGACAGTTTTCATGTACCTTTGGAGGCTATCCTGGAACTAGGGTATGTGGTCTAGGCTGGCCACAACTCACAAAGATCACCTTCCTCTGCCTACCAAGTGTTGTCATTAAAAAAAACATGCACCATCACTATCCAGTGGGAAACATCTCATTAGCTCAAATTTGAACACTTTTTTAACCAGTCTATCTTGCAATGGCTGCTCCCATCTACAGAGTACTGGGATTAAATTTGTATGCCAATGATTCTGGCAAGATATTTAAGTATTAGTGATTGCATGTATTCAAGGTACACCATGTGTGCCTGAAGAGTCAAGATGATCCCAGGGAACTCGAGTTAAGTAACCATGTGGACACTGACCTCAGTAATCTCTTAAATCCTTGGTATATGCTTTCAAATGCTATGTCTGAAGTAAAAATAGGCTGAGACTGAGAAGAAAAAAACTTTTATTGTACAAGGGTCGAAATGGATGGCAAAGTATAGATGTAGCAGGCAATCACTGCCCTGATTAGCATCGTATGCCCATTCCGATGGCCATGAATGTCCCAAAGGTGCCGCCACTCTGCATCATGGTTTTCCCAATGCCGCCCATCAGTTCTCGACCTCGCATTCCGATCCTGAAGAGGCAAACAAGAAGGGGTCATGTAGGAATAAAAATACAGGAAAGAGAGCTGGAGAGATGGCTCAGAGGTTAAGAGCATTGTCTGCTCTTCCAAAGGTCCTGAGTTCAATTCCCAGCAACCACATGGTGGCTCACAACCATCTTTAGTGGGGTCTGGTGCCCTCTTCTGGCATGCAGGCATACACACAGAATATTGTATACAGAATAAATAAAAAATAATACAGGAAAGATCTGAATTAACTTCCTCTATAATCAGTGTTGAAGTAGGTCAAGCATTAAAAGCGACAATCCCTTTACCTTATTTGTCTTTGTTTTCTCCCTGAGACAGGCAGGGTTTCTCTGTAGCTTTGGAGCCTGTCCTGGAGCTAGCTCTTGTAGACAAGGCTGGTCTCGAACTCACAGAGATCCGCCTGCCTCTTCCTCCTGAGTGCTGGGATTAAAGGCATGTGCCACCACGGCCCGGCATGTTTTATTTTTTGAGACAGTGCTCTGTAACTTTGGAGCCTGTCCTGGCACATCAGTACACCAGGCTGGCCTTGAACTCCTAGATCCTTCTGCCTCAACGTCCAGACTGTTTGGATTAAACGTGTGCGCCTGGTTTGTCATTCTTAAAATGTTACTCTTCACCCCCCCCCTTGGAGTAACAGTAATAGATGTGTAAATTGTAAAGCAG
>NW_026067952.1:11013595-11020967 GCF_014885135.2 Alexandromys fortis
AGCTGGAGAGATGGCTCAGAGGTTAAGAGCATTGTCTGCTCTTCCAAAGGTCCTGAGTTCAATTCCCAGCAACCACATGGTGGCTCACAACCATCTGTAGTGGGGTCTGGTGCCCTCTTCTGGCATGCAGGCATACACACAGAATATTGTATACAGAATAAATAAAAAATAATACAGGAAAGATCTGAATTAACTTCCTCTATAATCAGTGTTGAAGTAGGTCAAGCATTAAAAGCGACAATCCCTTTACCTTATTTGTCTTTGTTTTCTCCCTGAGACAGGCAGGGTTTCTCTGTAGCTTTGGAGCCTGTCCTGGAGCTAGCTCTTGTAGACAAGGCTGGTCTCGAACTCACAGAGATCCGCCTGCCTCTTCCTCCTGAGTGCTGGGATTAAAGGCATGTGCCACCACGGCCCGGCATGTTTTATTTTTTGAGACAGTGCTCTGTAACTTTGGAGCCTGTCCTGGCACATCAGTACACCAGGCTGGCCTTGAACTCCTAGATCCTTCTGCCTCAACATCCAGACTGTTTGGATTAAACGTGTGCGCCTGGTTTGTCATTCTTAAAATGTTACTCTTCACCCCCCCCCTTGGAGTAACAGTAATAGATGTGTAAATTGTAAAGCAGACATCATTACATTTATAAACTTTGTAACTACACTATTTAGCAAGCCATTTAGCTCGTACCGAATAAATAGCAACATATATATGTACATTATCCCAACGTGAAGATGGCCTTTAGAACAGTATTGTTTCAGAGGTAGGACACTGGACTACAGTAGTTTATCGGCTTTATCTCTACAACTTATTCTGAGGATAGTAAAGCGGCTCAACACACAGTCAAAATGCCATGCAACAATAACGATTGACAACGATATGGCAGATTATATGTAAAGCATACTAATATGATTGGTTTTTCAAAAGTACAGCTAAAGTACTGTCCTCGACTACAGTTGAGGAAATTCTGCCTCTAACTTGCTTAAGGTCACTGACCTAACAAAAGTCAGAAAGCCATTCTGACTCTAGAGCTCAGATCCCCAAGCACTCTGCTTCCAACCACAACCAAGTGTGCTTTCGTGTCCGAGGGATCCAGGAAGTCCCGCCCGCGACGCTCACCTGAGACAGGAGAAGGTGCCAAACAGCGCCCCGGCCGCCATGCCCACGGCGCAACCCATGACAAAACCCATCTTCACACGGTCGAAGCAGCTGGGCTGGGACTGCCCGTAGGGACCCACGGCCACCGGCATCTGGGAGAGAGGGCTAGGACAGTGAGGGCCCGGCCGCCAGTCGCGGCGTCACCCAGCGGCTCACGGAAGGGCTCCGCAGGACCCAGGCCCGAAGCCAGCCCGTAGCACGCCCCGACCCCCGTCCTCGCGGTCCCGGATCCCGTACGCGCGACGCCGTGTCGCTCCGGCCCCACCTCACCTCGTTCGCCGCCGCGTTCGCTAGGCGCTACGTCTCACACCGAAAGCTAGGCGGAGGGCGCTCTCCGCCCGTCCGATCGCTTCCGGAGCGCAGGCCAGTTACTTCCGGGAGCGTGGGCTGAGGACTTGAAGCGCCGTGGATGGTGGGCTCTACTGCTGCCAGCATGCTGCGAGCCACTTGGAGGCGGGCGGCGCGGGCTGCTGCCACTGTGGCCCGGCCGAGGTTCACGGCGCCCACCCGGGGATTGCGCCTGCGTGGTACGCTCCCCTTCCGTTTAGGGCCCGTTCTCCCTGGTTGTCCAAACTGGTTGTGTTGTTGCTGCTACGCACTGCACTGGTGCGGAGCTTGCCCGCCGGGTTCCAAGTCCCAGACTCTAAACCTTCCTGTTTCTTTCTCTCAACATTTTCTCGGTTCGGCCCTTACATCCTGCCACGTCTGAGCCGGGATCTCGTCTTTCAGATCTCTCCCGGCCAACTGTTAAAGATGTTAGTCGAGGCTCCTCCAGCCTTGACCCTATTCAAGGAACCTGCGCTTTTCATTTATAAGTGTTTTTGCTATTTAGAGCGCATCCCACTCCGCTGGATAGTTTGAAGATTGCTCCCTATTGCCGCCCGCGTCCCTGCAGGAATCCTGAGTCTATAACTTTCCTCGATGTCTTTTACCGCGCGTTGTTTTCTTTTCCTTTGACAGTCGACCTCAACCTTCCATAATTCATCTCGAAGCAACTTTGACTATCTTTTGTCTTGTGTACCTTGTGTCCACAGTTGCAGCGTTTCTCATTTTCCCCTCTACTCTTGTCCGTTGTAGATAATGCTCTCCTTTCGGCTGTACCCTCAGAGGCAGTGCTGCGACCTCTCTATATGGACGTGCAGGCTACAACGCCTCTGGTAAGGACTAAGGACAGCTTTCCTCGAGGCTTTCTGAAGGGAGAAAAGGTTAGAAGACATTTCACCGAAAGGCTAGATTTCTGTAGGATTGAGAACCATTAAATGTGCTAGAAAAGGGAACCAGAATCAGGAGTTTAGATTTTAGATCACCAGAAAAGGCTTTATTGCTTTTTTGGTTTTTGTTTTTTGTTTTTTTAAGCTATTGACCTTGGTGTTGTAGTTAACAGTGAATGCTGGGGACTTGGAGCTGGACCTTGTGGCACCCAGACCACTTAGAGAGCTCAAACCTATGTAAAAGTAAAAAGGAAAGGAGGAAGCAGGAAAGAAAAAAGAAAGCAGACACACACACACATCGGCTCTGGAATTAGCAGGACTACCATGTAATAACTGTGAATTTGGTCAAGTGTTAAGTGAACTGAAAACATATACTAGTCTAACACATGGTAAGCATGAAATAAAAGTTACTGAGCTGGATCTGTCTCTCAGGTGGTAGAGTACTTGCCTGGAATGCAGGAAGCCCTGCGTTCAATCCCCAGCACCACCTAAAACTGAATTACTATAATCCCAGCCCTAGGGAGGCAAAGGCAGGACCATTAGACTCTTAGGTCATTTTTGGCTACCTCATCAGTCCGAGACTAGTCAGGAATCCACGAGATCCCATTTATTTATTTCTTTTATCTTACAAGTAAGTGCCTACGTTTGTGTGCTGCATGTATGCAGTGACTATGGAAGTCAGAAGAGGGTGTTGGATCCCCTAGAACTATAGTTATATAGGCCCTTGTGAGCTGCCATGTTAATGGTAGAAACTGAACCTGGGTCCTCTGGAAGAGCAGCCATAGTTAAGTGGTTTCTCAGCTATCTCTCTTGAATCTGAGACTCTTGTTTAAAAAAAAAAAAACAACCTAGTAATTTGCTGCTAAGTAGATATCCTGCTAGCTATGGCCCAGTCCCTTTTTTGGTTTGGTTGGGTTTTTTGTTTAGTTTTATTTTTGTTGTTGTTGTTGTTGTTTTGGGTTTTTTTTGGTTTTGGTTTTGGTTTTTTATAACAGCTCTGGCTGTCCTGGAACTCACTTTATAGACCAGGCTGGTCTTGAACTCACAGTTCTGCCTCTGTCTTCTGAGTGCCAGAATTAAAGGCATGTGCCACTACATCTAGCCCAATTCCATTATGAATACAAATTTTCATCCATGTGTGCAGAAGGATGTTTGCCTGATTCCATCAAATGCCAACACTGGCTTTATTTATCTATTTATTATTTTCTGACATAGGATTTCTCTGTGTAGCCTTGTCTGTCCTAGAGCTTGATCTATGGACCAGGCTGGACTCAGAGATCTGCCTGCCTCTGCCTCACAAATGCAGGGTTGAAAGGCGCCATGATTTATTTATTTTTTTAAGACAAGGTCTCTTCAATGTCAACCTGGTCTACAAAGCACGTTCCAAGTCAGCTAGGGCTGTCATACAGAGAAACCCTGTCTCAAACAAACAGACAAGACAGTGTCTCACTGTGCAGTCCTGACTTCCCTTGAATTCCCTTTGTAGATCAGGCTCACTTCGAACTCACAGAGATCCTGTTGCCTATGCTACCACACTGGCAAGTCACAGCCCTTTGTAACTCATTTCGTGGCAGGAATGGCATCATCTGTAGCAACAGTTCTAAGAACAGGACTGGGTGGGATGGGAATATAAGTGGCAGAGCACTTGCTCATCATGCGCCCAGCCTTTGGGATTAAAGGCCTGCACCACCATACCCAGCAGCAAGATTACAACTGCATAAGACCCTGTCTTTCAATCAATAAATAGAAGAAAAATTAAAGACAGTGTTTGTAAACTGCTAGAGGGATTGGTAGAGCAGTGGGATTTCAGGTGGTTTTGAAGTGGGGGTATTTCAGGTCAATACTTAATTCGTATGTGGGACGGGGAAGAAGGCAGGCAGCATCCACAGACTGGAAACATACCGAGCGAGGTGGGCAATCAGTGGATACCGTAGGTTCTGAGTTCACTATGGGCTCAAGAAGACTGACCGGTTCTCTTGTATTCAGGACCCCAGGGTACTTGATGCCATGCTCCCATACCTTGTGAACTACTACGGGAACCCACACTCTCGGACTCATGCGTATGGCTGGGAGAGTGAGGCAGCCATGGAACATGCTCGCCAGGTTAGCACAAAGGACTCTGAGGCGTTTGGGAGTCAGGTTCGGTGGCCTGTGGGAGGCATTCTTTCTTAGGAAATGGTTTTGTTTCTGAGAGTTTGATTGCAGGTGTTTGATTACTTCTCATGCACTAGGTGAAGAACCTCAGGCAAATCACCTCATTTCTCTAAGCCTTGAGATTCTCACCTAGCAAGCGGAAAGTGAAATGGTTCATACTTGTAAGGTTATTGGGTAAATTACATGAGCCAGTGGTGGTAAAAGTTAACAGCTATCACGTAGCTCAAAAAGTACTTAATTCAGTAAATACATTTTTAAAATGCATTTCATAGCCCGGCGGTGGTGGCACATGCCTTTAATCCCAGCATTTGGAAAGCGGAGAGAGGCGGATCTCTGTGAGTTCGAGGCTAGCCTGGTCTACAGAATGAATTCCAGGACTGACCCCATAGCTACTGGGAAACCTGTCTCAAAAAAGAAAACAAAACAAAAAAACAAAAAGAATACATTTCTTGGGACAGTGTGATGCCTGCATAGGTACCTTAACCTGGTGACTTAAGTTTGATCCCCCAAAACCCACATACTGTGGCATTAATGTCCCAAACCAAAAATAAATGAAAAAAATTATTTAAAAACAAAATTTACTATTAAAAATATTTATTTTTTCATTCATGCATATGGATGTTTTGCTTGTGTATGTGTGTGTTTGTACTATGTATGAACCTGGTACCTGAAAAGGCCAGTGGAGGCTGTCAGATCCCTGGGAACTGTAAGTTAACGATGATTGGGAGCCACCATATGGATGCTGGGAACTGAAACTGGGTCCTCTGTGAGAGCGGCAAGTGACTTGATGCCTGGGCCATTTTTTCCAGTTCCTTACTTGACATTTTGTTCGAATTTTTTTGTTGGTTTTGTTTTTGGGTTTTTTTGTAATAGGATTTGTGTAATAGCTCTGGCTGTCCTGGAACTCACTCTGTAGTCCAGGCTGGCCTTAAATCTCATACTTACAGGGATCCACATGCCTCTGCCTCCGGAGTGCTGGGATTAAAGGATGTGTGCCATCACACCAAGCAGAAATTTTTTTGTTTTTGGGTTTTTTTTTTTTTCTCTGTGTAGCTTTTGAGCCTGTCCTAGAACTTGCTCTATAGACCAGGCTGGCCTTGAACTCAGAGATTCTCCTGCTTCTACCTCACAAGTGCTGGGATTAAAAGCATGCACCACCACTACCCAGCTGTTTTGTTTTTTGAGACAGAGTTTCTTTGCATAGTCTTGACTGCCCTGGAACTTACTCTGTAGATCAGACTGGCCTCAAACTCATAGAGATCAGCCTGCCTCTGCCTCCTGAGTGCTGGGATTAGATTAAGGACATGTGCCTGGCGGTGGTGGTGCATGCCTTTAATCCCAGCACTTGGGAGGCAGAGGCAGGCGGATCTCTGTGAGTTTGAGACCAGCCTGGTCTACAAGAGCTAGTTCCAGGGCAGGCTCCAAAACCACAGAGAAACCCTGTCTCGAAAAACCAAAAAAAAAAAAAAAAAAAAAAAAAAAAAAGATTAAGGACATGTGCCACTACCACCTGGCAAAAAAATATTTTTTTTAAAGTTACAAATGTGTATGTATGCATTTTTGTGCTTGCTTGGGTGCATGTATGTGTACACATATGTACCAAAGTATGTAGTGTGGAGGCCAGAGGGCAACGTGGAGCAGACTTTCTTCTTCCTCTGTGGCTATCGGGGCAGGAAACCTGGGTTGCCAGGTTCTGCAGCAGGATCTTTACCCACTGATCCACCTCACTGGCTCCCTACTTTGGTTGTTTAAGATCAGTTTCACACTCTAGTCTAAGACAGCTTGGACCTCACTGTGTGTTCCAGGCTCGCCTCAAACTAAGGCCGCTGTCTTACCTCAGCTTCCTGAGTGCTGGGATTTCAGGTGTGCACCATCATACCTGGTATATGCAGCACTGGGAATGAGCCCAGGGCTTCATAAATCTCAAGCAAGCACTCTACCGCCTGAGCTACATTTGGCATTCTCACAAGCCTGTCCTAGAATGGAGAAAGGCTAGCATACTGGAGCTGTAACAGTCCCTTCTTCAGCCCGCATCAGACCTGGTCGGCAGGTGGAATGCAGGCAGTAGAAGGCTGCTGCAGAACCCAGTTCTAGCTGTGTCTGCAGCCCCACTCCTGCCCTGTGACTCATGCTGTGTATCTTTGGCTCTTGGTTTACAGCAAGTAGCATCTCTGATCGGAGCCGATCCTCGAGAGATCATTTTTACTAGTGGAGCAACTGAGTCCAACAACATAGCGATTAAGGTAAGAGATGGGGGGATGGGGGAAGGAACGTTGTATCGTGGAGTACTTCCAGCATGCGAGGCACATTTGGGAAGACGAGGGTCAGGAGGAAACAGAAGGGAGACAGAAACTATCTATGGGCTTTCTTGAGTTTAGAGATTAGTGCTTCCCTATCGTTTAGACTCATTGATGTATCTTTTCCAACTACCCACTCATTCCTATTTCTTTTGCCTTAAAAAAAATTGTAGCCAGGCAATGGTAGCGCACACTTTTAATCCCAGTACTTGGCAGAGGCAGGCAGATCTCTCTGTGAGTTTGATTCCTCTTCCTCTACAAAGCTAGTTCCAGGACAACTATGGCTGTTACACAAAGAAACCTTGTCACGAAAAACCAAAAAAAGAAAAGGGAACTGTTTTGGAGTCATCAGACAACTTTGTAGAGCCTGAAATCTCCTTCCACCTTTTCTCAGGTTCTGAGTGTAAGACTTTAAGACAATCCTGAAGCCATTTTTGACAATTCTGAATCCTCTCAGCCTCTGTGCCATAGTGCTTCCCCTCCTCCCCTGGGAACCAAGGACCTAACAGCTACACTTGCACGTACTCAGTTCCTGAACAATTACCCATATACGTATG
>NW_026067952.1:11023431-11027324 GCF_014885135.2 Alexandromys fortis
GCTCTGGACATGAGTGTAGGATGTCAGGGAGTCACACCCCAGAAGAGCTCTGGACATGAGTGTAGGATGTCAGGGAGTCACACCCCAGAAGAGCTCTGGACATGAGTGTAGGATGTCAGGGAAGTCACACCACAGAAGAGCTACTGGACATGAGTGTAGGATGTCAGGGAGTCACACTGCAGATGAGCTCTGGCCTCATTGTTCCCTGCACTGATGATTCATGTTACCTATAAAGGAAGCATGGTGATTGCTGATGTGGCTCAGTGGTAGAATTTTTTTTTAACTTTTTTTAAGGCAGGGTTTCTCTGTGTGGTCCTGGCTGTCCTAGAACTAGTGCTGTAGGCCAGGGTGGCCTCAAAATCACAAAGATCCACCTGCCTCTGTGTCCAGAGTGATGGGTTTAAAGATACGTGCCACCACTACCTGGCTAGAATTTTTGCATAGCATGCACAGGCTATATAGGCTTGATCCCCACAACTGCAAAAACAAACACAAACACATTAGTGTAGATTAGATAGAGGGGAATTTGCCCTTAAACTCAGCACTCTGGAGGCTCAGACAAGAGGATCACCAGAGTTAGAGGTGACTGGACTCCAGAGTGAGCCCGTCTACAAATAACAGGCTTGAATATGTGCTTCAGTCCTGTTTCCATGTTGTACACACACCATAATCACACTGCTCTTACTTCTGTAGCTCAGAAGCAGCTTGAAATCGGGATTTGTTTATTTGATCTAGTTAAGATCTCATGTAAGCTTTTTCTTTTTTCATTTTTGTCTTTGAGACAGTGCCTTGTGAATCTCAGGCTGGCATCCATGTAGCCATGGATGATTTTGAACTCCTGATCCTCTTGCCTCAATCTGTTAAGAGTTGGCATTATAGTCATGGGCTTCAATACCTACTCAACTAACCTTTCTTTTTTAAGATTTATTTTATGAGTGTCTAGGTGTTACAGATGGTTGTGAGCCATTGTGTGGACTCGTGTCCTCTACAACTGCATCAGTTGCTGTTAACCAACCACTGGGCCATCTCTTCAGTCCACCATTTCTTAATTAATTTATTTTTAGATTTCATGTTTATTATGTATACAGTGTTCTGCCTATATTCCGGAAGAGAGCATCAGATCTCATTACAGATGGTTGTGAGCCACCATGTGATTTCTGGGAATTGAACTTAGGTCCTCTGGAAGAGCATGAGATAGGGTTTCAATGTTGCCAAGGCTGGCATTGATCTGTTCTTCCTGTCCCTACCTCCTAAAATCTGGGTTATAGACATGTGCTACCATGCCCAGCCATTTTCTAACTTCTATTTTTTGTCATTGTTGTTTTTGTTTTTTGAGACATGGTTTCTCTGTAACTTTGGAGCCTTTCCTAAAACTCCATCTGTAGATCAGGCTGGCCTCAAAACTCACAGAGATCTGCCTGCCCCTACCTCCCGAGTGCTGGGATTAAAGGCGTGCACCGCCGCCACCCAGCTAACTTCTACTTTTTGTGTGTGGGTGTTTTGCCTGCATGCATATCTGTGTACCACCTGTGTGTCTGATGCCTGTGGAGGCTGGAAGAAAGTATTCCATCCCCTGGAACTGGAGTTCCAGAGAGCTGTGATCCTCCATGGTGTCCTCTGGAGCAGACGTGCTCCTCTGGAGCAGACGTGCTCTTCACTGCCGAGCCGTCTCCAGCCCCTCGTGCTGTCGTTTGTTGTTCTGGATTTTTAAACTGGGATTACTAGGGATTAAACTCTGCTCCCACATGCTAGGCAAGCACTGAGCTACATCCCAAACCTCCTATTATTTAATATTTAAGTATTCAGATAGGGTTATAGTGAAAGGCCCCTTTTCTAGACTTAAGGTTGTCTGCTTTCTTATTCATGTAGTTCTCTTGGAATCATATACACTCCTTACTCCCACATTCTTAGGAACTAGAGGCTGCCATTCAGCCAGATACCAGCCTGGTATCAGTTATGACTGTGAACAATGAGATTGGTGTAAAGCAACCGATTGCAGAAATAGGTGAGTATAATGAATAGGTTATCCCTTACCATCCCTGGGGTCCATGTAAGGGGCAGGGACAGAGAGTTAGAAGATGACAACCAAGCGGAAAAGGGAAGAGCTTCTGTGCCTTGCTGACTGCATTCTAGGTAGCATGGCCACTAGTTAAGTTTTTAGGATGAAGAGTCAAGTGCCCTCGTTTTGTTTTTTTCAAGACAGGGTTTCTCTGTAGCTTTGGAGCCTATCCTAGAACTTGCTTTGGAGATCAGGCTGGCCTTGAACTCATAGAGATCCACCTGCCTCCCAAATGCTAGGATTAAAGGTGTGCACCACCATCCAGCCTGTTTTTTAATTTTATTTCATATTTTTGCCCCAAATAACAAAACAATAAGAAAAGACCATCTGTCCTTTCTTTATCCCTATTTAGAGTTTACCTTGTAATCTCTATGCAAATTAGCAAAAATATCCACTAATCTTTCCTTCTTTTAAGTAAGAAAGGATTTAAAGGTGATATTGTATCCCCATAGTAAATGAGGTGGTATGAAGGATCTTGGGCATCAGCATAGCGTGTGTGTGTGTGTGTGTGTGTGTGTGTGTGTGTGTGTGTGTGTGGTTTGTTGTTTTGCCCTTGATCTATAGAGTAATAGCAGAGAGACTGGGAGTTGGCAGGTATCAGGCGAGGCACAGAGAGAGGAAGGGGGGAGGTGGAAAGGCAGAGAGGGCTTCCATATGCCTAACAGTTGCTTAGTCATTCATGGTGCCTTGCAGGGCTGTTGCCAGCTTACTTTCACTGTGCTATGGGTCTTTCTCTCTCATTCCTCAGGGAAGATTTGCAGTTCCAAAAAGGTGTATTTCCATACTGATGCAGCCCAGGCTGTTGGAAAGATCCCACTTGATGTCAACGATATGAAGATTGATCTCATGAGCATCAGCGGTCACAAACTCTATGGTCCTAAAGGTACCAGCCCCCTGCCTCTTCCTTGAACTTCTCAGCAACCCCTTTGACCAACACTCATCACAATCATTAGAGACTGTGGCTGCTTTCCAAACAGGGTGTATATCCAGAATGCCCTGGAATGTGCTAGTGTCCTTCAACAGTAGCCCAAACACTTGCCTCTCTGTAGATGTGTGCACAGTTGGCATTCTTCCTTGATCCCTCCATACTGTCCTTAAAAGGAATATAGATGATAATTTGCCTGAGGAAAACAGGATTCTCTTCGTTCAGTTTTCCCCAGACATCTGTAAGTAAAATAAGTAAAAACAACAGAACAGCTTCCATTAAATAGGGTGATATTACTAGCTGCCCTACCATGCTGGCTGCTAAGGGTTCCTACAGGGTTATAACTCACAGTCTTCTGAGCTGTTTTTGCAGACACCAACTTCTACTCCACTCCAGAGTGTGGCTTGAGTGGGATTTCTTCTGTAGCTACTCAGCCTCATCAGGGTCTTGTGATTGGGTCCCACCTGCCTCTGAGTTTGCCTTCTTCCTTGCTCAGTGTCCTGAGGCTATAGACACGTCTGCTGTGCCATCTTTTACACAGTTGTTCTGTTGATTTTTAAGAACAGCCATACTCTCCCTCCCTCCACTCCTTTCTCCTTTTCTTTCTTTTTTGGGATTAAAGGCATGTACTACTACCACCTGGCCCCTCCACTTTGTTTTACCCAAATTATGTATGTTCTGATCTTGCTTTCTCACCTAACAAAACATCTTAAATAAAATGTCAGATATGGTAATATAGTTCTCTAATTCCAATGTCCTGAATACAAGTAGATCTCTGTGTGTTCCAGGACAGTCTGGTCTCCATAGTGAATTCCAGGCTAACCAGGTCTTTAGAATTAGACCCATCTTTTTTTTTTTTTCTTTTCCTTTTTTTCCCTCTCTTTTTCAGTTTCTCAAGACAGGGTTTCT
>NW_026067952.1:11028704-11036447 GCF_014885135.2 Alexandromys fortis
CTGGAGAGATGGCTCAGTGGTTAAGAGCATTGCCTGCTCTTCCAAAGGTCCTGAGTTCAATTCCCAGCAACCACATGGTGGCTCGCAACCATCTGTAATGGGGTCTGGTGCCCTCTTCTGGCTATACACACAGACAGAATATTGTATACATAATAAATAAATAAATATTTTTTAAAAAATGGGGCTGGAGAGGTGGCTCAATGGTTAAGAGCATTGCCTGTTCTTCCAAAGGTCATGATTTCAATTCCTGGCAACCACATGGTGGCTCACAACCATCTGTAATGAGGTCTGCTGCCCTCTTCTGGTCTGCACACACACACACAGAGTATTATATACATAATAAATAACTACATAAATACATAAAAAAATATTAAAAAAGAAATGATCCTGGGGCTGGAGAGATGGTTTACTGGCTGCTCGTCCAAAGGACCCTGGTCCAAGTCCCAGCACCCACATGGCAGTTCACACCTGTCTATAACTCTAGTTCCAGGGCTTCTGACCCCCTTAACCAGACATACCTTCAGGCAAAACACCAATTAACATAAACTTTTTTAATTAATTAGAATAAAAAGAATCCTCTGTTGTGTGGTAGGGAGTTGATCAAAATAATCTTGGTCCTTATTCCTGTTGGTAACATAATTTATGTTAAATATTTTTGCTAAATAGTAGCTTTTTCCATTTTTTTTCTTAATTTTTTGTTTATTTCTTTGATTTTTGAGACAAGGTTTCTTTGTGTAGTCCTGGCTGTCCTGGAACTTGCTCTGTAGACCAGGCTGGCCTCTGCCTCCTGAGTACTCAGATAAAAGGCTTGCACCACCACTGCCCAGTTCTTTTAATTTGTTTATTTAGGTAAAGTTATCTGTAAAATTTGAAATAATATTTTAATTTCTTTAGCAAGTAACATTTTGCTTAACCTGTGTCTCTCGTTTTTTCTAACAACTTTTTATTCAAGGGGTTGGTGCTATCTATATCCGGCGTAGGCCCCGGGTGCGTGTGGAGGCCCTACAGAGTGGCGGCGGGCAGGAGCGGGGTATGCGGTCTGGGACAGTGCCCACACCCTTGGTGGTGGGGCTGGGAGCTGCCTGTGAGTTGGCGCAACAGGAGATGGAGGTAGGTACTGGAAAGACCAGTAGTTCCCCCTCAGAATATCCCCCTGGACAGGATCTTCCATTCAGAAACATCTCAGCATTGCTGAGGCCAATCTGAGGCCAATCTCTGCTGGAAGAGGAAGTCTGAGGAAATCCTGTCTTTGAACCAAGTGTGGCATCTTTTCCTCGTAATCCTAGCTGCCTAGGAGCCTGAGGCAGGAGAATTTTCAGTTCAAGATTAGCCTGGACTACATAGCAAGACTGGATCAGAACTGAAAGTAAAGTGCTGGGTCAGCAGTAGAGTGCTTCCCTGGGGTGTGCAAGGCCTTGGGCTCAGTCCCTGTAAGTAAATCTGTGTGCACGAACACAGTTAAATAAAAACCTGCCTTGCCAAGGTCCCACAGCCCCTGGTTCTCGAGGAGGTGATTGAAAACCCACACACGCCCCGCTTGTACTTACCAGTCCATCTTTCTTTTTTTTTTTTTTTTTTTTTCCCGAGACAGGGTTTCTCTGTAGCTTTGGAGCCTATCCTAGAACTAGCGCTTGTAGACTGGGTTGGCCTCGAACTCAGAGATCTGCCTGACTCCCGAGTGCTGGGATTAAAAGTGTGAGCCACCACCACCTGGCCAGTCCATCTTTCTCTGGGTTGTTGGAACCTTGTGTTCAGCTCCTGTTCACCTTTTGTACACCAGACAGTGCTAGAGATGCAGCTGTCTCCACATATCCCAAGCATTAGAAGGGCCTGTGTGGCTCACAGCTCTTCTGGGTAGAGAAGGGCTTCTGGAATTCCTTGTCGCCGAGCTGGCTGGTGGGCACTGTACTTACTTCTCTCCCACCTACTCCTTAGTATGACCACGAGAGAATCTCTAAGTTAGCAGAGCGGCTGGTACAGAAGATAATGAGCAGCCTTCCAGATGTGGTGATGAACGGGGACCCCAAACAGCACTACCCTGGTATGGATATGCCCTTTCAATCTGTAATCTGTTTTCCTTCTTAAATTGTATTTATTATGTGTGCATGGGGGATGCCTGCCACAGTGTACTTGGGGAAGTCAGAGGGCAACTTCGTGGGGTCAGTTCTCTCATTCCATTCTTATATGGGTTAGAGAGATAGAACTCAGGTCATCAAGCTTGTGTAGCAAAGGTGTCACCTGCTGAGCCATCCTGGTGGCCCCTCCTCAGCCCCACAATTCTGGTTTGTTTGTTTGTTTGTTTGTTTTAAAGATTTATTTATTTGTTGTGTACACAGTGTTCAGCCTCCATGTATGCCTGCAGGCCGGAAGAGGCTCATTACAGATGGTTGTGAGCCACCACGTGGTTGCTGGGATTTGAATTTAGGCCCTCCAGAAGAGCAGTCTCTTAGCCTCTGAGCCAATCTCCAGCCCTTGGTTTTGTTTTTTAAAAAAAAATTTTTTTTAGCTAAAAAAGTGTTTTGTTCGTTTGTTCTGTTCTGTTTAGTTTTGTCTGAACTTGCCTCTTTCGCGCCAGGCGTGTCTACCCCAGCTCTGTCTCCAGCTCTCAGACTCCGTTCTGGCAGAGACTGAGACCCAGAGCCATCGTCGTGTTCTCTCTTCTTCAGGCTGTATCAACCTCTCCTTTGCGTACGTGGAAGGGGAGAGTCTGCTGATGGCACTCAAGGATGTTGCTTTGTCCTCAGGGAGGTGAGTCGTACCAGGTAGTTAGCTTGTCTGTTGAGTACCCTTCATGACACTGAGCTTTCTGACGGTGGTAAAGGTCACTTTTTAGCTACCAGCCATGGGCTGACTTCACCATTCTATCTGGTCTCTCTTGGAGGACTTTAAGACCTAGAATATGTATGTATCTTCTTTGTCTTGAGACAGGATCTCTCTATGTATCCCTGGCTGCCCTGAAACTCTCTGTATAGACCAAGCTGTCCTCAACCTCACATAGATGCTCCTACCTCTGCTTCCTGAGTGATGGGATTAGAGGTGTGTGCCATTATGCCTGCCTGAAGATGTATGTGTCTTTACAGTGTTAAACAAGCTGTTTGTAAGCCAGACACACATTGTGTCTTCTGCTCTAGATGCAGAAGTTTCTCTGGCTCTTTTGTCAGAGCATGGATCTGACATGCTCTTTCACCTCTTGACAGTGTCCTTGCTCAAGAAAGTTATTTGCTATAGGTACCAGAGGGGCTGGGTTTACATCCCAAGATGTACAGGGCATCATCAGACCCATGACATTCCTCTGTCCCCGTGGTGTGATTCCAGAGCCCTGGGAGGGGTGACTCTGGCTATGTCCTATGGGCTAAAGGTTCATGTCTCCATCCTTAGTGCCTGCACTTCTGCATCACTGGAACCCTCTTACGTGCTCAGAGCAATCGGCACTGATGAGGATTTAGCACACTCTTCTATCAGGTCAGTGCCTTCAGCTAATGCAGCACCTGTGTTCGTCCCTTGTTTGGTGAGATAAGATATTGTCCATTACAAAGGCTACCCTTGATCTCTGTCCTCCCATCTCCAGCTCCAGAGAGCTGAGATTACAAGTGTGTGCCCCCATGCCTGGTTTATGCATTTTGGAGAATCATACATGATAGGCAAGCTTTCTTCCTTCGAGCTATCTCCCTGCCCCTTTCTTGAATATTGGTGAAGATGATGTCTGAGTCCCATGCTCAGATCCTCTGCCCACCACATCTGGGGTAAGCGTAGGAAACTTCTCAGTTGATTCTGATCCCAGCTGTGCTCTAGGAAGCTTTTACCTAGAAGGTAGGTCTGAGCTCTTTTTCCTCTTCCTTTGAGCCCAGCTGGTTTCCCACCCACTCTGCAGCCAATCAAGGATGACCTTGATTGTTCTGCCTCTGCCTCCCAAGTGCTGGAGTCACAGAAGTCACCTCCATGCCTGTTTAAGCAGTCAGGAATTGAACCCCGCACTTCATGTGTGTTAGGCAAGCACTCTACCCACTGAACCAATGGCATCCCTAGCTCTCTCTTTATCTGTTGTTTAGTAGGTCCTCAGTGAGTACTGGCCAAAAAAGAAAACCAAACCAACCCTGGGGTCAGGTAGAGAGCTCTTCTGTGTTCTCTTAGGTTCGGCATTGGCCGCTTCACTACCGAGGAGGAGGTGGACTACACCGTGGAGAAATGCATTCATCATGTGAAACGCCTCAGGGAAATGAGGTACGGGCTACTGCAGACGATGCTGCAGAGGAACTGTACTGTCTCCTCACTGTAGCAAGCTGCCGAAACCCAGGTTCAAGGAGGATGTAGATTTTACAAAGGAAGGAAGGAGAACTCCCTGGCTTCTTGTTTTTCAGGTTTTTTGTTTGTTTGTTTGTTTGTATTTTGAGACAGTGTTCCTTTGTATAGCCTTGGCTGTCCTGGAACTCACTCTGTAGACCAGGCTGGCCTCAAACTCACAGGCATCGGACTCCCTCTGCCTCCTAAATTTTGGGATTAAGGATATGCAACACCACCACCTGGACTGGACTGTTTCCAAAATGCAGTCCTAGTGCAAGCCTTTGATCCCAGAGGCAGGTGGATCTCTGTGAGTTCAAGGTCAGCCTGGTCTATGTAAGCTAGTTCAGGACAGCCAGGACTGTTACCCAGAGAAACCCTGCCTAACAAAACAAAACAAAACAAAATCCTAGGTGTTTTTTTTTTTTTTTTTGGTTTTTCGAGACAGGGTTTCTCTGTGGTTTTGGAGCCTGTCCTGGAACTAGCTCTTGTAGACCAGGCTGGTCTCAAACTCACAGAGATCCGCCTGCCTCTGCCTCCCGAGTGCTGGGATTAAAGGTGTGCGCCACTACCGCCCGGCCCTAGGTTTTTATATGTAGCACACAGATTGCTTATCTAACATCAATAAAGGCCCTGGATTTGATCCCAATCATAAAAATAACAAGGGAAGGGCTGGGGTTCAAAGCTGGGTGGCAGAGTAGTTGTCAAGAAGGCACAAAACCAAAGCAGGAATCATGCCCAGGTCTGAAATCACAGCTCTCAGGCTGCAGCAGGAAGATTGTGAATGAAACCTTTTCTCAGAAAGAGAAACAAAGGATGGGCTTCAGTAACACTGAAGAAAATTAACTGGAGAAACAGAAGCTGCAAAGTCCAATCGTTGGGTGTAGGGCTGTAACTCAGGAGAGGAGATGGCTGAGTGTGGGTTTAATCTTCAGTGGCAAAACTAAACAAAATTGGCGCTCTCACAGCTACTACCCTCAGAGTCAATCTGGTTTTAAGAACATTATCCATTAGAGCACATCTGTCTTCCAAAATTTTATAAATATTTTTTTCATAAAATGTAAATTTTACATAAAAGTGGTATCCCTAATAAACATACATATAAGCAACATTATCCACAGTCTTCTCGGTATCATTTCCTGTATAAGAGTGGTGCTCAGGGCTGGAGAGATGGCTCAGCAGTTAAGAGCATTGCCTGCTCTTCCAAAGGTCCTGAGTTCAATTCCCAGCAACCACATGGTGGCTCATAACCATCTATAATGAGGTCTGGTGCCCTCTTCTGGCCTGCAGGCGTACACGCAGAAAGAATATTGTATACATAATAAAAATAAATAAATATTAAAAAAAAAGAGTGGTGCTCAGGCCTAATACCCAGATGTTCTTCCGGGTTAAAGCCATCGATGGTATCTTAAGTTAGGGAGAGGCTGGAAAAGGCTTGTTTGTCTCCTGTGTTGGGGTTCAACAGGGCAAAGGCAGAGGAGGCAAATTCTTGCTTAGGGCTTGAGCGCCTGTGTTGGCTGCTTCTTGTCTGAGTCCTTACTCACTCAATGCCTCTTCTCTTTGGCAGTCCCCTCTGGGAGATGGTGCAGGATGGCATCGATCTCAAGAGCATCAAGTGGACCCAGCATTAGAAGAGTGGACCCGTGACTTTGTGCTGACCTGGCCCTTCCTGCCTCACTGACCCGTGTACAACCAGGAACCTTGTTACATGCTGAGTGGTCCATGGTCAAACCAGAAATCGAGTAGCCCTGTTGACTTTACCACACAGAAAGTTTCCAACTGAGAAATTCCTGGAAGTATCTTTCCTAGCCTCAACCTCTTCCTCCAGAGGAGCTCTACTGTTGCGATTGGACGTTCTTAGCTGGAAGCCTGGAGGCGCTGGCAGGCCACTCCCCCTAGGCGGACCTGCTGTTGGGGAGGTGGAAGAACTGCTGAAGGCTCTGTGTTCTGTGTCAGCATCTGGATTGGCACTCTGCTCAGCTGGACTGGCACCTGTAGCAACTAGCGTAAACAAACTTTATTTTAATCTTTTTTTGTGGCTTCAAAAGACATCTCTTTACATTGACTGCAGCCAAAACAAGTTTTATTAAAGGCTTGTTTGCTTTGTGTTCTCATCTTCCTTCCTTTGTTTGTTTGTTTGTTTGTTGTGACATGGTTTCTCTGTAAAACAGTCCTGGCTGTCCTGGAATTTTGTAGACAGGCTGGCTTCAAATTCACAGAGATCCACCTGCCTCTGCCTCCCTAGTGCTGGGACTAAAGGTGTGTGCCACCACCCCACCACTGCCCAGCTCATCTTCCATTCTTTTGATTTAATGAAAATAGAAATATCCATTTGATTCTAATCATTTATTTCCTTAAACTTTGTTAATTTGAAGATTGGAGAAATAAATTTCCACCCCCCCCCCCTTTATTCTGTGAGCTTTCTAGACTCTGAGGGAGAAGAACTGCTCTTGACAGCTGTGGAGGACACCGTGTCCTCCACCTGTGGCCCGTGCATGGCTCATCTGCTTGCATACCTTTTCTTCCAACAACTAAAAGGATTTGCAGGACACACACTTTATTCTTGGTGTCGGGAATACATTGGTTAATAGGACCAGAAAGAACAGTGCCCCGTGAGCTTTCACAGGAGAGGAGGGATGGGAAATCGGAAGTGAACAAAGGCTGTAACAGGTGTGACTGGACTATTCTGAGCAACAGTAGAACTGTGAGAGTATGTGTTCTAGGGAAGCTATTCGGGGCTGGCCTAGGGGTTCTGTTGCTGTGAAGAACCACCATGACCATGGCAACTCTTACAAAGAAAACATTTCATTGAAGTGGCTTGCTTACAGTTTCAGTGGTCCAGTCCATTCTTGGCATGACGATGGGCAGGCAGGCATGGTGCTGGAGAGTTCTGGAGCTGAGCTGAGCATCCTGCATCAACCGAAAGCAGGAAGTGAATGCTATATTGGGGGTGGCTTGAGCTTCTGAGACCTCAAAGCCCACTTTCTAGTGGCACACCTAAGCCAACAAGGCCACGCCTCATAATAGTGCCACTCCAGGTCAAGTGTTCAAACTTGAGTCTATGGGGGTCACATGTAAGCAAAATACTGTGAAGAGGGAGTGATCACTCCTCAGAAAGGAGGAGGAATAGCCTGAAATAGAAAACCCAAAGAATGCCGTGCAACTCGGGTGGATCATCTGTGTCTGAACTCAGAAGTAGATGTTCATTAACCCTCAAAAAAAGGAATATATGTTAGAATAGGGGCCAGGTAGTGGTGGCGCGCACCTTTAATCCCAGTGCTCAGGAGGCAGAGAGGCAGGCATTGTGAGTTTGAAACCAGCCTGACCTACAGAGCTAGTTCCAGGACAACCAGGGCTACATAGAGAAACCCTGTCTCAAAAAACTAATATACAGTTTTATATAGGGGCTAGTGAGGTGACTCAGCAGTTAAGAGCACTTGCTGTTCTTTTTTTTTTTTTTTTTTT
>NW_026067952.1:11036609-11113046 GCF_014885135.2 Alexandromys fortis
AAAGATCCGCCTGCCTCTGCCTCCCGAGTGCTGGGATTAAAGGCGTGCGCCACCATCGCCCACGAGCACTTGCTGTTCTTGCAGGGGACCCGGGTTCAAGTCCCAGTGCCTACAGTTCACAACCATCTGTAACTCCAGTCCCATGGAAAAAGTTTTAAAAACTGTTAGACTAGATTGCATGATTTTTTCCCCATAAATTTAATGTTTATTTCCCCTCTCTCATATCTCTGACTCCCTCACCAGCGTTGTAAGAGGAAAAAGCAAGACCGAAATAATGAGAAACTGAAATCAGAGTCAGTAATGTTAGCAAGGGGGAAGTAAATCATCTAATAGCCTTTAGCAGAGAGCAGCCCAAGAGAAAGGCTGGGATATAAACAAGATCGTTAGAAAACTGCACCCATCCCTCCCATGCCTGTCTGATGCGCTCCTGCATGGTGGAGAAATACATAGACTACTGTGGGAAGGAAAAATGTGTGTGATGGTAATTCTAACCGACTGTTGCAGGGTGGGGAGGAACACAGCTCTGGATCCTGGACATGAGTATATTGTAATTTTTTGGGGGGGATAGTGGACACTAGCAAAAATTTTGAAAATGTCTCTTAACAGGATTTCAAGCATGCCTTTAATCCCAGCACTAGGGAGGCAGAGGCAGGTGGATCTTTGAGTTCAAGGCAATCCTGATCTACATAGTGAGTTTCAGGACAGTCAGAGTTAAACAGTGACTCTGTCTCATAAATGAGTGAATGAATGATAAATAAATTAATTAATTAAAAACATACCTTGGTAACAGTTGGATAGAAGCAAACTTCACTGTAGTGAGTCCACTCCCCTGGCAAGTCTCGCGTGAGAATATTCAGAAGATCTCTTAACAAACCTATTTGTAGTGGTAGAGATGCTCTCCTGTCTGTGTGTGCTTGGGACTGATAACCAGCCATTATCTTTTTGGAGGAAGTCCCAACGTTTTCTTATATGCCCTTGCTAAGTGTATGACCGCTTCTCTTTTTTACATTCCAACTCCATATTGCTCTTACCACCTTATGTTCTACCATTAAGAGCAATCCCACATACATCATCGCTGTGGTCATCTGAAGCTCTCCACAGATGCCTCACAGTGTCTCTGGCCAAAAGTGAATGATGGAGGCACTCGTCTCTGTTTGTTCAGTAGAGTTAGCCATCATCCTCCTGCTTATTTTTCCCTTCTTCCCAAATCTGCTCAACCTTGATAAATGACTAATCAGTCTGGGCGTGGTGGGACACTTTAGGTGAGGGCACGCCCCAGAGACCAGGACTGACCAACTCGGCTGCCACCCAGGCCCACCCTAACATCTACCCCACGAAGATGTTACCCTGCTGGAGCTCGTGAAGGGACTGGTCCTGGGGAATGATACTGGAAGGATCTTCATGACTTTGGCAACAGCAGGATAGTCAAGAGCCTTGGGAAAGGTCCCGTGGTGGAACCAGAGGCTTCCCATCAGACCAATGACTCACTGCAGTGAATATTTGCCAAATCAAACTGATTGGAGAGTGTACTGAGTGAGCCGCTAAGGCTCCCAGTATCACTAAGATGAATGGAAAGCTGTGGGAGAGTCGGGAGAGGAGGAGGAGCCAAGAGGTTTTTGTTTGCTTGTTTGTTTTATTGTTTTGTTTTGTTTATTCGAGACAGGGTTTCTCTCTGTAACAGTCCTAGCTGACCTGGAACTAGCTCTTGTAGACCAGGCTGGCCTCGAGCTCACAGAAATCCGCCTACCTCTGCCTCCCAAGTGCTAGGATTAAAGGTGTGTGCCACCACCGCGGGCCCGAAGAGGATTTTTTTTGTTTGTTTGTTTGGTTTGGTTTGACTTGATTTTTTTTTTTTAATTTTCTTTTGGGTGGATGCGGCAAGGAGTGAAGGGCCGATATAGGGGGACTGAGAAATGAGTGGAATTGGGGTAAATGATGTGAAATTCCCAAAGAATCAATAAAGAAATTATGTTAAAACAAAAACCTCTTAGGATTTCCAGTGTGCACTGAAGACCAGCAACCTCTCTAGGACCTCCCTGAAACTCTAGCCCCCGACTGAGCCTGCTAATGTTAATCCCACCAATCGAGAATAAGACCACCACCACAATTTGAAGCCAAATTGGATGCAAGTTTTAATTAAATACTGGCCAGATGGATGGACTCTGGCCAGGTACACACCCAGGTTCTTGGGAAATGGCCTGGAATCACAGTTTGTAGAAGCTTAAGGAGGAAAACTCATAATTCATTGCATTTCCCAACAGGTCCATTGCTGGGGCAAGCGGACATCCTGATGCACCTTTATCCTGTGAACCTCCAGCCCACAGGTGATAGAGCACTTTGGTGCAGATGGGTCAAGCAAACTTGTTTAGAGAAATGAAAAACATGGGCGTGTTATCTCCCATAAACAACAGCCTCCAGCATTTCAGGGGTTATCTGTTCAGGGCCAGGGCCTTACAGATCAGGAGCATTTTATTTCATAAATCTCTTAGGCATAGTAATTAAAACTTAAAATGTAACTTTAGCTCTCATACTAAGACATTCAGTTTCATGGATTCTTGGTCTTTCAGGGATGGTAGCATGAATTCTAGTTGGTCTTAATAATAAAAACCCAGAGTCAGAATAGGGGTTAATTAATGCTGAAGATGAGAGAAGCAGAGAGGCCAGCCACTAGAGAGTTCTTTTACCTCTACCAGTGTTCAGACCGAAGGGTCTCCAGCAAACCTCAGACTGCATCTGTCTCCACCAAGCCTCAGACTTGCCTGAGCTCCTGTCTCCTTCCACCTTCCGTTCCTCTCCACCCAACCATACCATTCATGTCTCTACCCCCTAGTGCTGGAAATAAAGGCGTGTGATCCCAACTGCTGGGATTACCTTTGTGTGAGCTCTGTTTCTGTTTCAGACAGATTCAGTCTTGGGAAGGCCAGGGTGACCCCTCTTGGAACTTGCTCTGTAGACTCTTGAGTGCTAGGATTAGAGGTGAGTGCCACCAGCTTTAGTCGGCCTTCTCGTGGCTCAGCTCTGCACTCTGATTTTCAGGCAAGCTTTATTTTTTTAAAAACAGAAACAAAATATCATTACACAGAGAAAGAGCCATTACTGTATTAACAGGACCACAATCTGTAGGCCACTCTAATAAATCCCTTTTAATCTATGCATGTTCATTCTATTAGTTCTATTCCTTTATGAGAATGTTGCCTATTATAGAGACCTGTCTCAAAGCAAACAAGCAAATTAAACCTTTATAATAAACCTTTGTAGAGCATTTGGGCTCTGAGTTCAGTACTCAGTCCTGTAAACAAAAGAAAAAAAAATCTCAAAAAACCAAAGGGTGAAAAAGTCTTTTTATTTTGATTTTAACTGGGACATGAAGGTATATATCTGTTTTCACAGTACTCAAAGGCAGAGGCTGACAATCTGATTTCAATGCCAACCTGGTCTACAGAGCAAGTTCCAAGCCAGCCAGAACTATGTGATGATACCTGTTATGCCCAGATCCACAAAGTCCCCCCAAAACCAACAAGGAGACTGAGTGCCGTATGCAAAAGCAAAGAGCCTTCATTTTATATAAGTTTGCAAACTCGGTCTCTCTGCATGTCCAACATATTGGAATAACCGGAGAGCCCAGAGCTCAGTTAGAGTTGGGTTTTTATAGTAGTAAAGGTGAAGGTAAGGGATTTCTTTCTTTCTTTTTTTTTTTAATATTTATTATGTATACAGTGTTCTGCCTGTATGTCTGCCTGCAGTCCAGAAGAGGGCACCAGATCTCATCATGGGTTAACCGCTGAGCCATCTCTCCAGGCCTCCCCCCCCCAGGTGAAGGATTTCTAAGGTTCAGGACCCCTGATTGGCTGACATTTGTCTAGGGTGTCCTGGTGAGTGTGTGCTGGAGGGTGATCCTATCTACAGTGGTTGGAATGCTAGGCATTTCCTTTGGATGCTCTGTTCTTGGGTGTTGCTCGGGTAATCTTAGTGATCCTTCCTGTAACCAGGTTAAACTACTGTCTTACTCTGGCAGGTGATAATGTTTGGAAGTAAAGAACTTCCTTTGGGTGGTCTATTTCTATTTAGTTTATCATGGCTGGCTCCTACCATACCTTGTTTCAAAACAACAGCAACAGAAACAGCTGGGTTGTGGTTGGGCAAGCCTTTAATAAATACCAGCTATTGGGAAGCAAAGACAGGCAGATGTCGGTGGGTTCAAACCCAGCTTGGTTTACAAAATGAATTCTAGGCCAGCCAGGGCTACACAGTGAGTCTCTGTTTCAAACACCAAAATAAACTTTTTTGAAATTTTACATAAATCTATATGTGTGCATACAAGTGTGTGTGTTTAGCTAAGGTTCACTTGTGGAGGTTTGAGGACAGTTTTGTATAGTCAGTTCCTCTGGGTTTTTGTGATTGAACTCAGATCAAGGCTTTACAGCTCGTGTTTTTTACCTGCTAAACCATCGCACTGGCCCTGATTCACTATGTATGTGTATGTGTGTGTGTGTATGTATGTATGTGTGTGTGTATGTATGTATCTATGTATGTATGTGTGTGTATGTATGTATCCAGCTAGATTAAAGGTGTGCACCACTGAGAGGAAAAGTGTCAGGGGGCTCAGGTTCTCCAAGACCAGGTTCTCAGACCAAAGGAGATTTTTTTTTAAACTATTTATTTATTTATTATACAATATTGCAGGCCAGAAGAGGGCACCAGATGGTTGTGAGCCACCATGTGGTTGCCGGAAATTGAACTCAGGACCTTTGGAAGAGCAGGCAATGCTCTTAACCACTGAGCCATCTCTCCAGCTCCATTGAGACAGGATTTCTCTGTAGCTTTGGAGCCTGTCCTAGAACTAGCTCTTGTAGACCAGGCTGGTCTTGTACTCACAGAGATCCTCCTGCCTCCCAACTGCTGGGATTAAAGGCACGTGCCACCACCGCCCAGCTCTCCTCTGATTTTTAAAAGGAGATCTTGCTCTGTAGACGAGGATGGCCTCCAAAGTGCAACAGTCCTCTTTCTTGGGCTTTTCCCACAAGCTTGATGACATGAATTTAGTTCCCAGAACCCAAGTCAAAAAGCTAATGTGGTGGCTTAAGCCTTTCACCCCAGCGCTGCGGAGGAGGAAAGAATAGGATCCCTTCGGCTTACAGCCCAGCCAAAAAAGCCAAACTGGCAAGCTCCTTCAGTGAACTGAGAGATTTGTCTTTATTTTTTCTTTATTTATTTATTTATTTTGGTTTTTTGAGACAGCTTTGGAGAGCCTGTCCTGGAACTAGCTCTTGTAGACCAGGCTGGCTTCAAACTCACAGAGATCCGCCTGCCTCTGCCTCCCGAGTGCTGGGATTAAAGGCGTGCGCCACCACTGCCTGGCTAGGTTCTTATTTTTTTATGACAATAAGACGTGTCTGCTCCTGGCAGCACCAATCTACTTCAGAGAAGATACTAGGCATTGAAGAAAATCTGCATGAAGTTTACTTTGTAGCAATAGTAAGCCACTGGGCAAGAAAATGCCCCAGCCTCAACTGCTAATAGTGTGTTTCCTGCCTTAGGATCTGAGAGTAAAACAATCACACTGGTCAGTCTTATAGACCAGGTAATGAGAAAACACATCTTTAATCTCAGTAGTCACACTTGTTGCCACGGAAACTGGCCGTTGCACGCCTTTAATCACGGTGGTGCACGCCTTTTATCGCAACTCTGGAGAGGATTATGAAACAGGAGGAAACAGCTCTCAACACACAGTCTCATTCTGAGATTCCTGGAGGCAGGATTGCCATTTTGGACTGAGGTGGAGGTAAGAGCCAGTGGCTGGCTACTTTGCTTTTTGGATCTTCAGGTTGAACGCTGATTTCTTTCTCTGAGTTTTTATTACTTGTGCTTCATTGCACACACATAAATATACAGATATAATATATATATATTTAAAGGCTGGGTTTTGGTTCATTTCCTTTATTTTTGATGCAGGTCTGGCACATTTTGCCTAACAGTTGATGGGGTTGTGAGAATTTGGACTTTTGTTTGTTTATTTGTTTGTTTTGTGTTTTGAGCTTCTCTGTGTAGCTCTGGCTATTCTGAAACTCACTGTGTAGACTGGGCAGGCCTTTGCCTCCTAAGTACTGAGATTATTATTATTTATTTATTTTTTTTCGAGACAGGGTTTCTCTGTGGTTTTGGAGCCTGTCCTGGAACTAGCTCTTGTAGACCAGGCTGGTCTCGAACTCACAGAGATCCACCTGCCTCTGCCTCCCAAGTGCTGGGATTAAAGGCATGCGCCACCACTGCCCGGTTTACATTTTTTTTAAAAGATGTATTTATTTGTTATGTATAGTGTTCTGCTTATATGCATGCCTCCAGGCCAGAAGAGGGCACCAAATCTCATTACAGATGGTTGTGAGCTGGCATGAGGTTCTGGGAATTGAACTCAGAACCTTTGGAAGATCAGGCAGTGCCATCTGAGCCATCTCTCCAGCCTCCAGTCCCCAGTTTTTAAAGAAAAGATACAAAGTACAAAGTTGGGTGTGTCCATACAGGCCTTAACCCTAACACTTGGGAGTTCGAGGAAAAGGGATCCAACATCTTGGACTGCATAGTTCCAGGCCTGCCTGAACTGCAGGAGATCCTGTGTCAAAAGAATTCAACACCCCACCCCAAAAAAGAAGAAAAAAACACAGGGTACAGTTAGGGAGAAGGGCGGTGAGTGATGAGGGTTCATGAGGACTAGACCCATAGTAATCCGAGAAGAAGTTTTTTTTTTTTTTCCTGTAACCAAATAATATTAAGATATATTTTATGGGTGGTTGGAGAAATGGCTCAGTGGTTAAGAACATTGGGTGCTCTTCCAGAGTACCCAGGTTCTGTTCCCAGCCCCCACATGGCAGCTCACAACAGTTTGTAACACCAGTTCCAGGGATCTTCACACAGGCATACACTCAGGCAAAAACACCAATCAATGCATATAAAAATAAAAAAAATAAATTATTTTTTAAAAAAGATGTATTTTATGGATAAATTAAACAAAGATTCCAGAACTGAAATTTCATTCAGTTTTGTTGGTATTGAAGCAAGGTCTCATGTAGCCCAGGATGGCCTCAGACTTCCTGTGCAACGGATGACAGGCATGAGAAAGAAAAGTGTTAAGTTTTCACTTGTTTTGTGTGTGCGCACTTGTGTGTGCACCTTCCCGTCAGTCAGAGGACAGCTAGAAGGAATTGTTCCTAGAGATTCACGGTTCCTAGAGATTAGCCTCTGATCATCAGCCTTGCAGCAGGAGTGGCTCACTAGTTCTCCTGCCTCACCTCCTAGTGATGGAGTCACAGGGGAGCACCACTACATCTAGTTATTTGGTGCCTGTGGCAAACCTAGAGTTTTGTGCATGCTAGTCATGCATGCTGCCATCTGCTAGATCCCCAGCCCTAGAAAAGAAAATCTTTTTTTTTTTTTTTTTGAGACAGGGTTTCTCTGTAGCTTTGGAGCCTGTCTTGGAACTAGCTCTTGTAGACCAGGCTGGCCTTGAACTCACAGAGACCCGCCTGCCTCGGCCTCCCGAGTGCTGGGATTAAAGGCGTGCGCCACCACCAGCCAGAAAAATTTTAATACACAGCCCTGACACTCCCTTTGTAGATTAGGATGGCATTGAATTTACAGACACTGGCCTGCCTCTGCCTCCGAAGTGCTGTGATTAAGGGCATGGGCCACCACACCTAGCCATATATATATATATATTCTTGAGACAGGGTCTGGGGCAGCCCAGGACTACCCGTATAATCAAATCACTGGGGATTATCTGGGCCACCATAGTAAAAAATTTGAAATATTTTTTTTTTTGTTTTTTTGAGAAAGGGTTTTTCTGTGTAATATCCCTGACTGTCCTGGTACTCTTTGTAGATCAGGCTGGCCTTGAATTCATAGTGATCCTGCCTTTGTCTCCTAAGTGCTGTGATTCAGTGTGTCACCACGCTTGGTGGTTGAAATAAATTTTTTAAAGATTTTATTTATGTATTTATGTATTTATGTATTTATTTATGTATTTATTTATTTATTTATTTATTNTGAACTCACAGAGATCCTCCTGCCTCTGTCTCCCAAGTGCAGGGATTAAAGGCGTGCGCCACCACCACCCGGCTATTTATTTATTATGTATACAATATTCTGCCTGCATGTATGCCTGCAGGCCAGAAGAGTACATCAGATCTCATTATAGATGGCTGTGAGCCACCATGTGGTTGCTGGGAATTGAACTCAGGACCTCTGGAAGAGCAGCCAGTGCTCTTAACCTCTGGGCCATCTCTCCAGCCCTTGAAATAACGTTTAACTTATTAGATTATTTTATTTTTGTTAATGTCTGTGTGAGAAGGCATGTGCACAAGAGTGCAGGAGCCCTGGGAGTCAGAGGAAGGCCTCAGATCTTCAGTGCCTGGAGTTATAGGTGGTTATGAGCTTCCCAATGGGGCTCATCAAACTCAAGTCCTCTGGAAGAGCAATAAGAGTGGTCTTAACAACTGGGCCTTCTCTCCTGCCCCAAGACCTAATATTTTCAATAGTTAAACAAACAAAAAAAAACCCAAAAAACAAGCTTTTGTCGCAGAGTCCCTAATCAAAGTTACAATATTGGTCCATTTAATCCAAGACAGTCTGCAATGTAGGCACTGTTCCGCTCCTTTCACAACGCTCAAAGAACTAAGGCAGTGTGCACAAACCTTAAACACTAGCTTCAGGCCTGGCTAGGGAGCAAACGCCACCAGCACCAGAGATTAAAAGACCCCCTTCACCACAACCACCTGCAACGACCGAGGTTTCCCCTACCCCTCCACCTCAACGCGCCTGCGTCTCCCACCGTGACGTCGACGGCGCCCCGCCCCCTCCTGGAACGCGGAGCCGCAGAGCGGGCCGGCGGCCATTTTGTGAGGCGGCATCGGAGGTGCTTGGCTGCAGTGGGCTCCGGGAAGCCATTCGGGCTGGGGCTATCGGCCGCGGGGCTGAGGCACTCGCACGGGGGGTAACTCGGGTCTGGGTTCTGGTGCCGCGCAAGCTCTCCCCGGTAAGACTCCCGCAGCCCCGGAACGGGCGGGGCTGTGCGGGGCTCGAGCCGCCTCCTTGGTGCCCCGGGGCGGGGCCTTCCCAGGCCTCGGAGCCCGCGGCCGCGAGCGCCCTACACAAAGGGGTCTCTCCGAGGCTGCGGGGGTCCTGGGGTGCCGCTCACACTCTGTGGCCTCCGAGGATGCGAGAGGTGGAGCCGGCGTGCCGAAGTGGGGACGAGGCGGTAGCGGGGACGCCCCGGTGGTCTTGAGAGGGCAATCGGCCAGCCCTGGGTGGCCCCGCGGCCTGCGACCCGGGCGAGGGGGGGTTGCGATGATAACGCCTGCACGCAGGATGGGGAAGGTTTCCTGGGCTTCAAACGGAGCCGAGGTTTTAACTCCCACCTCTGCCCCGAAGTAAAGAGGTTTCAGTGGCCTACGGCCAGCAAAAGGGAACTATGTTAGGGTCACCTAGGGGGGAAGCTCTCCTGGAAGGCCGGGAACCGGTCACCTTCAGGACTTGAAGGTGCAGGGGCTTGCTTCGAAGTAGAAGTGCTTTCTACGTCTAGCGCGGAGGAGGGGCCTCCTAGGGAGTGTAGGGGATTCTGGAGCCGCCCTGTAGCTAAGGAGGAGGTGAGGAAGCCATAAGAGTTGTAGCAAGCATGGCAGGTCCTTGGTTCCCCAAATAGGGAAGGGGCTGTTACCTGCTGCACCTTCCCTGCACCTTTGGGGAGGAGCCACAGGGAGGAGGGAGGGTGGCTGCCTTAGCTGTCGGAAGGTTGGTGGAAGGTTGGTGGCGCTAGTTTGCAGCCGCGTGAAATAGGTGGGGAAGGCCTTTTAGGAGGTGCAGGTTAGTGATGGGGGAGGGATAGAGTAAGGTAGCGGGTTTGGTTGCCCGTTGGTAAGCGAGTGGGCTCGTGTGTGCATTTTATAGTGAAAAGTTTGAAGGCCTCCCGTGTGGTCTACTCAGGGTTAATCAGTGCAAAAGACTCTTTCATTCTGGTAGAAAGTGTATGTAGGGAATTCCAGGCTGTGTTGCAGCATTCTGGGTCCTAAAGCCTTCTTGACGCCTAGAGTCGCAGATGACTGTGTGCAGTTGGCAGGAATTGTCTTATGGTCTTTAAGATTAAGTTGGTGCCAGTCTTCATAACATGGCGGGAAAAACTAGGATGGCAACTGAAGGGAGAGATTGAGTGGATTTTCTTCAGGCTTCGTGGATAAGTGTGAAATGTAATTTTTGGTGAACCTCAGTCTTAAAAAATAAAAAATGTTCGAGACCTTGGTAACCAGCGTATACTGCAAGTGTTAAAGAGCATTTGCAGTTGGAAAAATTCTACGAAAATATTTATTAAAATTAATAGAAATATAAAACTGATGTACTTGTTTTTGAAATTTGTAACTTGTCGAGATGGAGACTTTTGGATTTGGTGGAAAGTGGTTGTGTCTGGACATCTTTCTAAGGATATTAAAAGTTGGAAGAACAACTGTTCACATAACTATCTTAATGCAATTTTTGAAGGAAATGTTTGTGTTTAGGTGAGTTCACAAGGCTTAGTGTGTATTGGGTAGTTTATCAAAATGTGTTGCATTTTTATATCACCTTATACTTGATTAAATGTTGGTCACTCTGGGTTGTAATGCATAATTTCAATTTTATGTTCAAATTCGTCAGGTGAATATGTGATGCTTTAGAAACCACTGGTTATTGTTCTAGGCTATTAGCAATACACTCCAGGCCTCTTTTACTCTTTTGTGACATGTTGAATGTTTTGATCGACTGCATATTGAAAGTTTTGGACTTCTTGGTACTATTTTTAGGTATAAAACTTCACTTTTATACTTGTGCATTATACCGTGGGTCAGATACTAGAATCCAGTGCCAGCATTGATATAGTCTTACTCTGGTTTGCAGAAAGCCACGCCACTGTTTGGTTTGTGGAAATTTGATTGTTTTTTGTTTGTTCCTCATTGCAGATAGAATCTTGTTAGGTAGCTTAGTCTGACATTGAACTATTAAGCGTCTGGATTCACTGGGATAGTAGTTGGCTGGCAATATTTAGTTTGAGTAAATGCTTTCTTCTGAAAATGTTGTTAGTAATTGATTGCACAATGTATACTTTTTGATATCTCTCCCAAAAAATGCAGTGTCCAGTTTAAAATCTAACTCATTGCATACTTTTAGTTTTTAATTGTATGGGTGTTTTGCCTACATGTATGTCTTACGTTTCATGTTCATGCCTGCTGAACTCAGGCTATAAGAGCTCGTGTCAGATCCCATGGAACTGGAGTTATAGATGGTTGCTGGGAATTGAACGTAGGTCCTCTGGAAAAGCAGCCTGTTTGGTCTCACCAGGCCTAGTCTACTTAATTATTCTTAATGAATAAAACTCATAAAAATGAATGCTTGCTTAAAGTCTTAGGTTAGAGACTACACAGAGAAAAGAATTTGACTTGTAGTTCTAGCGGTTTCACTACCAACCACCTGTGTATCCTTTGGTTTGCTGAATTTTAGGTTTAAAGTCACAGTGAAAGTAGATGTAGTTAGTTAGGCTAGAAGCAATATTTTTGTTTTGAAATATAAATGAATTAAAAAGGACATTTTTTGTTGGTATCAATAATAACAATATTAAAATCTTTCTGGTAGGAGGGGCATCTTATTTCAAATGTCTTGATTTACTGCCTCTGAGTACTAGAAAGGACATTCATGTGAAAATTTAGTATTATACATTTTTATCAGTGTCAGAAAATTATATTAGTAAGAATGGTCCCAGGATCTACAGTGTGTTTTATTTGGTGATGGGGACAAACTCCAGGGGATGAAGTGTGGTTTCATGGTGTCTATGATAACATTGTGCCCGTTGTAATAGAAACTTTGTTGCTGGTCTCTGAGGTGAATAATTCAGGGGTTATTGGGATTTTTCTTTCTTTTGGATCTTAAGCATGTAGCTCTGCTTTACCCTGATTCCTGTGAAGAGTGATGCCTGATGAAAAGTGGAAAAGCTGTAGTTTTAGTGTATTGTACCTTTATAAACTTTTAGTTTATATCTTAGTAACGGAAAGGTTTGTTGATGGACATTTTACCTTGAAGTTTCAAATAATTGGCATAGTTGGTAAATAAAGTTTATTTCGTCAAGCCGGGCAGTGATGGCACAAGTCTTTAATCCCAGCCCTTGGGAGGCAGAAGCAGGTGGATAACTGTGAGTTTGAGGCCAGCCTGGTCTACAAGAGCTAGTTCCAGGACAGGTACCAAAGCTACAGAGAAACCTTTCTCAGGAAAAAAAAAAAAAGGTTTATCTTGTCTTAATATGCAAATGCTTATATTTATGTTTGTATCTGGTATCTGCTGTATTGAAGCAACATCTGTTAGGAAATGAAGTGAAAAATACACTAAACAAGCTTGTTTTAGGTCTTTTAAACTATGTCAGCGAATCATTGGCAAACTGGGGTCATTTTTCTTTTGGCCTGTCCCTATACTTTATATGTATATAAAAATGTGTATATTTATAAGAGTCCCTCTGTGTAGTCCAGACCAACCTCAAACTCTCAGTCTTTTCCACCTCCTAAGTGCTAACATTGCTAACATTGCATATGTACATTGTCTAGCTACGATACCTTTTTTTTTTTTTTTCTTTTTTGAGACAGGGTCACACTGTGTAGCCCTGGCTGTCCTGGAACAACTTCTATAGACAAGGCTGGCTTTGAACGCTAGACATCTACCTGGCTCTGTCTTCGAGCTTTGGGATCAAAGGCACATACCGCCACATATGGTCTAATACTTTTTTTTGCATAAAATTTTTTTATTCATGTGCTTCCAAAGTTTACCAGAGCTTCGGGTGAGTGGGAAAAGTTTTTTTTTAGTTTCGGATCTTGTGTTCAATTAGGTACTAGCTGACATTTTAGCACATAGGAATAAGCAGACTTTTAGAAAACAGTGCTACCTCTGTTGTTTGTGGTCTTCAGGCTGGAGAGATAGTTCAGAGATATTTCCAGAAGACCAGGGTCAATTCCCAGAACTTAAATGGTAGCCCAGAGCCATATGTACCACCAGTTCCAGAGGATATGGCATCCTCTTCTGGCCTCTGCCAGTATTTTGTGCATGTGATGTAGGTATGTCTATACACATAAAATAATAGAAATAGTTTTTTGAACTGATAAAAATAACTGGTCTTTACAAAGTGAGTTGAAACAAAAGTGCCGCAGTTTTCAGTTTCCAGTTTCCTGTCGCCTTACTTGTGAAGGACAAGCTGTGATTAAAAAAGGTTCTGCAGTTTGTTACTTAGCCCTGATGTGTGGGCGGTGTGACACACACCTTTCATCCCAGCAATCGGGAGGCAGAGGCAGGCGGATCTCTGTGAGTTCCAGGACTGAAAAAAAACCAAAAGCCCTGATGTGTATAATTCTCCTTGGTATAGGGATGCTTCCGATAGTGTGGAATTTGGATTACACAAATTGAACTACACATTTGCTGAGATCAGATGGGCTTTCAACATTTCTTGATGTAATAAGAATTTTCCTTATTAAATTCTTGGAACCTTGTAGATATAGGGCTTTCGCTTTGGGTGTAGCTGGCTGACCTAAATTTATCCTTCTCTGGGTAAACATGGGATGTCTGAAAGGGAACAAAAAACCATTAGAAACCTCAGTTCCCTACTATGTGGAAGATATGCCCCAGGCCCATACCTTGTGTTTTGTTCCTACCCCCCCCCCTTTTTTTTTTGAGACAGGATTCTCATTATATCGTGCTGGACTTAAATTTCCTATGCAGTCTATGCTGGCTTTGAACTCAGGATCCTAGCACTCTGTGAGCAGAGACAGGTGGATCTCTGAGGCCATCCTAGTCTACAGAGCGAGTTCCAGGACATGCTCCACAGCTACACAGAGAAACCCTGTGTCCAACCCCCCCCCAATTTTTTTTAATTTGTTTTATTTTTGGTGATAAAAATTACTACTATGGCTTACTTGTTCTCAAATAATTTAGCAGTATCATTCAGATAAGTAGTTTTGTTGGTAATCTTAGTATGAGAGAGTGGGTAGGGTTTTCTTATTTTCTGAAGTTAAAGATGGCTCTTTGAAACTGTGGTTCAGTGTATAAATCTGGAAGCATGAGGACCCTAGAGTTCATGTAAAGAGAAAAGAGGTAGTGTCATCTGTCACTGCAGTGCTCCTATGGGGAGATGGGTGGTAGAGACAGTCCTGGGAAGTTCACGGACCAGCTAGCCTGAAGTATTACAGCTGGAAAAAAAAAGCCATTTCTCAAGGTGGAAGGCAAGTACTGAAACCCAAGATCTTCTGACATCCCCCAAACAGGGTTTCTCTGTGTAGCCCTGGCTGTCCTGGAACTAACTCACTCTGTAGACCAGGCTGGCCTAGAACCAGGAGATCCACTTGCCTCTGCCTCCCAAGTGCTGGGATTAAAGGTGTGCACCACCACCGCCCAGCAGATTTTTTTAAATCACTATTTTAAAAAATGGTGCTTTATAATTCCAGCATGGACTACAGGGTGAGACCTTTCCCCAAAACAAACTTTCAGTGGGTCTTTGTGGCACATACCTGTAATCTAGCACTTGAGACAGGAGGATCAGCTACTTACTGAGTTTGAGACTAGGTTGAAGTAACTGAGACTTGTTTCCAAAACAAAATGAACAATTAGTGTATTTGAGCCAGAAGGATCACCAGCCTGATTTTAAAAAGTAAAATAAAATAATAGGGCTGATAAGATGACTCAACTTATATCCAAGCCTGATAATCTGAGTTCCAGACCTGGGACCCACAAGGTAGAAGGTGAGAACCAATTTTCAGAGTTGTGTAATTTTCACATGCATTCTGTGGCATGCACACATGTGCACACACATTACATGCATACTTACATACAGTAAATTGAGAAATTTGAAATAAAACGTTGAACTGAGGATAGAGCTCAGGGTAGAGGGCTTGCCTAAAATATATTAGGTTTTATTCAGTTGAGGACTGCTTTCACCCTCTCCCCTCCAAAAAAGATTAATTAAAATATATTTTTAAATGATCTTTTAAATATAATTAGGGGGCCGAAGAGAGGGCTCAGCCCTGGCTCCTCTTCTAGAGGATCTGGGTTTGATTTCCAGCACCCAAATAGCGGCTTACAGCTGTATGTAGCACCAGTCTCAGAACCTGAAGCCCTCTTCTGGCCTCTAGGTGCCAGGCGTGCACATGGTGCACATACATAAATACATAAGTACAGCCATACACATAAATCATTGAATTAAAAAAATACAGTCAATTGGTTGTATGTATTGCTTGTGAATTGTTAATAGCTTCACTAGTTTGGAAGAAATTATTCTGAAAGATAAGTACCCTTCTACCCTGTCTGTGTTTTGGAAAATATTATTGTATTACTATATACTATGACATTTGCTGGAGAAATATTTTTGAGACGGAGTTGCTGTTGGCTTAGGTTGCTCTTAGAACTCAGTATGTAGCCCAGGTTAGTCTCAGAATTAGTGTTTTAGTCCTGCCTCCTGATGCTGAGGTTACAGATATGCTTTAGATAGTTTTTTTTAAACAAGCTTTTTTGGAATTATTTTGAAAGAAATCTCATGTGTTGAATATAGTGAAATCAGTGCTCAGAGACAGAACTTGTATTTCAGTTGTATTGTGATCTGTGATATTTTGATGCAAAGGTAATACATTTGAAAGAGTAATTGCTGTGGTTTCTGTGAGTATCCCCGACCTGCTGACAGTTTGTCCAGGAATTGCTCTATGTAAATTTGTGCTTTTTCATTAGCCGTTTGATGAAAACTTAGGAAAATAAGTTGAGGTTGAATATATTAATAGACTTATGGAATTTTCTGAATTATAAACATTAAGTGATCAAAAAGCAATTACCATTCGAAGCTGAGCTTTAGTACTATTTTTATATTTATTTTTTTTGGCTATATGGCATATTCTTTATATAAATACCTGATGGCATAGTCTTGATAGAATGGTTCTCAGACTTGAAAGCAGTATCACGTTAAACATGTGTGGGTCTTTGGTATCTCTTTTTTTTTTTTTTTTTTTTTTTTTTTTTTTTTTGTTTTTTTTTTTTTTTTTTTTTTTTTTTGAGACAGGGTTTCTCTATGGTTTTGGAGCCTGTCCTGGAACTAGCTCTTGTAGACCAGGCTGGTCTCAAACTCACAGAGATCCGCCTGCCTCTGCCTTCCGAGTGCTGGGATTAAAGGTGTGCGCCACCATCGCCCGGCTGGTATCTCTTTTCTTTAAAAAAAAAAAAAAACCTATACATTCTTATGCAGTACTCCGCTGGTTTCATACTTAACTCTCTTTCATAATGTACAGTTCAGTGTGGCCTGTGCGTGTTTTGTTTCCTGCATTGATTTTTGCCTCCATTTATTCTCTATTGCAGTCTAAAAGTTGGTTTTAATTGGTTGCCCACAGGATTGACTTGGCCTCTACTTCTTAAGAAAATACATCTCTTGTTTTACAAGGTAAGAGATTTTGAATAGGCTTATTTTTATACAAAATAAAATGAGATATCTTATCAAGAAATAAGAAAGAAGATGTAGTAACCTGTGTGTTTGTATGTGTATGTGTGTTTACTTAGAAGCATATCTGGGGGAGAGGGTAGAATGAGTATTTGTTTCCTCTGAGAGTCTGTTTTATTTACATGGATGCATTTCTTATTACTAGACAGTAAGCTTCGTGCCCTCCTCCGAAGCATTATAGATGGATGGTAAATACAGTGCTTCTTGGTATGGTTATTAATATTCCCTAGAAATACAGGTATAGATGTTAGGTGATAGTTTACAGAGTATGAATTTTAAACCTTAGCAATTGAATTTAACTTTTTGTTGAAGGGAACAAGCGAGACTCAAGTTCAGGTTAAGGTTTCCTATCATGCAGATACTTAGTAGCAGAGTAGCAGATGCCCTTTCATGCTTTTCAAAACCTAACAATGTTTTCTTGTCAGATAGCTTTAGGAGCAAGTCTTGTGCTCTGCTTGGTTTGATTCTCCAGCCCCTTTTCCAGCTGGCGATTTAAGGCAGGTTATTAATAATTGAAATGTTTTTGTGGATGCATTGTACCGAAGACTTAATTAATCTCTTAATATGGCTTAAAAATTTACTGTGAATGTCATTTAGGCTTGTGTTTAATCTGCGTTCTTGGGACTATTTAAAGTTCTCATCTTATTGTTTAATTGCAGACTAAAGTATCTGTTTCTCAGGTTTTGAATACCTGACTTCTGTATGATGTTTTCCCCTTAGAAAGTGGTAGAACATTTTATTTTGAAATTAAACAGAGTCCCATCACAATTTGCACTTAAATGTTTCATACTCAAGCCGGGCGGTGGTGGCGCACGCCTTTAATCCCAGCACTCGGGAGGCAGAGGCAGGCGGATCTCTGTGAGTTCGAGACCAGCCTGGTCTACAAGAGCTAGTTCCAGGACAGGCTCCAAAACCTAGAGAAACCCTGTCTCGAAAAACAAACAAACAAAAAAAAACAAAAAAAGTTTCATACTCAGTAAGAAATGTAAACTTGTCTCAGTTATTTGGAAATGGCCTGATAAACTTTCATATTACCTACTAAATAGATAATCGAGAAAGTCTGTTGGTGATATTTATTTCTTTTTTAGTTGTATGTGTGCTTGCGTGTGTTGGTGCTTGCAGTGACACATATGGGGAAGTCATAGGACAACTTGCCGGAGTCAGTTGTCCCTTTCTACCATGTAGATCCCAGGGATTAAACTCAGGTTTTTCCTACCTGAGCCATCTTACCAGCCCTCTTGTTAACTCTTGAGGTCCATACCCGAAAAGCTTTATTCACCACACCCGTTTTCAGTGCTTTATGATGGTCTCATAGAATATTTTCTCTCCGCTAGTCTATCATTCTTGATTAAATTTGAAGATTGCTTTTTATCTTTGTATAATTGTGTGAGAACTAGGGGAATAAGTCAGTTTGGTGAAGTATTTGCTTAGCAAGCACAACTTGGCTAAATTCCCAGTATCACTTAAACTGGGTATTAGGTAGCACATCCCAGCACTGAGGAGATGAAGGTAGGAGCATCCAGAAGTTCAGGGTCATCTGTTTATACAGCCAGTGTAAGAGACCCTATCTCAAAAAAGGAAGTCATACTTGCGTAGTCAAAGAGACGAGAGGCGAGACAAACCAGTAAGAAGTTAACAGGCAGAATTTGTCATCATTTCATTGTGTTGGTTCTGCTTGTGTCCTAAGATGCAAAGGTCAGTGACTCTTAACAGTCTACAAATAGAATGTGATTTTAAATATCCTGTTTGATTATGTTTGTTTGAGTTTTGAAATTTCTTCAGATAATAGTATACAGTGAGGTGGATTTTTGTGGTTTTGGTTGTTCAAAAAGTTTTAAAATAGAACATATAACCAGGAATGATGGTATACCTTTTGATCCCAGCACCTAGGAGGTAGAGGCAGAGGCAGGTGGATCTCTGTGAGATGGAGGACAGCTGGTCTCCTTATGGAGTTCCAGGTTTTCTGAGGCTACTTAATAAGACCATGTCTCAAAGTAAACAGAGAAGATAAGTGAGTGAGTGAGTGTGTGAGTGTGTGTGTGTGTGTGTGTGTGTGTGTGTGTGTAGAAACAAATAGGAAAAAAACCTATCAAAACCAAAGAATATATTTCTATTTTGTATAGTAATTATAATATTGTGATTTAATTAGATTTTATTACATTAATTAGGGTTTGTACATTGAAGAATTCCTTCCATTGGTTTGCATAAGCCTTAGAACTTATAGCAGGCAACCTTGTCCTTTCTAATGTTCTTACATGATAAGTAATTAAACTAGGTCTCATACAATTAAAATTTGCCTGAGGTCTCAGAACCAGTTTAATAGGATTATATTTAAAACATGATTGATCACATTAGTTTCAAATTATCATTTTTCTAATCCCCAAATTTTGATTCCTATTCTTTTACTAAAGTAGAAAACATTAAAACTTAAATGCAGCCAGGCGGTAGTGGCACATGCCTTTAATCCCAACATTCTAGAGGCAGAGACAGGCGGCTCTGTGAGTTTGAAGCCAGCCTGATCTACAGAGTGAGTTCCAGGAGAGCTCCCAAAGCTACACAGAGAAACCCTGTCTTGAAAAACAAAACAACTAAAAAAACCAAAATATTGAAATGCTAATGCATTTCACAATGTACCACAATGGCAACAGGAACAATCAGTCAATAAATGTTGAATGGAAAGAGGGCCTGCTTTTGGTCCTAGGCCCCACCGCTAGCTTACATCTGAAATAATCACACAGAAACTATTCATTTAAACACTGCCTGGACCATTAGTTTTAGCCTCTTATTGGCTAACTCACATCTTGATTCAACCCATTTCTAATAATCTGTATAACACCATGAAGTTGTCGCTTACCGGGAAAGATTACAACAAGCGTCAGTCCCAGGCAGGAGCTTCATGGCGTCTCATTGTCTGTTCTTCTTCCCAGCATTCATTCACATCTGTCTACTTGCCTATCTAAGGGCTGCCCTATCAAAAGGCCAAGGCAGTTTCTTTATTCAACCAATGAAAGCAACACATAGACAGAAGAACCTCCTACACCAAATAAATATTTGAAAGTTTTGATACCAGATTAAAACTTGGGTGAAACTTTTATTTAAAAAATAAAAATTTTAAAATATTTATTTATTATGCATACAATATTCTGTCTGTGTGTACGTCTGCAGGCCAGAAGAGGGCACCAGACCTCATTACAGATGGTTGTGAGCCACCATGTGGTTGCCGGGAATTGAACTCAGGACCTNGAAGAGGGCACCAGACCTCATTACAGATGGTTGTGAGCCACCATGTGGTTGCCGGGAATTGAACTCAGGACCTCTGGAAGAGCAGGCAATGCTCTTAACCACTGAGCCATCTCTACAGCCCCCAAAATAAAAAAATTTTTAAAAAGATTTAAATTACGTATGTCTTTGTACACATGAGTGCAGGTACTTGTGCAAGCCAGATGAATGAGAGCCCCTGTGGCTGAAGTTAAAAAGCAGCTGTATTCCTCCTTGGAACTGAACTCTGGTTCCTTAGAAGAGCAGTTTGAGCTGCTCAGCTATCTTTCTACCCCTATTTTAAAATTTTATTTTTATTTCATGTGTATGAATGGTTGCCTACGTGTATGTGTATGCACCTAGCAAGGACAGAAGAAGGAGTTGAAACCCCTGAACTATGTGTTTGTGAGCTACTATACTACATAGATGCTGGGAATTAAACATGGGTCCTTTTTTTTTTTTTTGGTTTTCTGTCCTGGCACTAGCTCTGTAGACCAGGCTGGTCTCGAACTCACAGAGATCTGCCTGCCTCTGCCTCAACATGGGTCCTTTATAGGAACACGTGATCTTTATCACCGAACCATCTCTCCAGTCCCCTTATTATTTTGAAGCGGTTTCATGTAGCTCAGGCTGACCTTAAATTGGCTGTGTAGCCAAGTAGTCAAGTATGACTTTAGACTGATCCTCTTGTGACTAACTCTCCCATGCTAGGATTGCAGGTATATGCCTCCATACTCAGTACCTAGTTAATGAGGTGATGGGACTGAACCAAAATCCTCATGGATGCCAAGCAATCACTCTACCAACTAAGCTACATTTCCAGCCCATATTGTTGCTACACTACTTTTTTTTTTTTTTTTTTTTTTTTGGCTATGGTATCTCACTATTTAGCTCTGACTGTCCTGGAACTCACTGTAGACCAAGCTGGCCTCAGATTTACAGATATCCGCTTGCCTCTGCCTCCCAAGTGCTGCCCTATTACTATTATTAAAGAATTACTTTATGTATGTAAACATTTTGTTATGTATATATGTGTAACGCATGTTCCTGGTGCTCATGGAAGACAGAAGCAAGGATCAGATCTCCTGGAACCAAGTTAGAGGTGGTTGTGAGCTACTGTGAGGGTGCTGGGCCTCAGTTTCTCAGTAAGAGCAGTGAACACTCTTAACTGCTGATCCATTTCTCCAGCTGAACCTCATAATTATTATTTTACAATTATTTACTTGTGTGTGTGTGTGTCTAAGTTGATTCTCTCCCTTAATTCATCTCCTGGGGATGGAACTCAAGTCTTCAGTATTGGCAGCAAGCTGAACCATCTCACCAAGCCCCTTCCCTATCCTCCTTTTATGTATTCATTCATTCATTCATTCATTCATTAATTCATTTATTGGTTTTTCGAGACAGGGTTTCTCTGTGGTTTTGGAGCCTGTCCTGGAACTAGCTCTTGTAGACCAGGCTGGTCTCGAACTCACAGAGATCCGCCTGCCTCTGCCTCCCAAATGCTGGGATTAAAGGCATGCGCCACCACCGCTCGGCTTATTTATTTTTTTGAGTCAAGTTTTGCTAGGAGATCAGTGAGCAACAAGAGATTCAACAGGAGTTGTTAAGTTGGGTCAGAGGCCCTAATCGTGAATTGTACATTAATATGTAATCTATGATACTGCTCTGGGATTCAAGATCCTCCTGCCTCAACCTCTCAAGTACTGGGATAATTTGCATCCACCACCATACTGAGCATTTGGGGAATTGGGGATGGATCCCAGAACTTTATGAGTGCTAGGCAAACATTCTACCAACTGATCTATTTTGTTTGTTTCTTTGAAACTGAATCTCACTATGAAGCCCTCACTGGCCTGAAACTTTTTTTTTTTTAAAGATTTATTTATTTATTATGTATACAACATTCTTTCCATGTATGTTTGTATGCTAGAAGAGGGCACCAGATCTCATTATAGATGGTTGTGAGCCACCATGTGGTTGCTGGGAATTGAACTCAGGACCTTTGGAGGAGCAGGCAATGCTCTTAACCACTGAGCCATCTCTCCAGCCCCTGAAACTCTTATGTAGAGCAGAATGGCTTCAATCCCACGGAAATCTACCTCTCAAGTGCTGGGATTAAAGGCAGATCCATCTGTCTGGCCCTAGGTGTTTGTTTGTTTGTTTTTAAAGTTTTTTTTTTTGGTTTTTCTAGACAGGGTTTCTTAGTAGCTATGGAGCCAGTCCTGGACCTCACTCTGTAGACTCAAATTAGCTTCAAACTCACAGAGGTCCTCCTGCTTCTGCCTTCCGAGTGCTAGGATTAAAGGTGTATGCCACCACTGCCTGGCTTTAAAGTTGTTGTTCAATGCAAAATTTGGTAGAATCACTCACTGGACCTGAGATTTGGTTAAATAGCCATGGTGAATAATGGTGTGATAGGTTCCACTTTAGGGTAATAAATACAGGTTAACTCAGATTTTTGCTATTATATTTAGTATTTCTTTGGATTCTTAATATGTATTAACTTTGCTTATAGTAAATTCAGATAGAGAGTGTTTGTGCATTCATGCACACATGTGCGTGTACACATGTGCACATAAATAAGCCTGTATGTACAGGTAATTGCTGAAAGATGATGTCAGGTACTCCATTGTTCTTTGCCTTTTTTTTAATATTTATTTATTTATTATGTATACAATGTTCTGTCTGTATGCCTGCAGGCCAGAAGAGGGCACCAGACCCCATTACAGATGGTTGTGAGCCACCATGTGGTTGCTGGGAATTGAACTCAGGACCTTTGGAAGAGCAGGCAATGCTCTTAACCTCTGAGCCATCTCTCCAACCCCTGCCTTATTCTTTTGATAGATATCTCTTACTATACCTGGAACTAGACTGACAGTTGGGGATTCTAGGCAGTTTCAAATGTATAAAGCCACACTTTGTGGATGCCGGGCTAGAACTCATGTTCTTAGAATTGTACATACAGAAAGTGCTCTCTTACTTACTGAATAATCTCTGCAACCCCAGATAGTTCTTTGTTTTAATAAAACTATAAAACAAATTCAGTGTTTTGCTACGAAATATGGAATCTGTTATCATTGGTGATTTCTGGTGCTAAGGATTGAACTCAAGTCCTTGTGAATGCTTTTCACATTTGAGATATGTCTTTCATTTGAGATGTGAACCTACTTTATTGTTAGGTGTTTGTAATTCAGGAACATTCCAGTTTTCTGTTTCTTTTGGGTTTTGAGATTGAGCTTTATAAAGAATCACTCTTATAACTATGAAATGGTAATGTTTTAAAGGAAGAGGCTAAATCAGTTTTAAGTATTAATTTTTGATGCATCCTTTGTATGATTCCCCCCTATAGATTTTTATGCATTTCTTCTAAATCTCACTGAAAGTTTAGTGCTCTGAATAATGTTTATGGTGACATTATCCTATAGTTTTTCTTGAATCTTTTGAGTCTTGGGCTGAACCTCTTTATTGCAGTTGTTCAGATCTTTCGATGATTTAAATTAAAGACATTGTGATAGCTTGAGGGAATGTTTGTGGGATAATATGGTAGCTGGTCATTCTTGCACCTAAAAACTTGGTATAATAAAAAGGAGTCTGACATGGCCGTTGCCTTTTCTCATCTGCAGGTGTGTGTGGTTTCAGCGCAGCATGGCTGTGGTCATCCGCTTGCAAGGTCTCCCAATTGTGGCGGGGACCATGGACATTCGCCACTTCTTCTCTGGATTGACCATCCCTGATGGGGGCGTGCATATTGTAGGGGGTGAACTGGGTGAGGCTTTCATCGTTTTTGCCACTGATGAAGATGCAAGGCTTGGTATGATGCGCACAGGTGGTGCAATTAAAGGGTCAAAAGTAACACTGTTATTGAGTAGTAAAACAGAAATGCAGAATATGATTGAACTGAGTCGTAGGCGTTTTGAAACTGCCAACTTAGATATACCACCAGCAAATGCTAGTAGATCAGGACCACCACCTAGCTCAGGGATGAGCAGCAGGGTAAACTTGCCAGCAACAGCACCCAACTTTAATAATCCTTCGCCAAGTGTAGTTACTGCTACCACTTCTGTTCATGAGAGCAGCAAAAACATACAGACATTTTCCACAGCCAGCGTAGGAACTGCTCCTCCAAGTATGGGGACTTCGTTTGGGAGTCCAACATTCAGCTCAACCATTCCGAGTACAGCTTCTCCAATGAAAACGGTCCCACCACCACCAATTCCTCCAATTCCAGCGATGCCATCTTTGCCACCGCTGCCATCCATTCCCCCAATACCAGTTCCTCCTCCAGTACCAACATTGCCTCCTGTGCCTCCAGTGCCTCCCATTCCCCCAGTCCCTTCGGTGCCACCTATTAACCCATTGCCACCCATGTCAGGCATGCCACCCTTGAATCCACCACCTGTGGCACCTCTACCTGCTGGAATGAATGGCTCTGGAGCACCTATGAGTCTGAACAATAATCTGAACCCTGTGTTTCTGGGTCCATTAAATCCTGTTAACCCTATCCAGATGAACTCTCAAAGCAACGTGAAGTCACTTCCCATCAACCCTGATGATTTGTATGTCAGTGTGCATGGAATGCCCTTTTCTGCAATGGAAAATGATGTCAGAGAGTTTTTCCACGGGCTTCGAGTTGATGCAGTACATTTGTTAAAAGATCACGTAGGTCGAAATAATGGGAATGGATTGGTTAAGTTTCTCTCACCTCAAGATACATTTGAAGCTTTGAAACGGAACAGAATGCTGATGATTCAACGCTATGTGGAAGTCAGTCCTGCCACAGAGAGACAGTGGGTAGCTGCTGGAGGTCATATCACTTTTAAACAAAGTATGGGGTCTTCTGGACAAGCCCATCCCCCTCCACAGACACTTCCAAGGTCAAAATCGCCCAGTGGGCAGAAAAGGTCACGGTCAAGATCACCACATGAGGCTGGTTTTTGTGTTTACTTAAAAGGGCTACCATTTGAAGCCGAAAACAAACATGTCATTGATTTTTTTAAGAAGTTGGATATTGTGGAAGATAGTATTTATATAGCTTATGGACCCAATGGGAAAGCAACTGGTGAAGGCTTTGTAGAATTCAGGAATGATGCTGACTATAAGGCTGCACTGTGCCGTCATAAACAATACATGGGCAATCGCTTTATCCAAGTTCATCCAATTACTAAGAAAGGTATGCTAGAAAAGATAGATATGATTCGAAAACGACTTCAGAACTTCAGCTATGACCAGAGGGAAATAGTGTTAAATCCAGAGGGGGATGTCAGTTCTGCCAAAGTCTGTGCCCATATAACAAACATTCCATTCAGCATTACCAAGATGGACGTTCTTCAGTTCCTAGAAGGAATCCCAGTGGATGAGAATGCTGTACATGTTCTTGTTGATAATAATGGGCAAGGTCTAGGGCAAGCACTGGTTCAGTTTAAAACTGAAGATGATGCTCGTAAATCTGAACACTTACACCGTAAAAAACTGAATGGGAGAGAAGCTTTTGTTCATATAGTTACCCTAGAAGATATGCGAGAGATTGAGAAAAATCCCCCAGCCCAAGGAAAAAAGGGCTTAAAGATTCCTGTTCCAGGTAATCCTCCAGTACCAGTGATGCCTAGTACAGGGATGCCTGCTGCTGGAATACCCGGTGCTGGGATACCTGGTGCCGGAATGCCGGGTGCTGGAATGCCTAATGCGGGTATGCCCACTGCTGGAATGCCTGGTGCTGGGATGCCCAGAGCTGGAATACCTGGTGCCGGAATACCTGGTGCCGGAATACCTGGTGCTGGAATACCTGGTGCCGGAATACCTGGTCCCGCAATGCCCGGTCCAGCAATACCCGGACCAGCAATACCCGGTCCCGCCATGCCTGGTCCTGCAATGCCTGGTCCCGCGATACCCGGTCCCGCAATGCCTGGTGCCGCAATACCTGGTCCTGCTATGCCCGGTGCTGGCATTCCCACTGCAGGAGGAGAAGAGCATGTCTTCTTGACTGTAGGATCGAAGGAGGCCAATAATGGGCCGCCATTTAACTTCCCTGGTAATTTTGGTGGGCCGAATGCCTTTGGACCACCACTTCCCCCTCCAGGATTAGGAGGTGCCTTTGGTGATGTTAGGCCTGTTATGCCTTCAGTTGGAAACAGTGGTTTGCCTGGCCTAGGACTGGAAGTTCCAGGTTTTGGAGGTGCACCAAATAATTTAAGTGGGCCGTCAGGATTTGGGGGGATCCCTCAGAATTTTGGAAATGGCCCTGGTAGTTTAAGTGCTCCTCCTGGTTTTGGAAGTGGACCCCCTGGTCTTGGAAACGTTCCTGGGCATTTGAGTGGGCCTCCAGCATTTGGGCCTGGGCCTGGGCCTGGCCCAATACATATTGGGGGTCCCCCTGGCTTTGCAGCTAGCTCTGGAAAACCAGGACCTACAATAATCAAGGTGCAGAACATGCCTTTTACTGTATCTATTGATGAAATTTTAGATTTCTTCTATGGTTATCAGGTAATCCCAGGTTCAGTATGTTTAAAATACAATGAAAAAGGTATGCCTACAGGTGAAGCCATGGTGGCCTTTGAATCGCGGGATGAAGCCACTGCTGCCGTCATTGACTTAAATGATAGGCCTATAGGTTCGAGAAAGGTAAAGCTTGTTTTAGGGTAGCCGTTCACATCAGTTCTTTAGGGTATATCTTCATGTTGCTGTGATTAATGCATCCAGATTGTTTTCCTAGTATTTCCAGGTTAGAACCTGTGGATTGTTTCTATTGCAGATAGATTGGTTTCTATAACACAGAGCATTGGTTGGCTGTTTACAACCCACAGAATAAACATTGCAGTTTGTTACAGTAAAGCTATCTGGAGGGAACACCAAAAATAATTAGGGCATACCAGTAGAAACCATTTCTAAAACTTGTTGATCTTAAAAGCTTATCAAGGAATCTAGATTGGCTTCTTTTATACCACATGGGATGAAAAAGATAGAAACAAGAGTAGTGCTCTTGCCAGTTGCTGACAACTAGAAGTTGGCTACTTTTGCAATTTGATTTAAAGTTAGACATATTTGCTTTGTTATAGGGTCAAAGCTTTGTCTACAACCTATATTTTCTTTTAAAATTGAATAAAGTCTCTGTATCTGGATTCATTGTATGTACCTTTATTGCTTCTTGAGGGTTCTTGCTGTATAGATAGTCCTGCTTCAGATGTTGCCGCTATTTGCCTAATTGACTCACTTGTAATGAGTACAGCTACTTCGTTGGTTTTTAATTAATTTCTAATATAAAAACTCCACACTTGGTTTGTGCTATATAACCCTGAACTTTGATTTCTAATGTCACACTTATGATTGTGTGGAATGACTTTTACCATAAAAATAAACTATGGAGTCCTCTTCTGGCCTTTTTTGGTTTGACCGCTAAGTTTTATTAGTTTAGTAAGTTTAAAATTGTTTATATTGTTTGGATGGTAAGGGAAACCAGAAACTACTTTTTTAGTAATCAGTGTTTAGGTGTTTGATTTGAAGTCCTTATTGTGATGGACTAATTTAGCAAATTGCTTTTGTCCCAATTTTAGGTGACATTTGGAACAAAGGGGTCCATAAGAAAGAGCAGTCTATCTTGGAATTTAAAACTGAAGTTGAAGTTGGTAGTTTGTTAGCATTATTAGTGTTGTAGAATGTAAGATCCCTAAGGTGGACTGTAGGTTGGTGTGTGCTTAATTCTGTCAACTTGGAAGCTTTTGGTGTAGTTGTTCGATCACGAGCCTGTTCACAAATATTCTTATGCAGAGTACAGCTATCAGAGGAGAGAACTGAGATGACTCCTTGCGTTTTCATTTTCTTTCCTTTTGGCAATCGGGGCACCAAAGTAGGGGATCACATAGACTTTGGTTGGCTAAATGTCCTTTTTATAAAAGTATTTGGTTCATTACATCTTGTTTATCGACACTTAAGGCTCTTTAGGGGTTTTTCTTTATTTAAAATGCTTGAAAACTTTTATATTAATATACAGAATTGAAGATTAAAGAATAATCATTGAAAATAAATTAAATCTTTCACAGACCTTGCTTTGGTTTGAAATACATCAACATTATTTACAAGTCTGCATTTGCTTTTGAAAAGACATTTCTTGTATATACATATATGTATATGTACACACACATACATATACATATACCACACACAAACATGTATGTATGTCTATATGTAGTGCCTTTGTGGTGTTCTAGGGTAGTGGAACACTGAAATACAGTTTCGTCGTTAACTCTCGAGTTATGAGTGGCAACAGTCCCTTGTGTGATAGTGTGGAAAACCTATTCACTGCTGTAGTCTTGGAGGGCAATAGTATGGAGTTTTTGTTTAGGGAACGGATTATGCAGACTTTGAAAAGAAGTGGCTGCATTGTGAATCACTTAGTAACTCACAGATACAATTTATTCGACAGATAACTGTCTCAAAAAGCAATATGTTTATATGTGATGTTTTTTGTTAAGTAATCATTTCTCATTCCAAAGACAGAATGTGAACACTTCAGAACTACTTGGGGCATCTTATTTCAACTCCTGGTTATTTTCCATTGGAAAGCTGACTTTCTTTTAGAAAAATTGGTTGTTGGAAGGTGACAATCTTTTATTCTTTCTCACAATTTATTTTGGTTGTATATTCCTACACATTTATTAAATATTTCATACACTCAATTGCACCTATTGTTATTTCTACATTTTAGATAAATGCTAAAAAGAAAAACTTGAATCTCACTGTTCATTAAATAAATTAAGAAAATAGTGTTGGTGTAGAAATCAGAGAGAACTGTGTTCTGCATTCGCTTGGGTCACAACAGTGCTTGTTGTGAAATGTAATTAAATGCTCTGCCCTCTGGAACTTCAGTTTTTGTATCTATGAGATTATTAACAGACCTAATTGCTAAGTATATTGTTTTATCTTGTTCTGGGCATTGAGGTTTCAGTTTTTGTTTTAATAACTATGAAAATGTGTTTTATGAAACTATTTATACCTCTCGACAGACAAATTTTCTCCAGAACTAGGTTTGGTATAGACTTGAATTTACATAATCTTTTCGTTTGTATGGCATGAAGGCTTTGTAAAGCTCTGCTCAAAGAGTGTTTGTAAACACTACCCAGGTATTCTCAATTCACGTGTAAATTCTATTGTCTGTTTTTGGTGTCTTTGATATTAATGGACGAGAATATTTTTCATTAGGTTTGTTTTTTTTTCCTAAGTTCCATTGGTGTTTGTTTTTTTTCCTTTTGCTTTTAAAGGATTAGCAAAACCTACAAATGTATTTTATAAATAAGCAAATTTGTAAATTTTCTTGAACTTCAGTGACAGATTTAGTTCATAAACATAATTTGGAGGTGTTTTTGTGATTATACTAGTTTGGATGTACAATTATTAGTGGCTGTTTTGGGTTTTGTTTAAATCCAACAGTGTTCAGTGAAATATAGTTCCTGCATTAGGAAATGTCAAACTTACTGATAGTAATACTCAGTGTAGTTAAGATCGGTCTTGACCTGTTTGATGATAGGAGTTTGTGTGTATGTATGTATATATANATATATATATGTAAGCAAGCTTACCCAATTTGGGTGAAAATGATCACCTTGCACAAAAAAAAAGGAAACACAAAAGCTTACTCAATCTCCATTTTGACGAATCTGTGATTGTACACGTATGTGAAAATAAAATGCACTCAGTTTAAAAGCACTGGAAAAATGAGTTAAGAATGTGTAAAAAGTCCATTTTGGGAAGAGATTCTGGTGGTGATCACTTTGAGTACTTTTCCCACTCACAATTGCCATGTGTAAATTTTTTCCTTCAGCTGTTTTATTGGCAGTTCTATAGTCCAATTTAGAAACCAGTGCAGCCGAGAGGCTGTCAGTGTGACACACCATGCCAGCACCTACTACTGTGGCATCGTTTAGCAGTTTTTCACTTATAAAGAAGAAGTCTTGGATACTGTTCAATAAACTTGTCACAAAATAAAGGCTGATGCTTTTAATGCTTTAACTGCACAAAGTATGTCTTTGAGCTGTAATACCGCTTTTTGGATTTTTGTGTTTAACAAATGACATATTTGTGCCTTTGGAAATGTGGATTTGGTTATTTTAGAGGTAAAAATGGTTGTGTGTTCTTGTCTAATGCTGAAGTGTGGGAAGAAGAGGATGCCTTGGGATGGCAGGGAGGAAACTTGATTCTAGGTCAAATCTGTGGTATCAGAATTTCATTTTATTGTGTGTGCTTTGCTAGCTAATGGCTTCGTTATGTGGATTTGGAAAACTTGAGGACCAGATACTCCTCATCAGGAGTCTCCAAGGGGTCTGTGAACTCTCATTTTTAAATAATGGTTGTAATGGAAAAGTAAAAGAAATTCTCGGAGTAGATTCTTTATTTCACCTGCTTAAAGCTTTGCTTTTGTATTTCTTTGTGATGGGTTTAAGGCGGGGAAGAAAAGGGAGCCAAGTCACTTGCTGCTTCGTGACATCGCTGTTTTGGGTTTTCATCCCTTTCATATTTGTTCAACTTACGAGAATTAGGAAAGGAATTTGTCATAGACGGCTGGTTTATTTTTTTAAGAGGATGGGTTAGAATTGCAAAAGTTAGTGGGCTGTTCCCTGCAACCACAGTTCTTGGAGAATGCTTATAATTTTTATTTTTATTACATAAGACTTTAGCTTGTATTTGAATTTTCTGTTGTTTAAGAAAGTCTGAGCAGACAGCCTACCACTGAGCTACAATGTCCCGCTTTAGATGAGCTTAGACTAATACATAATCCCAGGTAGCAACTGACTATTTATTACAGAGCTAGGGTATCATTATACTGCCTAGGCTAACTTAGATGGGTTAAAGCACTCTTCGACCTCAGCTTTTGGAGTAACTGAGCAACAGACATAGGCCACCTTGTCTGAATCTTAAAAACTGATCAACGTTGAGTAAGCATTTGAAAGATGATTAAGTGGGATCAGCCACCCCCACATATACAGTGTAGCTTTACCATCTGAAAGGGGTGGGCTCAAGAGAGGTCGCTTGTGTAATTGTTTACTGCTATCTAACATTTTAGACAAGAAAGCAAATAAATTAGGTGCCCAGCATTACTCTACCCAAAATAGATTTTAGAAAATAAAGGATCTAAATTTAGATACTTTTTGGGGTGGGGGAGGCAAAGTTTCTCTGACTGTCCTGGAACTCTGTTTTGTAGACCAGACTGGCCTCAAACTCAGAGATTATTCCCTGCCTCTGCCTCCCAAGTACTGGCATTAAAAGGGTGTGTGTGCTACCACTCCTGGCTAAAGATTTTATTTTTTTAGTATAAACTCTGAAAGCTCATGAAGGCTTACTGTAAGATAGTTTGAAAAGTACTGTGGTAGTACCTTTGCAGTAGACACAGTTCAGTGAAGATCCTATGTTCAGCAACATAAGCAAGTTAATCTATTAAATGGTAATTATTAATGTGTTCTTCTGGACTTATTTGTGGTGTTTTGAGCTACGTTGTATGTCTGAAAGTCTCAAAAGCATCATTAAGTATGGCTTTTCTGGATCAGCATAAGTCACAAACAATCAAGACAACATACTATTAAATATCAGCTCTGCTACTGAAGAGTCCAGGAGAAATGATACTGATGTAAACAGTCCAGCCCCAGGCACAGGACAGCACTTCAGAAACACTGAGGCAGTATATTCGGGAAGAGAATCTCACTAATCAAGTTCTTTGATTTCTCTTGAGCTCCGGGACCTCCCTCCAAAGAAAGTCAGGACATAAAATTTAGCAGATGAGTTGTAGAGAAGTGGTGGATGACAAGGCTGATACTGCTCCCTGTCAGACATCTACACTCTGGCCTAGGGAACAATTAATTTTTGAGCCTCCTTTCCTAATCTGAAAGGAGGAAAAACATGTACAGAGGCATAGCAACAACCCAACTCACCCCACGAGTTGCCTTGATGTTTCAATCTCTCCCGCCACCATCAGTTTTTTCTTTTCCTACTCAAATAGTAAATCATCTGGAAGCCAGGTGATGGGTCTCAGTAGAATGTAGTTTCCTGACAAGTAGAGTGTTTACTTTGAACTTTTTGCTAAGGATGGTTACATGTGACCGTACCAATAGTAACCATGTTGTGCTGCTACATACTAGCTGTTAAATGGTTCACACTTAAGAAAGGCTAGTCATGGGCTGGAGAGATGGCTCAGTGGTTAAGAGCATTGCCTGCTCTTCCAAAGGTCCAGAGTTCAATTCCCAGCAACCACGTGGTGGCTCACAACCATCTGTAATGAGGTCTGGTGCACTCTTCTGGCCTGCAGGCATACAGACAGAACATTGTATACATACATACACACACACACACACAAATAAATAAATATAAAAAAAGGCTAGTCATTACATATGCTTCTAATCCCAGCACTCTGGATCAGCCTGGTTTACATAGTGACTTCAAGCCAGGTAGGGCTACACAGTGAGACCTCATTTCAAGGGAGAAAAAAAAATAGTCTTGCTGCTTGAACAGTCTTCTACATAACAAATCATTTGGCTACTGATTGCCTAATGTCTTGCTCCTTTTTGAATTATACCTCCCTTTTGCCACAATGTTAGGTTGCAAATGGGGCCAGGTGGCTGACACAGCATGTTAATCCCTTCAGCCTTATGATCTGTGGGACCATCAGTGCCTCTTGGCTATAAACTTGCTCAGGTGGCTATTTACTACAATAGATTCCTCTTTGTTCCTTTGATGGGGGAACTCAACTTCATACACTTAGATTTTCATGTAGCTATAGCTTGACCACATGTCATCCTAACACATTTTTGGGCAGTTGTGTGCTGAACACAACAGGTCTTAATGGTGGGAAGGCAAATGGAAAAATGCCTGTTTCTTAAGAGATTAGATTCTTAAATTCATACATATAAGTGCTTAGTTGCACTTGGAACTGAATGTACCACAGGAACTGTGTAAAGGCTTTCTTGGCCAGTCCATAAAGATGGTCAGACAGTTAACACATGTGAAACTAATTCATGGTTATACTATAGATTCCCCATTGGAAATTTTAGTTTTCCAGACAGGCGTTTTATAGAAGAATCCTTAAGAACCTCCATATATTCCACCCAAGTGCATTGCTCCAGTGAGGAGTATGGAAACATGCTCTCCCTTGGTTTGCTGTGCTGCTCAACTTGTATGCACACTGGTGAGGCAGTGGTTTTTGGCAGTACCCTTGTGATGCTCAGAGATGGTCAGGGATTACCTCATAACACCCCATGTATAACAGGCATTGAATATGTTAAGTTGTAACAGGGTAGGATGGAGACAGAAATGACTACCGTTGAAGGTAGCTGCTCCACGTCTCCTCTCTGAGGTGAATTTTATCACACATGTTTGTCTTAGTATTTGCATTTGCTGTTTGAAATTCACCCTTTGAGATCCTGTGAATGTGGGGTCCAGCAAATCCCCTGTTCCCGTTCCAGTAGTAAGGAGATTGTGGTGGATGTCCTTTGCCCCTATGTATAAGGCTAGTTAATGAAGGCCATGGAAAAGAGGCCTTGGAGACACAATAGGAAGATTTTAGTGGTTACCTTGATCTAAGATTGGACTGAATTACAGGCTGTGAATAGTGATATAGAATGGGACAGGAATCCCCTTTGGTACCATCAGTTCTTGTGACCCATGGCAAATGTGTCCTTTGGCCTCGGTTTATAAAAGGGGATTTAGATTACCTTGTCCAGTTATAAGCGTCTATGGTTCTGTGAACCCAGCTACTCCATTTCTTTTGAAATCTGAGAGAAGATAAAAGCATGGAACTAAAGTGATTTTGATTTAGCCTCTGTGTGACCCTTCCCTTTTCTGTGAGGTGGAAGCACCATGTCATTTAAGTTGTGAGTGCCCCATGAGCAAACAAGGAGCAGAAGTGGTGCTGCACCAAGACCCAAAGGCACACTTACTCATGTGAGAACGCTGAAGGAGAACATACATTGTAGGCATCCTACCAAATGAAGGACCCTTAGTATTGGTCACTAAGTCCCTAGAGGTGCGATCACCACTCCCATTTTATTTAATTTATTATTACTGTCTTTTTGAGGCAGGGTTTCTCTGTAGCTTTGGAGCCTATCCTGGAACTAACTCTTGCAGACCAGGCTGGCCTTGAACTCCCATTTTATAGATAGGGAAATCTAAGCAAAGAAAAGGAGACTTAACTTGTCTGAGGCCCTACTGCTAGTTCTGATTGGATAGAAGTTTTTCAATTTACTTTGTAGCCCAAGATGGCTATAAAATAATCTTCCTCCATGTTGGGATTACAGGTATGAGCTTTGAGCCTGTCTAACTATGAGTGGAATTCTCATGGATGCTCAATTACTTCATAGATAGCAAGTGTTGCCTGTTTCTCCTGGATCCGGGGGAGGGGGACTGAAGTCGCTAGCAGTATGATGTGCCCCAAATCAGAAATGCTCCATAATTTTAATTCCCTAAATCCAAGTAAGCATGGAGAAACAAAAGTGCTACCTGCTAACTCGTCCTCAGGTACTGACCAGGCAGGTTTTTTGAAGTGGGCAGATTAAGTTTGGTATAGGATGTGTTCAGAGTCTCTGGGTGAAGAGGAACTCAATGCTAAGGTAGTTGAGTTCCTCCATATCCAGTTCTCTCAGCTAGGCCTTAGATATTTTTTTTTCTGTGAATGGTCCAGCACAGGTGAGATGTTTGGCTTTGGGGTAGTCTTCACCGGTTTTGCAGTTGGATGAGTGGCTTTCAGACTTTCTTGGTCATCCCAGTACAAGGTGGGAAACTGCTGAATTTTCCCACTTTGGTTTTCTGTATGGCACATAGGTTTCTTAGAAATATGTGCTTCAGAAGAAATCTCACTTTAAAATTTTAATTTGTGAACACAGTTTTATTAGTCCTAAGTCACATATGACTCAAGAATGGCACTTTATACTAAGGACTTGGACATGATGAGGCACACCATTAATAACAGCACACAGGAGACTGAGGCAAGAGGGATCTAGAATAATAGGCCAGCCTCCTCTACAGACTGTCTTAAAATATTTGGTTCAGTTTGTGACCTATGAGAAATGTCTTTGGAGCTGCTGATTTAAATTTGGAGAATCCGGAAATTAGAGTTGCAGGGGTAAGAAAAAGCTGCCTTCTCCATATCCCTTGAGGACATGAGAAGGGAAGAAAAGTGGTGGTGGGTATAGTCTTGTTTGGTTGGTTCACGGGGAAGGGCTATTCAGCGGGTGGTGGTGCTTCGTTCGGGAGCCTCTGGAGGATTTCCTGATTGGCCTCCAAGACTCATCCAGCGTCTGTGAGCTGCTCCATCTTGCCAAGGTAGGCAACAGAGGTGTGAGCTGGATTGGGTTGTCTGAAGGAATGCTGCTGCCACTCACACTGACCTGCTTGTCGCGGCTGCCACCTGTACCATGACCTTGGGTAGAAAAAGGAAGATAGGGATTGCAAGGTTGCCTGGTTAAGCTCTTGGGTTTGAAGAGGCTCAGGTAACTCCTGAGCTTAAAGGACTGAGAAGTGAGTTTTAACCATCTGGTGCTGAGTTAGTTAAAGTAGAACCCAGGAAGAAAAAGTTTGTTTTTGGGTTTATGAAAAGCAGCTGGAGCCTGTTAATGCATGGGAAAGAACATCATTAAAAAATAAGGGCACATGATTTTTGTATTTGTGAAGAGAATCCCTATCTCCAGTGGTATGCAGACAACTTGTCTCCCAAGGAAAAAACAGGAGAGTCTTAGGCATTTAGTATTTCCTTAAACCTACCAGGGCCACCTGCTCACATAATACTGGTCCACTACAGTGATGCCAGCTTCTCAAGTGTTTTGAGTTTCTGTTGTCTATAGGTTCGTGATGTCTAGCCAAGGTATACTAGCAGAATTTGTGACCAATAATTAAGCATTTGGGAGGTAGAGGCAGAAAGATATGGGCCAGCTTTGGCTTTCTTGTAAGTTAGAGGCATCGTGGGGTATATCAGACCCTGCTGCAAAAAGTTTCACAGTAGACAAGGAGGTGGAGAGCCATTGGAAGAATGCAGTTGCCCATAATTTTAGGTTAGATACAGCACCTCCGGAGAAGTTGAGTGCCGCTGTTGGGGAGCTTGGGAAAGGCAGCATGCATGAGTTAGGCTTGGAAGATGGTGGTGGCTAGCATGCTGATAATTCCAGCACAGGTTGTAAGTACTGTGTATTAGGAAACTTGCACATATTATTTAATCTTTAGAGCTAGTTCCTAACTCCCTTACAGCTGAGGAACCTAAGGTTTGATCATTTTGCCCAAACTATATAGGTAGGACATCATCTGGTACAATAGCGTCTGATGGGTTGGAAGAGGTGAGAACAGTTTTTAGAGCCTACTCAGTTGGGAGGTCCATACTTTTTCTCCATCAGATTGGTAGCGAGTATAAAAACGTTCTTTTCTCCCCCAGGAGAGAAGGGAGTTTTACTATAATCAGAAAGTTCTAGGCCAGGTACAAAAGCTCACACCTTTAATCCCAATCCTTGGGAGGAAAAGGCGGGAGGCTCTGTGCGAGTGTGAGGCCAGTCTGACCAATATAGCAGATTACAGGCTAGTCAGGGCCACATGATGAGGTCCTGTTTCAAAAAACAAAGTTCTGAGGAGGATTTAGGAGTCCAAATATTTGGGTTCTAATCCTCCCTAAACCACATGGCCACAGCCAAATCCTGCTTCTCCTCTGCCTGGGGTCACAGAATGTGTGTTAGATGGTCATGATGTTGCAGATATAAAAGTGAGATAGAGGGTTTCATTTGTTTTGAGACACATTCTCTTTATGTGAGCTCAGGGTGGACTAGGACCTTCAGTCCTGGACTGCAGACATGCACTGCTTGGAAAATGCATGTTTTAAGTGAGGACATAGAACTGTACAGGGCTTAGAAAGCTCTGAGGCCGGCAGTGGGAGTAGAAAATAACAAAAAGTAAAAAGGAATGAGACCCCCTAGTGACCGTGAACATGGCAGAGAAGGTGGGAGCTCTACCTTCTAGGTGTTCCCATCTGTAGCTCTGTACTAGTCCACTGGAAAGAGGAGAGCTGTCAGAGGGATCAGAAAAGTCACCTCTCCTTTGATGGCTTTAACATTAGACAGGTGAATTTAAATACTTTCTGAAGGTCCTTGGCTTATCCTATATTGAGCAGGAATTCTGTACCCAAAGATCTAGGAAGCATAAGCCAAACCTCTTAAATGATAAAATCTCTTACTTTCCTGTACCGAGTCACCTCACTGCGGTGTTTAAGGGGGTTGAAACGCAAGCCTCCTGTATGAAACATGAGTCTGGATAAAGTATGTCGCTGTTGACGGGGCATGGTGGCGAGGCTGTAATCCCAGCACGCTGAAGCCAAAAGCAGGAAGGTAGTGAATTTAAGGCCACCCTAAACCATCTGAAAAGATGCTGTCTCAAAACAAGTTCTGTGTAACTGTTTAGGAATAATAAACCATGGTCAAATGCACTGGGAATTTTAACCACAGATTCCCAAACAGACTTAGAAGACTTGAGAAATTGATAACCCCATCAATTACAGATAATGTCAAGGAAATTTGGCTCAAAAAGTGTATTCGCTATCTGTTGATTTGTGGTTTTTCTGTAATCCCAGTACTTGAGATGAAGAATTGACAGTTGAGGCCAGTAAGGGCCACATAGTCATGTTGGGTGGAGGCTGGCGAGGCTGCTCAGAGGAAGAGTGCTACAAGTGTCGGTGTACACGGCTATAAATTTTTGTTTCCATATTCCTGAGATAGCCTCATGACCCAAGGTGACTGTAAGCTCCTAGTTTCCTTTTTTTTTAACGGAGATTATTGTCTCCTCAATTTTTAAAAAATATTTATTTATTATGTATACAATATTCTGTCTGTATGCCTGCAGAGGGCGCAAGACCTCTTTACAGATGGTTGTGAGCCACCATATGATTGCTGGGAATTGAACTCAGGACCTTTGGAAGAGCAAGCAATGCTCTTAACCACCGAGCCATCTCTCCAGCCCCAAGCTCCTAGTTTTCTGTCCTCTGCTCCCAGATGATGGGATGGTAGACATGATTCTCATTGAAAACAGCAAATTCTTAAGGTTTTTTTTTTCTACACAGCAATATTCCAATAAGAAAGAAAAGGGCATGTCTGAGAAGAAAAAAATAAAAATAGAAAATCTTGGTTGCACAGGAAGCCCTGCTATTGAGACTGGAAGAAATGCCAACTTAGTAACATCACAGAGTTAAGCCCCATATGCTCCTCTGCACATGGTGGGTCCACGGTAACAAGGCTGGAATTAAGTGCAGACCCTTTGTAGCCCAAGTGACCCTCTCTTCCTGGAGTTGCATGGTTTTTCAATGCCCACTTCTCCCCAGGGAGGAAGAAGGACAGCAAAGATTAGGTTTTGATTTTGCCTCTTTTCTTTTTCATTTGTTTGCCAAGGCAGGGTTTCTCTGTAGCTCTCACTGTCCTGGAATTCACTCTGTAGACCAGGCTGGCCTCGAACTCACATAATCCACCTGCCTCTGCCAACACTCAGCAGTGCTGGCATTAAAGACGTGTGCCATGACCTTCGGCAGTTTTGCCTATTTTAAAACTAATGAATAAAATCAATATATTTTATCCTCCAGATTTATCCAGATTTCAATTATTAATAATCTGTTTTGTGCTGACTGGTTTTCTGTAAACATAACTATCCATCATATTGATGCTAGGAATGTTTCAGGTTTTAGGTTATAATAAGCAGAGCTGCTCTGAGCATTTTTAATCAAGCTTTGGACACAATGCTTTAATTTCTTCTGGGTTAGAACCTGCCAGTGGAATTGCACTTGGACAGGTGTATATCTGACTTTCTGACAAACTTGCCAGGCTGTTTCCCAGTGTGGCACATTGAATACTTTCACCGTCTCCAAGAATCTTACATTCTTTGCCAACATTTAGCCTTGTTGGTCTTATATTTAGCCATTGATGGGTTTGTAACTATCCCATTGTAGGTTTTTTGTCTTTTGTTTGGGATTGGTTTTTTTGAGACATGGTTTCTCTGTGTAGCTCTGGCTGTCTTAGGACTAGCTCTGTAGGCCAGGCTGGCCTCGAACTCACAGAGATCTGCCTGCATCTGCTTCTGTTTCCCAAGTGCTGGGATAAAGGCTTGTGCCATCACTGTCTGGCCCCATTGTTTTATTTTGCATTTCTATAGTCATTTACAGTGTGGATCATTTCATAAGCTTATTTCTTATTTATGTTTTATAAAACATCTTCAGATCTTTTGCCTATTTATTTAAATTGGTTTTCATTAAAGTAGAATTGTAGGAACCGTGTATTGAAATTTTGTCTTATGGTTTGGTTTTTGTTTTAGTTTATTTTTAGTGTTGGAGGTTGAAACCAGAGATAAGTGTACACTAGGCAAAACTCTGAGCTCTTCACTAGGCAGCATCTTAACCCCTCCATGCTAAAACTTCACAATTCAGTTATTAAAAGCAGGAAAGGGAAGGCTTATTGCTGTACATTAATTCAAATGAAAGGGGCCTGAAGTTATGAGTTCCCATTAGTTCATCAGATAGCCAAGCAGCAGCTTTATGCACTGAGTACTAGTTCGGGGCATATAGAAATAATGCTTTGTGATAGTTTGGAGGCGCCCACAATTAAATGGAAAGGGGAGCAAAAGACAGTTTTCCTGCTGTTGTTTGAGCAATAGTGCAGTTAGTACCAGTAGGTACCAGAGATACAAAGTAGGCAGGGTTCCTGCTCTTACACAGCTTGCTGTCCAGGGTAGAGACATGGCACAAAGGCCCTGAGCTGGGAATAGAATTGACACTGTTGATTAGAAAGGCACCCCTGTAGGAACACGCTTGGGTGGCTAGATGCCTATTTACGCATGGATTAAATCCCTGTGGGTCAGGGACCAAGCTCAGGTATGATGGCAAGCACCATCACCCACCAAGCCATCTTGCCAGCCATGAATGTTAGTGGTTTGTGCATGTGTTTGTAGTGCCTGTGGAGGCCAGAAGAGGGCGTTAGAGTCCTTGAAGCAGGTGTCTGTGAACTGCCTGTGTGAACAGCGTAGGTCCTGGGAACTGAACTCTGGCCCTCTGGAAACACAAAGGGCTCTTAACCAGTGAGCCATCTCTCTTGTTCTCAAACTTAGGGTTTTTATATTAAATGATTTTATGTTGAATGTATTGGGAAGCTATCTCAGGGAAATGGCACTGTCTGGTTTTTGTTTAGCTAATAAACACAAGTGGCTGTGTGGTTGCAGAAAGGCTCATAAGGAAACCACTACACTTAGCCAAAGATGATGACATTCTATGAGGCTAGAATTCCTAAGGTCAATCACGTCAGACCAGACCTGTGGATGAGAAGATGTTCATTAGGATATTGGTTCTCACGTTCTGTCTGTCCTAAAGGTGGGGCTGAGGGAAGTAGCTAAGAAAGGCCTTATAATTTGAGCTAGAGAGTGCAGGGTTAACTACCGCACCACTTCTCGATCCTATAACAATTCTCCCTCAGGAGTAGAACAAAATAGTTGCTGGAGAGTTTGGTGTTGAATCTGACGGCCATTGGCAGTTACACAGGGTTTGTTGTTGCCTGCAGAAGTTGGCTAAGTGAGGCAGAAGCAAGGAGGGGACACCTGTGAGGGTAAGCAATGTAATGGCTTGAAGTTCCTGAGCTGGAATAAAAGTATTGGGCTTAGAATTAGCAATACTCAAGGTGTGTTGGGGTTGGGTGTGAAGCTAATAAGCGCCTTCAAATGTCTAACATCAAGAACTATACAGAAGTGTATAGGTTATAATAACCCAGGCAAAGAGACCCATGCCTATAACCCAAGCACTTACAAGGGAAAGTAGGAGGATCTAGAATTTAAGGTCATTCTCATCTGCAAAGTCCATTGGAGGCCAGCCTGGATTACATGAGACCCTGTCTCAACATATAAAGGGGGAGGGGAGAGTGTACCTACTTCTGTTTGCCTGTGTATATTACTGTGTGCGAGTATTCCGATCTATTGAATATACACTTCCCTGAGGAGCATATGTTTCAAAGTGGGCTGTACTCTTGCTGACTTGATAATCTAGTGCTTTCTGTTGATGCAGACAGACAGTTCTCTTTGGTTGAGCCGCCGTTGAGTATTCCTGTGTGTTTGGTAGTGAGCCCGGCCCCACCTGTACCGTTGAGCATTCCTGTGTGTTTGGTAGTGAGCCTGGCACCACCTGGTTGATGCGCCTTTGCATTACCTTGAGTTTTTGGGGTCTCTGTGGTGTTAACACAACAGTGAAATGAATAGCGAACACTGCTTCTGAGAACCTGAGGTGGCAGACAAGGAATTCAGATTACTGTGCAGCACAAAGCTGTGGTCTGTTGAACCCCTAAGGGAACCATCGGGAAAACTGGAATTCTGCAGTCTCTTGCAGTAGCAACCTTAGAACGCTGGACCTGCCGATGAGAGTAGTTGCGGCTATCAACTGCTTTCAGACCTTAATCTGTCACAGCCAGCTGGAATGTGGAACCTGGGGAAGCAGGAGGCCTACCGGGTGGGAATGAGAGCACACACACTTGGCTTAGTTCGCTACAGACTTTTGGATGAAGAGTAGTGGGGTTTTCACCATTCATTTGAGCTCAAGTGCTGTGTGCAACTAAAAATAATCACTGTGGATATTCTGGTGAGAGACTAGAGCTAGAGATGTAGCTCAGCAGCAGCTGATTGCCTGGCGTGCACAAGGGCCTAGGCAGTTCCGATACCATAAAACAACCAACTGAAGACTTAGGGACCAGCGTGAGATGATACAGGTTGGGAGGAGGGGTGTCTGAGGCTGGAGACAGTGAAGAAGTACTGCTAGGTAGGAAGCTGTGCTGCTGAGGCATGTCCAGTGGGGAATCGTGTACAGCTAGACGGTACCTGTGGATCATCATGGGCTGTAGGAGAGACTACACTGTAGTCGCTCTGGCGATCCATGCAAGGTGGTGGTGATTGTCATGGAGGAATAGGTGCTTGAATTTGGAGACAAGAGGCCAGTCAGTCTGAGACTTGCTTCTGGAAATGGCCTTTTGGATTTCATGCAAAAAGCATATCTAGGTGCTTAGGATAGAGCAGTACACAAACAGATAAATTTTCCTTCAAACAGTTTACGTTTTAGTGCTAGAGACTGATCATATAACTAAAATATGTCTAGTAAGGTGGGTACTAACTAGTGTGACATTAGTGATGGAGCCTGTGATGTGTCAGTGGTGGGAGGGCTGGAATTTAGAGTGCCAAGACTCCCTACATCACAGATGTGATGGCAAGTAGGAATCCCACAGGAGAGGAAACAGTCATGTGGCTGATAAAACCAGAATCCGGTGGGCCTGAGGAAGGCAAAGGCCAGAATGAGCGAGCCGCACTGACAACTCAGGTTAGATGGTCCATCAGACCAGTGTGCAGCCTGTGTGTTCTACGAATGGTGCTTCAGAGTGTGACATTGGAGGATTTTGTTGTTGACATTTTTGTTTTAAATTACTGTGTATGTGTCTGTGGACTAAATGTATGGGCCAGAGGCTGGAGTTGTGGGCAGGTGTGAGCCACCCAACATGGGTGCTGGGAATTGAACTCAGGTCCTCTACAAGAGCAAAGTATTCTCTTAACTGCTGAGGCACTTCTCAAGCCCTTTTTGATTGCTTTTGAATCAGGGTCTCATGTAACCCAGGATGGCTTCCTACTCACTGTGTAGCTCAGGCTGACCTGGAACTCTTGTTTCTTTTGTTTGGTCTCCCGGAGATAGAATTACAGTGTGAGCCATAACTTTGCATTTTTTGTCTGTTTGAGTTTTGAGACAGGGTTTCACTTTGTAGCCATGGGTAGTCTGGAACTCTATGCTTTCTGAGGTGGCCCTTGGACTTAGAGCAGTCCTGCTTCTACTTCCTGGGTGCTGTGATGACAGGCTGTGCCGCCATTCCTTACGTGACTGTTTTGCCCAGATAAATTTGGTTGCTATATTAATAGCCTTCTGGGGTGGAGATGGGAAGCGGAAGTCGGGGATGGCACAGGTTAAGAGACCAGCTGAAGAGATCGTTGCTATTTCTGGGCAACATAAATAGCGGTTTAGACTGGACCGTGACATGGTAATGGTGAGGAGTAGACGTGAGCAGTGGGGGGATGGGTCCCAACTCGCAAGGTGCAGGCCCCAGAGTGGGAGCAGATCATTATCTGCAGAGGGTTTGGGGGAGTGGTGTCTAGGTAATGGCCCCACTGGAGGCTGTTGGGATTGAAATGTGGCCTAATTCTGACCTCAGGTCAGGCGCTAAGACCACAGTGGGATTGATTATGCTCTGCATATCATAGGCTCCGAGTTCCAGGTCTGTACCACTTTGTTGACTTTTATTCTAAAGCCACTTAGAATAAGGGTTAATTTGGAGCGAGAGTTTATGTCCCGTGCTGTTGAACTCACTTAGGGTTCAGGGGTGTTGAGGCTGCCTGTGTGAAACCTGAGGTTTTCTCAGGTTGGGAATTAGAGTCAGTGAAAGATGGAAGAGGCCCTGATGTTTGACCCAGCTCTTTTCCCCCAGATGGCCCACTGTGTGACCTTGGTTCAGCTGTCCATTTCCTGTGACCATCTTATTGACAAGGACATCGGCTCCAAATCTGACCCACTCTGTGTCCTTTTACAGGATGTGGGAGGGGGCACCTGGGCTGAGGTGAGATGGACTTGAAGGTTAAGGTCATTGAGGGAGGGCAGGAGTATGTTTGGGGTAACAGGTTTGTAACTGATGCTTAGTGGTCTCTTCTCACAGCTTTGCCGGACTGAGCGGGTCCGGAACTGCTCAAGCCCTGTGTTCTCCAAGACTCTGCAGATTGAGTACCACTTTGAGACTGTTCAAAAGCTACGCTTTGGAATCTATGACATTGACAACAAGACACCAGAGCTGGGGGACGATGACTTCCTAGGGGGAGCTGAGTGTTCCCTAGGTCAGGTACGTAGGCAGGGCCAGGAACTGAGTGTGCTATGAGACCTCAGAGCCCGGGTGTGCCAGCCACGCAGGACCAAACCCTGTCTGAGGTGCTGAAGCCTCTCTCACCTCATTTTTCCCAGATTGTGTCCAGTGGGACTCTGACTCTCCCCTTGATGTTGAAGCCGGGGAAGCCTGCCGGGCGGGGAACCATTACAGTAAGGAATGAACCCTGGATGGGGAGCAGTTTATGAAATGAATAATTCATGAGGTGACAAAGTCCTCCCTACCTAGGTTTCAGCCCAGGAGTTAAAGGACAGCCGTGTAGTAACCATGGAGGTGGAAGCTAGGAACCTGGATAAGAAGGTGTGTCTGGAAAGAGGACCTGGGGATCCAAGAATTAAGAGGCTGAGGGCTGACACTGGCTGTCTTCCTGAGTCCTATAACTGGGGTCTCTTTGGCATCGGCAGGACTTCCTAGGAAAATCTGATCCATTCTTGGAGTTCTTCCGCCAAGGTGATGGAAAGTGGCACCTGGCATACAGATCTGAGGTGTGACTCCTGGTATCGGTTGGGCTGGCATAGGAGAGAATCTCCAGGGGTTGTGATTAACAGGTTTGGGAGCCGAGGGAGAAAGACTTTCGATGGGTGGGAGGATGGGAGATCTTCATGGGCCAGGTCAGAGCTCATTACCCTCTGCCCCAGGTAATCAAGAACAACCTGAACCCGACATGGAAGCGCTTCTCAGTTCCTCTTCAGCATTTCTGTGGTGGGGACCCAGACACACCCATCCAGGTGAGGGGTTTACCTTAATAGATGGATCAAGGGAACAGATCCTGGGAAGGGACTTCTTGCTTGCCCTGTGTCTCTTTTATATACAGATTTCCCCCCCCCCCTTCCCCAGGTACGCTGCTCAGACTATGACAGTGACGGGTCACATGATCTCATTGGTACCTTCCACACCACTTTGGCCCAACTTCAAGCAGTCCCGGTAAGTGTTGACTGTTGACAGGGCTTCAGTGTGCCTAGAAGGCCGCTGCCCAGAGGAAAGTCTGGAGAGTTCAGCTGATGATGCAGTGCCCCCCCCCCCCAGGCTGAATTTGAATGTATCCACCCTGAGAAGCAGCAGAAAAAGAAAAGCTACAAGAACTCTGGAATTGTCTATGTCAAGACTTGCCGGGTAAGATGATAGACCATGTGACCCAGGCTCTTGAGTTCTGAGCCTTGGACTCCATGAGGCTAGCCCCTATTAGCCACAGCTTAACCCTGGTTTCATCTGCAGGTAGAAACAGAGTATTCCTTCCTGGACTATGTGATGGGAGGCTGCCAAATCAACTTTACTGTAAGTAAAGTTTGCATCCTAGGGGCAGGTGAACAGGCCTTAGGCTAAAGTAGCCTTTGCCTCCATTCTTGCTTTCTTTCCAGGTGGGCGTAGACTTCACTGGCTCCAATGGAGACCCATCCTCACCTGACTCCCTGCACTATCTGAGCCCGTCAGGAGTCAATGAGTACCTGACAGCACTGTGGAGTGTGGGCAGTGTGGTTCAAGACTACGACTCGTGAGTTTTGGTTCTGGCCCCTCCCAGGCCCTTTACACACTTCAGCCTCTAGACTCAAGACCCTCACTGCTTCTTTTCTAATTCCCTGCCCTCCAGAGACAAGCTGTTTCCAGCATTTGGATTTGGGGCCCAGGTACCCCCTAATTGGCAGGTAAGCCCTCTTCTTCCTTTTCTCTGTTGTTTTTTATATCAAGATCCTAACTCTAGAGTCTGTGGTAAATTTATTTATTGCTTGGTATCTAGCTTAAGGAGAGATCCAGGGGTTTGTTCTTGCAGGCAGGTCATACAGCAAGCGCAGGGCCAGATTGCTTCTGTGGGATTCCTGCCATAGATATGAATGCCCTTGTTTGGATTTTATAATTTTGGGGCTTGAACCATGGGCCTTAAACATGCTAAACATGCACTCTGTTGCACTTGGGTCGTTCAAGAGTGTGTTATTTCTTGGCACAGAAGGGGCTGGGGGTACCCGGAGAGATGGCTCAGCTGTTGAATCCTTGTTCTTCCAGAGGACCAAAGTTCAGTTCCTAACACCCACATAATATGGTTAGCTACCTGTAACTCAGCTTCAAAGGGCACCCAATTGCATTCTTCTGATGGCTTTGGGCGTGCACACACACAAACATAAATATAAATAAAAAATAAAATATTAGCTGGGCATGGTGGTGTAGACCTTTAGTCCCAGGGCTCAGGAGGCAGAGGCAGGCCAATCTCTGTGAGTTCAAGGCCAGCCTGGTCTTCATAGTGAGTTCCAGAATACCCAGAGATACACAGTGAAACCCTGTCTCCAAACAAAAACAAATGACATCTTTGCTGGGTGTTATGACTCATCTTTTATCTCAGCATTTGGGAGGCAGGTGGCTCAGGGTTCAAGACCAGCCTGGTCTACATAGGCCCTGTCAGGGGCTAAAACATGTTGTGCGTCCGGGGGTGGGGTGATGACACTCAGGTTGCTAAAATGTAGGGGAAGGTAGAAAAAGTCTCATTTTTTTCTTTTCATTTATTTATTTATTTTTTTTTTTTTGGTGTGTGTTTGTTCAGGTTGATCTAAGTATATAGAGATCCTGGCACTCCTCTGTGCTGGGATTAAAAGTGTGCACTCCTATACTCAGCCTTGTTTGTTTTTCTCTTTTTCTGATAGGTCTCACTGTATACTTCAGGCTGGTTTAAAATTGCAACCTTCTAGTCTTAGTCTTAATCTCCTGTGGGCTAATAGTGGAGGTTTGGAAGCCACACCTGGCTGAGTAATTTTCATTCTTGTCCTCAGGTCTCACATGAATTTGCCTTGAACTTCAATCCCAGTAATCCCTTCTGCGCAGGTAATCCCCCATTCTCCAGTGTGAAGCAATCTCACACCTGAGGAGTGAGCTTCCGTGGGTAGAGAAGACTGGGAGAGAGGAGTGGAGGTTAGAGCTGGCCCGGTGGACTCAATTCACCTTATTACTGAGATGATTTGGGGCAAGTTCTTACCATTGTGTGTGCTTTGGTTTTAAAATATATAAGTAAAATTTTATGGGCCTACTGGCAAAGCCCTATATTTCCAGCTACTCGGGAGGCTGCGGCAAGAGAATCAAAGTTCAAAGTCTGCCTGGGCAACTTGGTCTCAAATGAAAGCATGGAAAAGCCTGGATGGGCTACCATTGACCTGACTGTGCTCAGGATGCAGTCCAGAGCCTTATGTATATGAGTAAGCACTCTACCACTAGCCACATTCCTAGTTTAGGGAGATGTTTATGTGAACATCCCAAGTTTTTTCATAAAGACCCCAAATCTGGGGCTGGAGAGATGGCTCAGCAGTTAAGAGCACTGACTGCTCTTCCAGAGGACCTGGGTTCAATTCCCAGCACCCACATGTCAGCTTACAGTTGTCTGTAACTCCAGTTCCAGGGGATCTGACATCCTCATATCAAAACACCGGTGCACATAAATAAATCTTTAAAAATGTATCTTTAAAAAAAAGACCCAAGATTTGGGCCTTCCCGGCACTTCCATGAGAACACCTAGTTAACTTGAAAAATTTGACTTGACCTCATCTGATCATCTTACTTATTTTTATTATTCTGTTTTTTTGAGACAGCGTTTCTCTGTAGCTTTGGAGCCCGTCCTGGAACTAGATCTTAGGGACCAGGCTGGTCTCAAAGTTACAGAGATCCACCTGCCTCTGCCTCCCAAACTACTTTTTTTCCCCCTTCTTGAGACAGTATCTCTCTGTACCCTGGCTGGTATGGCCTAGAGCTATGTAAGCTAGCCTCAAATTTGTGACCCAGGCCAGGCATGCTGGTTTACTCCTTTAACCCCAGCGTTTGGGAGGGCAAGACAGGTGGGTCTTGCCTTGTGGGGTCAGTTGTCCCCCTCTATCTCTATGTAGTTCTGCGGATGGAGCTCAGGTCACTGGGCTTGCGCACCAAGCTCCTTTACCTGCTGAGTGAGCTCTCTTGCTGGCTCTCTTGACACTCATAGCAATCCTCAGTTCCAAAGTACTAACACAACCAGGCTAAACTACTTCCCCAGTTCAGAAAATAACTTTTTTTAAGTCAGTTTCTCTGTGTAGTCCTGACTGTCCTGGAACTCACCCTGTAGACCAGGCTGGACTCCAATTCAGGATTCACCTGCTTCTGCCTCCTTGGGACTGGGTTCAAAGGTGTGCACCACCACCGGCCAGCTCAGAAAATAACTCTCATTTGGGGAGTTAATTAATTCAAAATATTCTATCAAGTCCTGTCTTCTTTGCCCTCCTGTCTTCTTTGTCCTTTAGTTTCATTTGTTGGGTAGAGCCATGTCCTGGGTGGCAAGGATGAAATACTTCTAGGTTTCTACATCTGGGCCTAGATGGGAAGATATCAGGTCTAACTTAATCCTATGAGGTCGAAGGTCTACAACTTTATAGAATTTTCTGCTGTTCTTGTAGGCATCCAGGGTATTGTAGATGCCTACCGTCAAGCACTGCCCCAAGTTCGTCTCTATGGCCCTACCAACTTTGCACCCATCATCAACCACGTGGCTAGGTTCGCAGCCCAGGCTGCGCAGCAGAGGACTGCCTCGGTAAGAGCGAGCTGTGGGTAGCTGTGGCACCAGGGTGGCGATGTGTGTAATGAGGGCATCTAATCAGTGGGGATGTGTGCCTGGGAGGGCTTGGGAAAGAGAATTTGTCTCAGTCTATGAACTTGTCTCCAGCAATACTTCATACTGTTGCTTTTGACTGATGGCGCTGTGACAGACGTGGAGGCCACATGTGAGGCTGTGGTGCAAGCCTCAAAGCTGCCCATGTCCGTGATCATTGTGGGCGTGGGTGGGGCTGACTTTGAGCTCATGGAACAACTGGATGCTGATGGTGGCCCTCTTCGTTCACGCCGTGGAGAAGCAGCTGTCCGTGACATAGTGCAGTTTGTGCCTTATCGACGATTTCAGAATGTGAGTAGGGGCGGAGTTTGCAGGATGGTGGCCGTGGGGTTGAGGCCGGGTAGATAAAGCCTTTTCATCAAAGTCTGGCAAGGTTGAATTTCTGGTAAGATGTGGACACTTACAGGCTCTCATTGACTTTGCCTTTCTTCTCCTGACAGGCTCCACGGGAGACATTAGCACAGACTGTACTTGCAGAAGTGCCTACTCAGCTGGTTTCCTACTTCAGAGCCCAAGGTTGGGCCCCATTGAAGGCACCTCCAGCTCCAGCCAAGGGCCCTGCACAGCCCCCCCAGGCATAGGTTCCCTTGGAGAGTAGGCTATGGTCAGTCTATTTCAGCCTTTAGCCCACTCAGTCCTTTAGGCCGTGGACCAACCCTGCACATTTTTCCCATATAGTTGATACGTTTATACTTGCTTCTGCTATTGCTGCTCTTGACCAACCTACCTGCCCTGGACCCATCTCATTCAGGAAAGGCTAGTATAAAGATCACCCCTTTCTCGGGGTTACACACTGGTATAGACAGCCTTGCTTACTATGACCCGAGTCTTTGTTGGCCTTGGCCTTGTTGAGTGAAAGTCTGATAACCCTATCTATCCAAGCAAATTGGGTCTAATCACTAACATTGAATGAGACTAACATTGAAAACAAAGTTGGTATAAAGTAAGATAAAGTAAGCATGTGGTTGTCCCTTCCTCTGGGTGTACCTGAGCTCGGAACATGATCAAGATGGAAGGTGTTAGAGGTGGCGAAGCTGAGAGAGTGAGGGCTACTAGACCTCCTGTGCTAGGTTTGTTCCCCTGTTCTTTGGGAACATTTGTGTAGCCCAGGATGGCCTGCAGTTCACCATCTGCCTTAACCTCACGGATGCTGGAATGTGCTACTGTGCCTGGTTCATAGTCCTAATTTTTTTTGTTTTGCCTTTTATTTATTTATTTTTTTTGACTTAAGGTCTCATGTAGTTCAGGCTGGCCTGGCCCTACATGTGTAGACAAGGATGTCTTAAATTTCTGGTCCTCTTACCTCCATCTCCTGAGTGCTAGGATTATAAGCATGCCCCACTATGTACAGCTTAGTAGCTTTTTTATATTAGAGATTTAACATATATATTCATTTTTTAAAAACTTTATAGGAGGGACACATCTTAACCACATTGCCCAGGCTGACTTCAGACTCTTTGGACTCAAGAGATCCTCCTTCCTTAGCTAATGGAGTAGATGAAACTATGGTACACTTAGTGCCTGGTTTGGAAAAACAGATTTTCTTTTGCAGGGAGGAAGGGAACTTTTAAGTGCAGAATTAAAATTTCACCCAATCTGCCCGTCAGTCATGGTTGTGACTGAAGTATTTTAAAATTTGTTTTCTAATCTGATAAAACATTGTTTAAAAACTGGGTGTGGTGGCACATACATTTAATCCCAGCGCTCAGGAGGCAGAGGCAGGTGGATCTTTTGAGTTTGAGGTCAGTTTGTTCTACAGAGAAAGTTCCAGAACAGCAAGAGAGCAAGACAAACCCTGTGTCCAAAAAAAAGGAAAAAATGGTTTCAAATATCAGTATCTCATAAAAATAGTTGCCTGGGCAAGTGGTGCACACCTTTAACCTCAGCACTTGTGAGGCAGTGACACTCAACTTTTTGAGTTGAGGCCAACCAACCTGGTCTACAAAGCGAGGACTGTTACACAGAGAAACCCAGTCTCTGGGCAAGGGAGGAGGGGAGATAATGGGAACAATGATTGGTGTCATGGCTGTGATGCCAACATTGGAGTCAAGGCAGGTGGGTGGCTGCAGGTTTGATGTGGACTCACTTTATACTAGGAGTTTCAGATCAGACAAAAGAACTTTAAAATATCACATATACTCTTTGTATCTGGTTTGCATTTATTTTAGATGCCTTATCACAACTGCCTTGTCTCCTTTTCCAAGTCACCTTCTTCCCCAGATCTCACATTTTTAGTTTGAATTTATTTCCGTACCTACATATGGCTAGGTGTCATTCCTACCTTGACTTTTTTCTCAGTAGCCTCTTCATGGGCTTTGTCAGAGTCTTCATTCTGTTGTTCAAACTATTTTCCCCTCAGTTTTTACTGTTTCATATTTTTATATTCAATATGAAAATTTTATTTTTATATATGCTAATCTGCTTTTAAAAGTGTATCCGTTTATCAATAAATACTCCTTCAGTGGCTTGTTTTGTTTTGTTTTTGGTGCTGGGAATTGTGCCTAGGGCCTAAGTCATGCTAGCGTTGGGCTTTATCACTTAGCTTATCTTTGGATATATTACAGTGAAGACTATTAGATCTGATGAACATCACACCACATGTCCTACACCTAAGGCCCTAGAAATGACCAGTTGCATGAAGGCTACCAAGTGTAGGTCAGCTTTGCTCAAAAGGTGTCCTAGAAATGTCCAGGTCTTAGCTTCCCAGTGTTTGCCAGAGGAGAGTTTCCCTCTAAATCTGTACGTAGCAAGACCTGAGGACATTTCCAGGAACTGGGGGTAGGGACTGAGCATAAGCATGGCTTCAGCTGCTGAGAGTCTCCAGCTGAGATGCCTTGTGAGGGAGGCCCCATTCTTGGGCTCCTTTTCCCGAGTATGAGTGGAGCGAGTTGCTGCCCAAGTTTCCGTCCCTGTATCGAGGATCAAGCTGCATTGTGTACAGTGTGGAATGTCCACAACACTTTCTCTTGCACATGGTAGACACTGTAGGCACCACCTGCTGCTACTATGTGACTCTGGACTTCAGAAAAGGATGTGTTGAGGGCCATGTTGTGCCATACTGACCTGCCCCAGGCAGCCAGAGCTTGCCCCCAAAGGTGACCTCCCAGCACTGATGCACAAATATCAGTTCTCCTCCAACCATCAGCATTTTTAATTGGGTCCCCCAGTGACCCCTGTGGCATTGTCTGCCCACTCTGAGGTCTGCACGCCATGGGCACGGACTCGATATAAGCATGTGAAACGGGGATGGCCCCAGTTGCTGCGAATCTGAATCTTCACCTTGGGGAAGGCTGATGGAGGGTCATTCTGGGGAGACAAACGGATCATGCCAACAACTGCTCTCAAGACTGTCCTTCCCACCAATGTCCATTGCCCCACCTTAGCGCTCTCACCCCCAGAGAAAAACACACCTGTAGGTGGAAAGTTTGAATTTCCGATTTCTGCACATCAAAGGTGAATTTTCCCAAAAACACTTCTGTCTCATCATCAGCTTGGAGCCCCTGGAGGGGAAGAGTGTATGGGGGAACAGTGAGGTACAGAGGAAGCAGGGGACAGCTTTGTTCAGGGCCGTCTACACATCCACAGCTACCTGTGCTCTGGTTCATGCTCTAACATAGCATGTGTAGTATGGAATTTAACAGCCAGGATAGCCTAGCACCAGGGATGCTCAGGCAGGAGTGAGTTTAAGGTCAGCCTGGGCTGCACAGAAGGCCCTGTCTTAAGCAAACCAACCAGGCTACTAGAAAGTTGTTAGCAGGGCAAGAAAGATGTGGGTCCTCTTGCCAAGGACCCACATGGCAGCTCACAGTTCTTAACTCCAGTTCAGAGAACCTACCAGTATCTTCTGACTTTCTGGGGCACTAGGCATGCATGTGATGCACTACTTACATACAGGCAAAACCACTCATACTTAAGTCTTTTGTAAAAAGTAATGTGACTGAGCTTGTAATCGCTCCTTTTAGAGCACGATCATTCCCCTTCAGATGGGAGGAAACAACAGTACTTCATTGGTTTTGCAGAAGCAATGAAATAATACATAGAATACATAGAGAGCTTAGAAAGCCAAGCCTACTTACTCTCTGGATATGGTGATGCTCATTACAGCCTGTAGCGGCCCGCATGCGTATGTCCAGTTTACAGATGAGCAAACAATGACACGTACTGGCAATAGTTCTCACCACTATCTAGGGTTTCCTAAGCAGACGCTCCACCTGGTCCCCGCCCCACTCACAAAGACTGCAAAGTCCCGGGGTGCACTGCTGGCTCCTCCAGTGTGTGCCACGGTGGGTGGAGGATGCTGGAGGGTGACGTCGCTTAGCTGCACATGACCCGGTAGTCGGATCACCACCTGACCTTGGTCACCTTCAAAGGCCCAGCAGTTTCCAGGGAACACATCTGGCTGCAGGGGTTTAGACAGACTATCAGAACACATGACAAATCCAAGACCAGACAGTACTGAGAACTGGAGGGCAGCCTGAGCTGCTGAGCAAGACCCTGTCCTAGGGCTGCTGCTCAGCCCAGAGCTCTGCCTTCTTCTGCCCTGGTTCTTGCCTATCCACGTGAGGCAATGCTGAGTCCCCAGCACTTAGAGTTCTCTTCAGTTTAACGGCATCCTTGGCTTGGCAGGAACCTTCCCACACCATGCCAGCCCCTGCCTCCAGTGGGGCACCTTCTGAAGCCAAACTGACCTCAGTTCCAGTCCTCTCTCCCGGCTCTTGCCCATTGGCACCATCCCCAGCTCCCTGGTTCCAGGCCCACCTCCAGTATGACGGAGGGTGGGCGAGCATAGTTCCAGAAGCTCAAGCGATTCCAGAAGTAGGCAGTGTTGGCGTCTTCATAGTCACTGGACGTCTTCTCCAGGTCGATAGAGGCTCCTGGGTGGGCAGAAGTCACTTTTAGGGACTCCCAGGCTTTCTCGTCAGTGCCGTTATCTAGGTTCCAGAGTCTGCTTCTTTCCACGTGTCTACTACGTCTTACCCACAGAGCTCAGTGCATAGTCGGGTTTCCGCACGAAGTCCTCATTCAGCCTCTGGAACACAAGCTTGGCCACTCTCTAAAGGCAGAGGGTGGAACAGGAGCGTTGCAGTGGCCCTGCTTCTCGGTAACCCAATATTCAGATAGGACCTTAAGGGCCTTGGGAAAGAGTCCCCACAATGGGTATCGGGGGTGAAGATTCATCTCAGGACCCAGGATGTGCCAGTTTCAAAGCGCAGCCCTGTCCCCGAGTACCTGTGGAGGGGACTCACCTCACTGTGGGCTGCGCGCACGCTGGACACCTCCTTGTGAAGATTATTCAGCTCCTTCTGCAATTGCTGCAGCTGCTGGCTCTGGGAGTGCACACGCTGGTGGTATTGGCTGGATTGGGGAGGCAGGTGCCATGGGTTAGCTACCCATCCCTGTGCACTGTGCACGCCTTTCTGAAGGCCCCCAAAGAGAGATTTACAGAGCTGTCCAGCTCCCACCCCATCTGCCCTCTTTCACCTTAGAGTCAGCATCTCCTGAGGCTCCTGTTGAGGGAGGGACGAATAAGCAACCTTCTTCTCCCAAGTCAGCAAGGTGTGGCTAGACTCCCAGAACCTCCCTTTTTGAGAATTACTACCCTTTCCCTCCCATTCTGGGTTGGCCTCTGGGGATTGCACTCAGTGCTTCCTATACTGCCCCTCCCAGCAACCCAGTCATGCCCTCCCCTCAACTTCCACCCCACCTGGAGACAATCTCTCCAACTCACATTCTCCAAAGTGGGGACCAGGTACAGGAGACCCCACCAGAATACTAGAAAAAGAGAACGGGGCATCCGCTGATCTAAGGGAACCGGGAGGAAAGCAAGGGAGTTTGGGGCTGGGGCTGCAGAAGGACTGACAGTGAGAGACGAGACCAAGCGGGGTCACTAGAGTGGGCCGAGGGGCACAGGGACATGTGAGCTGAATTTAGCTGCAAACCTGCAGAGCTGGGGCCCCAGGGAGTCGAAGCTCCTCACCTGCCAGAAAGATGCTCAGGAGCGACAAAGAACTGAACAGGAAGCGGATGGAGCAGACTTCCCTGAAGAACCAGGATGGGAGCCTGAGGCCCTAACCCACCCTAGCCTCGACCCCGGGGTTCTAGCCTTGGTGGGACCCAGCCCTGCTGCCCTTCCCTGAGCCATCCCTGCCCATTCTTCCTCTGACCTGTACACACTGACCAGCGCGTCTCCTGCCACTGATAACAATACGCTCAGCACCTGAAAGAGGAGGCCTGGGGACGGGGACAGGAGAAACCTCTCAGAGAGGGCAAGCCATGTGGGTGAGTTGGTGCAGGTTCAGAAAGGCTCGGGAAGGGCCAGGGGCAAGGTCCTGGGACTCAGGAGGTGAGGGTGGGCTGGGAAAACGAGCCGAGGCTGGACTCTTGGGCTCAGGCTTGGGCAGAACTGGGGTTCCGAGTGCCAGGTCAGAGGGGATAGGGCTGGATTCTCGGACCCGGGCTCGGGAGGAGAACTGGGGTTCCGAGTGCCAGGTTCGAGAGAATGGGGCTGTCCTGGCTCGTACTCAGGAAGCTCTTGGACATCCGCGTGGGAGGCATCTCCTGCCTCAGATCCAGGGCCGGGAGAAGGTTGAGCTGCTCGTCCAAGACTACAGGAGATTCACCCGGTTCTGCGGGAGCCCAGGGCTCCATTGAGGTCTTGGGCACCGCAGTCCCGCACTTCCCCCGGGGCCCGGGCGCAGGCTCCTGAACCTAGTGCTAAACAGCTGGACAGCCTCTCTAACAGGCCTCGCTCCCGCGCCGGCGCTGCGGCGCCTCCTCAGCCAGGCCCAAACACAGGATCGCTTCCGCCCCCTCCCGGGACCGGCCAAGGCACCGTGCCCCGCCCCTCAGGGACTCGCATGGAGCGCGCCCCCTTCAGGGGCGAGTTGGGAACTGCACCCTAGTCCGCGCCGGGGCCCCGCCCCGCGAGCCCGTCCCGCCCTCTCGCCCCAGGGCTCGACCCCGCCCGCACCCGAGGCCCCGCCCCTCACGGTTGCCGCGCCACAGGCGGTCTGGCCATTGTGGCTCCGAGGCGCAGGCTTCGGCCGAGAGCTTCCTGCCCAGGTGTCTCCTCCGGGCACTCCTGGGCTTATGGCGGGCTCACCACAGCTCGAGCCCCGGGCCCTTCTGCCCTCGGGCTGCTCGAGCTCCGGCCCAGCGGACCGGCGTCCATTGCTGTCCCCCGAAGTCACGCTGTGGGAACTATTGCTGTTCTCGCTGAAGAAGTCGGGTGCGGGATTGGGAGAGGATGCGGCCGAGCCTGAGCGGGGGCTCCGCCGCATCCTGCCCTGGGGCTTCCCAGGGGAAGACGAAGTGGCCGCAGCCAAAGCCCTCGGCCCTCCCTCCGCTGCCGCGCGCCACGTGGGTCAGATCCTGCCTGAGCCCCGAGCCTCGAGGCCGACTCTGCCCACTGCTGCCGTCACAGAGGAGCCACGTCACAGAGCCGCGTGACGTCACTGGCAGCCAAGTGGACGCCCGCTTTTTTTTATGGCTTCGTGTGTGGGACCGGAGGTTGATGTCTGCTATCTTACAGAGATCCTTCTGCCTCTGCCTCTGCCTCTCTGCCTCTCTGCCTCTCTGCTTCTCTGCCTCTGCCTCCTTAGTGCTGAAATTAAAGACGTGCGCCACTACCACCCGGCTGTACACTTTATTTTTGGGACAGGGTCTCTGTAGCTCTGGCTGGCCTGGAACCTGTTACATATACCAGGATGTCCGCAAACTCACAGAGATCCCACCGTCTTCTACCTCCTGAGTACTGGGATTAAAGGTGTGCACCATCACCAACCAGCTGGGCTGAAAGCTCTTAGCTTGAACTGCGAACACAAAGTAGAGAACAAAGTGGAAATGGTGCAAGTCTCTAAATTCCCAAAACTTGACTTCAAGTGACAGACCACACCTCCTAAGCCTCCCCAGACAGTGCCATCAGCTCTGTACCCAGTGTGTAAGCTGAGGAATGGGGAGTATTTCTCATTTGAGCAACAATAAGCTATTGCTGTGGCCTGGTGTAGGAGGTACTTCTGTCTATGTGTTGCTTTCATTAATGAATAAAGAAACTGCCTTGGCCTGTTGATAGGGAAGAACTTAGGTAGGCAGGGAAGAGGGAACTGAATGCTGGGAGAATAGGGAGGCAGAGTCAGAGAGGCGCCATGGAGCTGCCAGAGATAGGACGCTATGAACCTTGCTGCTAAGCCACTGCCACATGGTGATACACAGATGAATATAAATGGGTTAAATTAATATGTAAGAGTTAGCCAATAAGAAGTTAGAGCTAATGGGCCAAGCAGTGATTTAATGAATACAATTTCTGTGTGATGATTTCGGGAGTAAGTTAGCCGGGCAGCCGGGACCAACAAGCAGCTCTCTCATCCCTGCAACAGTGACCCTTGGTTGCCTCCCAGAACTTGAAGGTAAGAATTTATTGCTGCAAACACCATATGCTTAGGATGCAGAACTTGGAAGAATCGAGCTGTAACTTTTCCAGAAGGCCCCTCCTTAAGGCCTAGCTCTCATAGTATCACAGCTATTATATGGGGAGATATGATGTAACAATCAATCTATCTACTTTCACAGTCTATCCACTGTAAAGCCAATGAACCCGAACAATGACCAGCTGGTGAAATGTCCCCAGTAGTACAGTAGCGGCAGTATTAGCTCAAGGGTCACCAATAGCTATTCAATTGGACTGAAGACCCGCTCAGTAGGAGGGAATTCGTGCTGGGTGTAACCGTGGTCAACTCTACGTGGCTGAAGGGATTATAGACCCTAGAGGGGAATCTACTGTTACCATTTTCCACAGTCAATCAAGTTTCTAATTGTATTCTAAGCACTGATACCCGCAGGGAAGTGCAGCTCTCACTCATCACCAAAGCAGCTCTTTTTGCAGCACACAGAGGCTATGGTAGAGATCCACAACTGGTCAAAATCCAGAGAATGGGTGACAATGTATTGTCGGCCCAGAGGTTATTATACCTGTGTGTGTAGGGGACACAGAGGTCCTTGTGCTCACAGGTAAGCAATAAGGGAACCAGGAATGTTAAACGATGGTGTTGTCTCTCAAAGGAAGAGATGTATAACCTGCTTCCTACCCAGAAGACTGGGACTGGATGTGCTGTATAGCCTGGTGACTTTTGTGGTCTCTGTATGGCCAGGTCACTCCTGACTCCTCCAGACTCTTGTGTTTGTCTCAGTCATCTTCCCTTCTCTTGAGCATTGTTTCTCAGTCACTAGAACTCATCTATACAGAAGAGGCCACATGGACTTTACAAAGAGTGTTGATGGAGTCAAGCCTTAAGATTTATTGTATGCATGGGATGAAATAATTACCATGAGGAAATCCTTTTTCAAAATTGTGCTCTGCTGAAATTTGCCAGGTGAGACTCTAGAAGTTTGAACTAACTACTGAGTCGTGTTGAATCCCTCTTGCCTCACTTGAGTGACCCTCTGCTGGCCCTGGGGGTCACAGAGACCCCCACACATCTACAATGCGACCCCTAACACCCAAGGCTTAGGAAACATGGGAAGAAGGATCAGGAGGATTGTAAGAGCCAGAGATGCTTCGCCCATGAAATCCCAACAATAGGGTCACCTCAACAAAGCCCACATAATCACCAGACATGCCAACCTGGTTAGGGGAATTTCTTAAGGCTCCACCTCTAGGTGAAGCACTGCAGGCAAACAGTGGCTGCTGAGAGAAGGAGAATCAGTTTTCCAGAGGCAAACATACTGATAGGCTATCCCAAGAGGTCAGTCCTAAGCGCGTGTGCACAGAGCTACACTAAATGGCCTCGGTAGTGTGTGTGTGCACATGCAATAATTAGTATAGAAGAGGGCATGACTTTGAGAGGGAATGATGGGGCACAGGAGGAGTCGGAGAGGGAAGGGTTTTTGGAAATGATATAAATACCATGTATGAAATTCTCAAAAAGATTAAGTTAAAAAGCAACCTTTCTTGCCAGGTATGGAGTTCCATGATGGTTGTTTAGCTTTTTTGTTTGTTTTGAGTGGTTTTTAGGTTTTAGGGACAGGATCTCCTGTAGCCCAGGTTTGACTCAAACTCACTATGTCATGATGACCTTGAACCTTCCATCCTTCTGCCTCCATCTCCTAAATCCTGAGGTTAGAGTAATTTGGGATTAAACCTATAGCCTCCTGCATGCTAGGCAAGTATTCTACTACCTGAGCTACATCCCCAATTCTTCCTAATGCCATTAGTGGGACATAAAAGCTTACTCAAGGAGGAGCCATGTTATAGAGCTTGAGGTGTATAACAAGACCCAGTTCTTCGGATGATCCAATCTTATCTATCATTGCTGCCCTGTATATTCCTTGCATTTCAGTCAAGCTGACCAAATTACAAGTCCTAGGGCACACCAATCCTTCCCACTCCCTAAATGCTGACCATGGGTCCCAGTTTCTGTCTTAGATCCTGTTTTAAAGACTCCCTCTTCAGCAAAGGGCTTCTGTCCTCCCTCCTGAGAGATTCCCCAGTCCCAACTCTTTCCTACTGTGAAAGTAACTGTGGTATGTTCTTTTCAGGCTTAGGAGCACATCTATTTCACCTTTCCTTGTCTGCATCTCTCCATGTGTAAGAACTCAACAAAAGTTCTGCATATAGGAAGTAATTAAAAGGAATAATTGGGAGTCTGGATGGTGGTGGTGCACATCTTTAATCTCAGCACTTGGGAGGCAGAGGCTGGTAGATCTCTGAGTTCAAGGCCAGCCTGGTCTACAAGTGAGTTCAAGGACAGCCAGAGCTACACAGAGAAACCCTGTCTCAAGAAACAAAACAGCGAGCTTGGTCTACAGAGCAAGTTCCAGGACAGGTTCCAACGCCACAGAGAAACTCTGTCTTGAAAAATCAAACAAACAAACAAAAAAAGGAAGGGAATAACTGGACCAGGGAGATGGACCAGTGAGGAAAAACTTCTTGCCAAGCCTGACTGACGACCTGCGTTTGCTTGCCAGGCCCCACGTGGTGGAAGAAGAACCGTCACTTCTGCAGGCTGTCTTCTGACCTACACATGCATGCCTTCTGGTTAAGACGTACAAAATACAACTGCTATATGTAGGCTAGGGATGCATTCAAACTCTCATTAATTCGACAAATGTAATACTGGGGACAAGGGGTTCATCCAGACAGTGTATCTTTGTTCTTTGTGAAACTAGGTCTCACTGTGCAGCTCAAGTTGACCTTGAATGAGAAATTCTCCTGCTTCAGTCTCCCAACTATTGGAATTACAACTGGGTGCTCCATGCTTAGCCCCAGGACAGAAGAAAGGGTTGAGCCAGGTGTGGTGGCACACACCTTTAATACTAGCATGAGGGAGGCAGGAGCAGGTGGATATTTTTGTTTGTTTGTTTTTGCTTTTTTGTTTTTATTTTTTATATCTTGTTTTTCAAGACAGGTTTTCTTGTAGTTTTGGATCATGTCCTAGAACTCACTCTGTAGATCAGGTTGGCCTCAAACTCACAGAGATCCATCTGCCTCTACCTTTCAAGTGTGCTGGGATTAAAGGCATGCGCCACTACCGCCTGGCACAGGTGGATATCTTAATTAAAGGCTAGTCTGATTATATAGTGAGTTCCAGGACAGTCAGGGCTATACAGAGAAACTATGTCTCAACTCCCCCCCCCCAAAAAAACCCAAACCCAACAAAAAAAAATTTTTTTTTTATTTATGTATGTCAACCTGACCCAAACTAGGGTCATCTTAGAAGAAGGAACTGCAATTGAGAAAATGTCCCAGTCACACTGGCCTGTAAGCAAGCCTGTAGGGCATTTTCTTGATTTAAAGCACGCCTTTAATCCCAGCACTTGGGAGGCAGAGGCAGGCGGATCTCTGTGAGTTCGAGACCAGCCTGGTCTACAAGAGCTAGTTCCAGGACAGGCTCCAAAACCACAGAGAAACCCTGTCTTGAAAAACAAAACAAAACAAAACAAAAAAAGAAAAGATTGGTTTAGAAGGGTCATATGAGAAGAAGGTTCATCAGCTGAGAAAATCCCACATAAGATATGGGTATAGGCAGGTGTACAGGTGTGCCTACACCTGTAGGGTGCCTTAATTAGTGACTGATAGAGGGGAGGCCAGTCTATTGTGGGCAAGGACAACCCTGGACTAGTGGTCCTAGGTCCTATTAAAAAAAAAAAAAGCAGGCTTAACTGGAGCTTCCATGGCCTCTGCATGAAGCTCCAGCCTCAGGTTCCTACACAGTTTGAGTTCCTGCCTTGGTTTCCCTCAAGAGACCCCAACATTTTGGGGATGCCAATACCATGGGATGACCATCAAGGACAGCAACAGTTATGGAGTGGTGACTTAGGATATGAAAGTCAAATAAACCCTTCCCTCCCCAAGTTGCCTTGTGTCAAGGTGGTTCATAACAGCAGTTAACCCTAACAAAGACAGAAACTGGTACTGTGGACGGGGGTATTGCTTTGACAATCCTGACCATGTGTTTTTCGGAGGACTGTGGAATAACTTTGGAACACTGTTCTAAAACAGCCATTGGGTGTTCAGAACGGGATGAATAGTTCTATAGGAACTTGGAAGATAGGAATTTGAGAGAAATATAGATAATGGAGTCCTGGCTTATGAAGTTCCAGAGGGAAGTTTGGGAGTCACTTAAAGATTCTATTGGGGCCATTGCATATTTTGAATTAAGACTCTGTGGTGTCTGGTAAGCTAGGGATAAAGAATTGACTATGATTAACAAAAAGATTCCAAAACCTCTAATAGGAAAATATTGCTTTCCTGTGACAATTGACACTGGTCAGTTGGAACTGAGAAATTAGAAGAGCCCAGAATTACTGAGCTGAAATCTTCTGGGAATTATTTCTGCAGGGTCAATACACTAGAAGTGTTCTAGGAGGAGCCTAGGTTATACCTCATGCTGGCAGCTGAACTTGGTTATTTGTAAGAGTCTCTCAGGTGGTAGTGATTTTGAAGGCTCGAGGGGGTCATGGAGAGCAGCTGTGAGAGGCCAGGAACGCTCGCTGGTGAAGGTACAGCCGCAGTAGCAGACCCAGCAACAGACCCAGGGTTGGAGGGGTCAAAGAGAGGAATTGAAGCTTGGTACCATGAAGAGAGCGTAAGAGAGGCTATTGCTGAAAGTGCAGTCCAGTTGCAGCAAGAGACCCCAACAATATGGTATTGGCAATGCCAGTACCATGGGACGACCACCAAGGACAGCAGCAGTTACGGAGTGGAGCCTGCCTGAGCCTACAAGACAAACTACTTGTGCTGTGGCAAGCTCTTAGGAGGAACCCAAAAGATTGTGAGTCCCAGAAGTCTGATTTTGCTTTTTCAGACTGTGACTGTACCCTGGTTTCTCCTTCTTGAAGTGAGGAAGTGTAATTAATTTTTTATTTTACAGTAGCCCACAGTTGAGGGACTTTGAATTTTTAAAGAGGGTTTTGAGTTTTATAGAGACTTGATTTTTAGAAACTGATATTTTAAAAAGGCCTTGGTGTAGGAGATGATGTATGCTGTGAATATGTTTTATTGCCATTGGTTAATAAAGAAGCTGCTTTCGGCCAATGGTTTATCAGAGTAAAGCCAGGCTGAAAGAGATAGAGAGAGTAGGCAGAGCCACATAGCCACTGAAGATGGACATGCCCAAGCCTTGCAGGTAAACCAGAGCCATGTGGAGATACACAGATTAATAGTTATAGGTTAATTTAAGATGTTAGAGCTAGCTAGAAATATGCTTAAGCTATTGGCCAAACAGTACTGCAGTTAACATAGTTTCGGTGTGATTATTTCATGGTCTGGGTGGTTGGGAATGAACAAGCAGTCTCCCCCTACAATGCCTGAATTTTAAGTGTTTGAATTTATAGCGACTGTGAGCTGTGGGACTTTTAGCCAGGCAGTGGTAGCTAATCCCAGCACTCGGGAGGCAGAGGCAGGCAGATCTCTGTGAGTTCAAGGCCAGCCTGGTCTACAGAGTGAGTTCCAGGACAGTGAGAGCTACACAGAGAAACCCCGTCTCAAAAAATCCCCCCAAAACAAGCAAACAAAAACCCATGAGACTTAAATTTCCAATATATTTTATATTGTGTTACTTATTAATATGAGATCTTGGGGATGAACAAAGATTATTATTAAATATTGTTGCAATAGTGTGTCAAGTTGACAAGGGTCAATCGTTCTGACTAGTTTTATGTCAACCTGACAAAAGCTAAAGTCATATGAGAGTAGGAAGCCTCTGTAAGATTGGGTTTAGGCAAACCTGTTGGGAATTTTCTTAATTACTCCCCAAACTGCTTTTGGTCATGGTGTTTCATCACAGCAATGATAACCCTAACACATCGCCCTCAGTTACTTATGGTCGCGGCATTTTATCACAGCCATAGACAGAAGCCAAGGCAATGTCCTTGAAGCTTCATAGGCTAGCAGGGACCACCCTAAGATTCTCATTTTCTTCATTCGCACCCTGTCCCAGGTCCCACCCCATAAAGAATGAGATACAGGCTGAAGCTCCTTGCCATCCCTGCAGATGGTACAGGCAGAGTTCTGTGCTGACAACAGGGACCTTATCCCACCCCTCAATCCTTCCCACCCATGACCTCCTTCCCTACCTCTCAGGTCTCGGTGCTTCCCCACCCGTGACCTCCAGGCCTGCCCCCTGTGTGTTTGACTAAAGGGAAGGGATTGCTGAACCTGCTGAGTGAGCCCAGTGAGTCACAGGTGGGCTGAAGGGCAAGCAGGCAGACCGAGAGCCAGAGGCTCAGCAGCCATGGCTCTGACCGTGTGTGTGAGGCACATAGCAGGGCTGCCCGGCATCCATGACAGACAAGTGAAGCTCTGCTTTCGGGGTGAGACTTGCATGGATGGTCTGAGGGTTTTTAGAATTGGGAGCCTTGCATTTTCATTCCCTAGACTCCAATTTAAATCCTTGCTATCCCTATAACCTGTCTCCCTCCTTCCCGGCTTCGACTTCTTTCCCTGTTTTCTACTTTTCTTTAAGCTGGCTGGGGAACTAGACACTGGCCCATGGTGGATGAGGTAAATGATCTGTGTCTATGGAGGGTCTGATAAATAACTAGTTTCATTTTTGAGCAGGCTTTACCCAGAAAACAAGGAAAATTCACTGTGGCCGAGAAGCAGATGTTGGTGAGGTCTGTATAGCCAGCTGGAAAGAAGACAGTACATTTTTTGGGGAGGGGGAGGCTCCATACTGGGGCACAAGGGGTCATTCCTAGGCTTGGAAGGTGTGGTCTCCAGAAATGGTGTGAATCTCAGACTTGAAAGATCTGCCCTGGTTTGAGACGTCAGTCTCAACACTGGCGGGATTAATTCTTGATTGGCAGTGAGTCCCAAATCAGCCCTAGACTGAAGTCAACTCCATGTTGGGTGGGGGTTGTTCCAGGCTTGGGAGATCAGTTCTAGAGGTAGCCTCATGTTTGGACTGTTGGGAGTAGACTCTGCGAGGGTCAGCCCAGCATTCAGTTATGAGTGTCTCTCTGTCTCCAGCTGTTTCATTGGCCCCACTATGGATCTCCACTGGCTGGGGAGAGTCTGTCTGTACAGGTGGTCAACTGCAGCCGTGTGTTCAGCCCCAGGTAAGCAGAGCTGGAGGAAGCCAGGGAGTGGCTTGGTGTCAACACCTGGTTAGCTCTTCAGCTCTATGCCTTTCTTCTAGGCCCCTTGGGACCCTGGTGATCTCCCTGCAGCAGTTGCAGAGTGCTGGGCACTTGGTGCTGAGGGAAGCCCTAGTGGACGAGAAACTCCGGGTGTCCCCAGTAAGTGCCACCAGCCCACCATCAGCAAGCCTGGGACTTTTCCAGACAGAGGGTTCGATTTAACTGAGGGGAAAATTTGAGCCAGACAGCAGGGGCAACAAGCACCCCAGCTTAGGCTCCCTTCCGGTAGCCCCTGCCCAAATCCTACACGGGCCAGACAGCAGGCTATTTCTGAGTCCCAGAGGGTGTGTACTGTTGCTCCTTGGATTTGGGGTAGACCCACTTTTTTTTTTTCTTATGGACAATGATGTACCCAGTAGGATTTTCCTGGTATTTCATGGAAGGTTGCCCCTCCTTAGAAGAGGTAGACTTGGCTTTGAATCTCAGACCTGCTACTTCCCACTGGAGAGCCTAGAAGAGTCCAGCACCTCTAAGCTGTTTCCTCATTTACGTAATGGAGAGCCAGGCTTATGTTTTTATTTTTATATTTTTAAATTCAATCATTGGTTAAGTTCAAGGATGATGTTGAGCAATAGGGATTCAACGGCAAGCAAAACCAAACAGAGATTTGCTTTTGTGAAGCTCAGTAGGGGAACCCAGGGGGTCCAACACTGAGCAAGCATCCATGTAGGCAGAAGTGAATTTGCGGCTGGTGGGTGTTACAGGAGGGCTGGTAAGTGTACCACCGATTCTAAGTTTTTTTTTTGTTTTTTTTTTTGTTTTTGGTTTTGTTTTTTGTTTTTTTTTTTTTTGAAACCGGGTTTCTCTGTAGCTTTGGAGCCTGTCCTGGAACTAGCTCTTGTAGTAGCTCTTTGAACTCACAGAGATCCCTGACTCTGTCTCTCGAGTGCTGGGATTAAAGGCGTGCGCCACCACTGCCTGGTCTCTAGTGGCTTAGCTCTGCACTCTGATCTTCAGGCAAGCTTTATTTATTAGATTACAAAAGAAATATCGCTACAGATAAGAGTCCATGAGAGCCGGCCATGCCTTTAATCCCAGCACTCGGGAGGCAGAGGCAGGAGGATCTCAGAGTTCGAGGCCAGCCTGGTCTACAAGAGCTAGTTCCAGGACAGGAACCAAAAACCTACGGAGAAACCCTGTCTTGAAAATCCAAAAAAAAAAAAAAAAAAGAGTCTATGAGAGTATAACCAGTTTGTGACCTAGATGGGGAGGTCGGAAGAGTTTCTCTGGGGGAACAATGCTTGAGTTCAGAACTGAAGGTTATAGGTGCTAACTAGGTAGTAAAGAGAAAGTTCAGACAGAGAAGCCTGATTATGTAAAATCCCTGTGTGCTGTTGGGGGGCTTAGTTGGGGTGCTGAGCAGGACAGAAACCTAGAATGAGATGGAGCTGCAAGAGTTGTCAGGGACCAGCCATGCAGAGCTGTGAAGGCCAAGAACAGAGAAAGAATAGGCTCAAGAGGTAACTTGCACATTGAAATTGATTTTGTTGTTGTTTATTAAGTGTTTGTTTTACAGTTTCCAGGCTTAGATTTGTTTGTTTTTAGTGCTGCTGAGTCCAATACCCAAGCCTTTCTGAATGCTAGGCAAGTTCTCTGCCAACTGAGCTGGATCCTCAGCCTTCAGTCCCTTTCACTTATTTCCTTTTTTATTAATAACTGAGCGAGGTAGTGCACACCCCTAATCTTAGCAGAGGCAGAGGCAGAGGCAGAGGCAGGTGGGTCTCTCTGAGCTCCAGGCCAGCTTGGTTTACATAGTGACTTCCAGACCACACTAAAACGTTGTCTCAAAAAATTATTTTAAGCATTATTTTTAAGATTAATTTATTCATGTACTTTATGTATATGAGTGCCCTGTCTACATGTATATCTGCATGCCAGAAGAGAAAATCAGATCCCATTATAGAGGCTTGTGAGTCACCATGTTTGTCCTGGGAATTGAATCTAGACCAGTGCTTTTAACAGATGAACCATCTCTCTAGTCCCTTAAACATTTATTTTTAAAAAAATAAAAAATTAAAAAAATTATTTAGTTAGTTATTTTGGTTTTCTGAGACAGGGTTTCTCTGTGTAGCCTGGTTGTCCTGGAACTCACTTTGTAGACTAGGCTGGCCTCTGACCCCAGAGATCCAACTGCCTCTGCTTCTTGAGTGCTGGGATTAAAGGTGTGTGCCACCACCACCCAATCAAACATTATTTTTTTACGTGTGAGTGAGCGTATGTGTAGAAGTTAAAAGACACCTTCTAGGAGTCTGTTCTCCTCCTCCCCGTGTAGGTGCTGGTCATCAAACTCAGGTTGCCAGCAAGCATCCTTGAACTACTAAGCCATCTCCCCGGACCGTTGCCCTTAGTTCTCAAGAAGGTTGTGGATACTTTAAAAATAATATTTTTTATTAATTCTATGAGAACTTAATACATTGTATTTTGATCATATTCATTCCCAGCTCTTCTCCTGTCCACCCTCACCCCCTTTCCCATCCCACTGTGAGTTTTCTTTTTCTTTTTTTCATCCCCTGACAATAGTTCAGTTTGCGTTGCCCAACTACTCTTAGGAGCGGGGCCTGCCTTGGCGTGTAGCTGACCTACCAGGGGTCATGTCATGTCAACCTCTTCTAGCAGCTACCAAATGCAGAAGATGGGGAATGCTGACATTATCGGTAGTCAGAGAGGAACTCATTACTACAGACATTGCCCAAAGGGTCTCTGTTTGCAGAGGGCGTGTAAGGCATTGTCCTGGTACTCTCTTAACCCCATGTCAGTTTGAGGGGACCCATGGACACCCTATCTCTTTCAGATCCAGGTGGAGCTTGACTTAAAGTATCAGCCCCCTGAGGGAGCTGCTGGAACCTGGGCAGAGGAGGACTTTGGGACACCCATTCGAGACAGGTAATCTCCTAGAAACTTAAGCAACTGGCCCTGAAGAGAAAAAAAGGAGCATTCTCCTCCTCTCTGGGTCTGCTGGGCACTGTGACCCTGAGCGGGTTCTCACAGTCAGGTCTCACCCTCTCTGTTTCCCCTCCCAGCTCAGAACTGATCATCCCCAATGTGGGCTTCCAGGAGTTGGAGTAAGTATGTGGGAGCTGACTGTGAGCCACAGGGGTCAGTCCAGGGGTTGAGAACCAGTGTCATGGAGTCAGTTCCAGGGTCTGAGATTTAATTATAAGGTCAGAGGTCAATCCTTGCAGTAGGTTTAGGTTCTGAAATTAGAATGATGTGATAGTATGTACCTTTAATCACAGGTGGATCTCTGTGAGTTCAAGGCCAGCCTGGTCTACAAAGGGAGTCCCAAAACTGCCAGGGCTGTTACACAAAGAAATCCTGTCTCAAAGCAAAGAAAAGGAAAGAAAAGAAAAGAATTAGTCCCAGAATAAGTGTGTGTGGGTGGTCAGTCTGGAGGTCAAAGGTCAATCCTAAAATAAGCAGAAACAAGGGATGCCCAGCAACAGGTGACAGGCTAGGCATGACCTTTGAGGGCTTTTCCCATCAGGCCCGGGGAGGCCTGGCTGGAGCGTCAGGCAGTGGCTCTGGCCCGGAAGCTAGCTCAAAGCCTAGGAACACAGGATGACGGAGAGAATGAGCTGGAGCTGGAGCTGGAGGGGGAGGACGAGCCTGACGTGGAGATTTCTGGAGTGGTGTTCAGCCCCCTCAAAAGGTAAAGTGTTCTCACGCCCTGTCAGTGAGTCAGTGTCCCTCACACATGTAAAGCCACGCCCATCCACACCGGGGAATGGGGGAAAGGTGGATACTCTGGCATCAAGGGTCATTCTCTTATAGGCCCAGACATGGTCATAGTCAAAGTCAGTTATAGTGGCTCCCACCAGTTTGTAAAGAAATTTGATTAGGATAGGTTTGGTCAGTGTGAGAGCTCTTAGAACAGTGCTGGCACCCAGCAGATCTCAACCGACTTTGTCTGAGCAAGCAAACGGGTTCAGAGCTCCAAGACTGAGTCAAACTCTGGATGTAGGAAGATAGAGCAGAGTAATCTGAGAGGACTGAGACTCCAAAAGCTCATGATGCAGACCGCATGCCAACAGCAGGCAACTGCGTGTGTGGTGGGCTGGTGAGGAAGGGGAAGTAACGGTGACCCTACGCTTCTCTACAGCCGCACCCCGGGCCTGCCCCGTGGGGATCCCTTCCAGGTGTGCAGAGCCCAGGACTTCCAGGTATGGCTCTTGTGCCATATTCTAAGCCTCGTGGAACCTCCCAGGGTTCTCCCCTTATCCAGGCAGGTCTCACTCTCCTCCCTCTTTTGCATTCCTTACCTAGGTCGGGGTCACTGTACTTGAGGCCCAGAAACTGGTGGGAGTCAATATTAACCCCTACGTGGCTGTGCGCGTGGGGGATCAGCGCCGCGTGACCATAACACAGCGTGGAACCAATTGCCCCTTCTACAACGAGGTGAGCACGATCAAGGAAGAGGGCGAGCCTGAGATAATGGTGTGTGTGTGTGTGGGGGGGGGGTGATCCAGACAGACCTCGTCCCTGGAGAGGGCGGGGCCTGGGTGCAAAGACGCCCGGTTCGGTGACTGAAGAGTGTGCAGGCACCTTTTAGGAAAAGGACCCGCATTTCTTTGCACGATTTCGGGGCCAGCTGAATGAGCCCCTCCACCTAACCTTGCTTCCCTTCTCTTTTCTCACTCATCCCAGTACTTCTTGTTCGAATTTCACAAGACTCGGCTACACCTACAAGACTTGCTGCTGGAGATCACTGTGAGTGGGGAAGAGGACTTTGTCAAGAAAGGGACAATGCCCAGCTGAGGCAGAAATGTAGGTGGCTGAGGCAGAAAGAGCCCCAGGAGTTCAAGGCTCTGCCTGGGCTATAGAGTGGGACTCAAGGAAGGGGCAGGCAGTAAGGACTAACAAAGCACCAGGACTAACTCGTCTCTCCCCAGGCTTTCCACTCGCAGACTCTCCCGTTTATGGCCACCAGGATAGGCACCTTCAGGATGGATCTGGGCGTGGCCTTGGACCAGCCAGGTACTGAACCCTCCTTTCACTCAAACTCAGTCACACACACGCACTCACGCACGCACGCACGCACGAAGACTCCAGAAACTGAACTCCGGTCACTCACCCGTGCTGTCGCTAGTGCACCTCTTGTGAAGGCTGGCCTTCACAAGCTATTCTTTCTCTCTCACAAGCTATTATACTCGGGCTATTCTTTCTATGGGGACAGGCGGCTTCGGCCCAAACCCCAGCCATTGTCCATTGTCCTGAAAGGACTCACTCCTCGTTCTATCCCTCTGTCCTTAGATGGGCACTTCCATCAAAAGTGGGCTCCTCTGCATGATCCCCGTGACACCGCTCGGGGACCAAGGGCTTCGTCAAGATCACCTTGTCTGTGAGGGCACGTGGGGACCCTCCCCTCCCACTGCCACCCCCATGCCCGGGGACCAGTTCAGATATTGAGAAGTGAGCTGGGGTGCGGTGGGAATGGAGAACTGGACGAGGCCTGGCCTGGGGGTGGGTTCAGAGGATCAAAGGGGCTCAGGCTTCAGCTTTACTCCTCAGCGTGGGCTCTTCCTAGGAATCTACACCTGCCCCGTAGAGTGCAGGCTGAGAGGCCATGGGCTCGCCTGCGGGTACGCGTGTACCGTGCAGAGGGTCTTCCCACAGTGCGCACGGGGCTGCTAGGCAGTCTGGCCCGTGCCCTGCATGACCAGCACGTCCTCCTGGACCCCTATGTGCGGGTGAGCTTCCTGGGACAGCAGGTAAGTGACTCCGGTCCCTCTATGCCACACCTCAAGTTTTTTAAAAAAATTATTTGTTCAAGATATCTTCATTTGCTGGGCGGCGGTGGCGCACGCCTTTAATCCCAGCACTTGGGAGGCAGAGACGAGCCAATCTCTGTGGATTCGAGGCCAGCCTGGTCTAAAGGCTAGTTTCAGGATAGGCACCAAAGCTAAAGAGAAACCCTGTTTTGAAAGAATAAGAAAGAGAAAAAGAAAGAAAGAAACAAAGAAGGAAAGAAAGAAAGACGAAAAGATATCTTTATTTACTCATTTTGAGACACGGTTGCTATGTAGCCCTACCTGGCCTGGAATTCAGAGATCTACTTGGTAGGATTACAGGCTTGCGCTACAGCGCCTGGCTATTTTTTTTTAAAATATTTATTTATTATTTATACAATATTCTATTTGTGTGTATCCCTGTAGGCCAGAAGGGGGCACCAGGCCTCATTACAGATGGTTGTGAGCCNGCTACAGAGAAACCCTGTTTTGAAAGAATAAGAAAGAGAAAAAGAAAGAAAGAAAGAAACAAAGAAGGAAAGAAAGAAAGACGAAAAGATATCTTTATTTACTCATTTTGAGACATGGTTGCTATGTAGCCCTACCTGGCCTGGAATTCAGAGATCTACTTGGTAGGATTACAGGCTTGCGCTACAGCACCTGGCTATTTTTTTTAAATATTTATTTATTTATTATTTATACAATATTCTATTTGTGTGTATCCCTGTAGGCCAGAAGGGGGCACCAGGCCTCATTACAGATGGTTGTGAGCCACCATGTGGTTGCCGGGAATTGAACTCAGGACCTTTGGAAGAGCAGGCAGTGCTCTTAACCACTGAGCCATCTCTCCAGCCCCGCGCCTGGCTATTTTTATTCTTAGTTATGTGCATGCAGAACTATCTGTGTGGTGTTCTGTGCACTTGAGTACAGGTGCCCACGAAGACCTGAAGAGGGTGTCAGACCCCTGCAGCTGGAGTCACAGATGGTTGTGTGCGGACTAGGAACCAAAAAACAAACAAACAAAAAACCGCTCCCTGGAAAAGCAGTTGCTCTTAACTAACCACCGAGCCATCTCTCCAGCCTTTATAATTTGTTCTGTGTATGTGTATGGGTGCGCTGAGTGCCATGCACACGTATGGAGATCAGAGGACAACCTGCAGGGACAACCATACAGGACCTGGGGACCAAACTCAGGTCATTACAAAACCATCTTCTGGGACTCTCACTGACCCCTTCCACCCGACTTTCCTTCAGGGTGAGACTTCGGTGCGTGGAGAAGAGGCGGCGCCCAAGTGGAACGAGCAGTTGAGCTTTATGGAACTCTTCCCGCCACTAACGCGCGGCCTTCGGCTGCGTGACGACGCGCCGCTCGTGGATGTGGCCCTCGCCACGCACGTGCTGGACCTGAGGCAGATCTCGAACTCTGGCCGCGCGGGTGAGCATGACTGGCCTGTGTGGGGCACCATCTGCCCTAGCTCACATCAGCCCCTCAGAACAAAGACCATCCTTAAAACACGGGCGCCCTAGGCAGAACCATCCACTCCCCAGAAGGAACTGTTCTAAGCCAGGCTCCTCCTTCCGACCACGACCCCGCCCCTGGTTTTACAAGCTTAAACACAGTGGCTGCTCCAGGCAAGCCTTGCTGTGTAAGGACCACACTGAAATCTGAGGCTTCAGTATCCACCATCCAGCACCCCAATTACCACATCAGTAGTTCCGCCCCAGCCTCAGCTCTCCCTAAAGCCCAGAGAGGTCCTCGGTCTGCTACTGTTTGTCACAGGTCCGTGCCCTCCCCCCCCCCCCCCCCCCCCCCCCCCAGGATACAAAGGTATACAGTCCAGAACAGTCTTCATTTACCCTGTTCTCCCCTCCAAAACCTGTTCTTGTCCTCCACAGCGGAGTTTAAGCCCACTTTCGGTCCAGCCTGGGTGCCCCTCTATGGCTCGCTCCCCAGTGGCAGGCTCTGGGATGGTCTTCAAAGTCTCAAAGAAGGCACTGGGGAAGGCATTTGGTTCCGGGGCCGACTTCTGGTAGCTGTGTCCATGGAGGTGTTGGAAGGCAGAGTTGAACCTAAGTCCCCCCAGACCACACAGGGGTCCAGATTATCCCGACTCGCTGGAAAGAAGAAAAAAAAGAAAACCAAGCAGGATGAGACACCGGCTGCCGTTCTGCAGCCTGTGGATGCCGGCGCCCGTGGGGATGCCCCTGAGATTCCCAGTGCAATGGAGGTGGAGGTGGAGGAGTTGCTGCCTCTGCCAGAGGTGGGGGTTGTTGGTGCCCCTCAGCTCTGGGCCGGTAAATCCCCTTCCGAGCATTAGACATCATGATGCTGTTTCCAGTTTGGGGACGTGGATATGAATTTAGTGTATGTGCAAGTGTGTGCTGATGTGATACATGGTGTATATAGAGGGAGTGGGCCAGGGAGAATCAGTCCCCTGGACCAATGTATGGGGGAGCTACCAGGGGCCAAGGGGGAGGTACAACACTCCCAGAGCCCCCAGGACCTTAGTTGGAATCTTTCTGTGGGCATTGTGAAGAGCAGACTGCTCCTTGGGAGGGCGGTAGCTGATCTAATTCTCGTTCCTAGCATGCCCTGGCGTCCTGTGAAGACTTCCTGCTTTTTGCAGTGGTCTTTGAGGCCACCATGATTGATCCTTCGCTGGCCAAGCAGCCCATCAGCTTGGAGATTTCCATTGGTGTGTGACCTAGATGGGCATTGAAGGTCATGGGATTGAGAGTGGGCCCTCTTGTTTCAGACTTTAGGCTACAGGAAGAATGGTCAGCTTCAGGGATAGTGGTGGGTTCTGCTCTTACTGAGGGAGAGGCTGCGGAGGAGGAATGCATCTAACCCTTAGTTCTGACCTTCTGACTTTTGGTCCTCTGCGGGGTCAGGTCATGCAGGACGCAGAGAGGAACAATTGGGCCAAAGGACAAGGACTGTCGAAACTCAAGATAGCAAACTGGAAGCTCAACCTCTCCTGGGATCTGAGGACAGAGGGTCAGGACAGGAGGAGGAAGAGTTGCTGGGGACACCTGCTCAGTGGCCTGAGCCTGTGGATGGCAATGGGTGAGTGATCCGAGTGACTTGTCAGAGGGTATAGACAAGCCCCCAAGCACTCAGGATGCCCCCAAACCCCTCCCTTCTCTCTGTTTGGCCCAGCCCATACCTATGCTTGCCTCTGCATCACCGAAAGCCTTGTCTGCCTGTATGGAGCCGCTGGGAGGATTACACTTGGCGCCTGCATTGCAGCAACAGTGTGTGCAAAGTAGCAGAGAGGCTGGTGAGAGCAAGGTGGCCCCCGAAGGGAAAGGCCTAGCCACAGGGCACCCAAGACTCAGCTTTGGAAGGTTCCAAAATAGACACGAACGGGGTGGAGCTCACACCTTGTTGGTGTAGGACCAGGACATGGGTGGACAAGGCTCAGAGTTTCCAGGCAAACTGAGGGGAACAAAATTGTGGGAGCTTGGAGAAGGGTAGGTGGAGTGATGGACGGGAGTGGAGACAGAAGGGTTAGAGAAACCGACCGGTGGTATGAATGGGTGGGGTATGGGTCAAGGACCCCCAAGACTGACTTCTGCTGGAACTCACACAGGACCAGGGCCTGCAGGAGGTTGAGAAGATGCAGCGCAGGTCCAGGCTGGGTGCCTGCACACGACTCAAGCAGACTCTGGAAGAGCTGGTGGCTGGGAGCAGGTGAGCTGAGCTGAGGCAGTCCTGGGAGCTGCCGATCCCTGGCCAGTCTCGGGATGGGCAAGAGACTCAAGGTGGCTGTCTAGACCAAGGGTAGTTTCAAGCTGCATTTATCCAGCACCTACAGAAGAAAGAGAATGAGAAGTGTCCGTATCAATGGAGTGTGATAGAGATCAAGGGGTGTTGGGCTCCTACAGGCTTAGAAGGCTTCTCTCCTCTCCTATGTCCTGAGAAAGGAAAACCTTACCCTCATCCATCCAGCCTATACCTGGCCAGCTTCTGCGCCCATTTGTTGGTCCTTCCTGACTCATTGCTTCCCCAGTTGCCCCTCTGTGATGCTGAGTTAATCTTCCTCCACCTCCTGCATTAACTAGTTCTGCTGTCATCCGACTCTCCTCATCCTTAACTAGTCCATTCCCAGTTTGACTAGTTGTTGCTCTAACCACATGAACAAGTTCTAGTCATTTTCACCTTTCACCCACACTGCTAGGAATTTGATAACTTGCCCCAGACGCTTGAGCCCCTATCTGACATTTTCTCAAGAGTTTTCTCTTCATTCAGCAAACACTTGTGGCACTTGCTATGCCATGGCAGTGACCATGGTTTCTTCTCTGGGTGACAGGAGGGAGCCACTGAAGGTCTTGAAATTCTAATTTATAACTTCAGAAAGGAAGAGTGGGAGAGAGATGGTGGGAGAGAAGACAGGATTGCTAAAAAAGGCGTTGTAATAGTTTAGGAGATAGGAGATGAACGGAACCGTGCAATGGAAATGAGGTAAACAGATTCAAAGGAGGCTGGGCATGCAGCTCACTTGCCCAGCATGCACAGAACCCCGGGTTCAATCCCCAGCACTGCAGAAACCAGGCATGGTGGTGCATGTGTATAACCCCAGCACGTGGGAGGTAGAGGCAGGAGGATCAGAAGTTCAAGGTCAGCCTCAGTTTGAGACCAGTGTTACATACACAAGATCATTGTCAATAGAAAAAAAAAAACCATAAAGAGCCAAGGGTTTCACAGTTGGCATTTGCAGAGCATGGCTAGATGTACAAGACGGAAAAATGTGTTCAGTCACAGATCTTAGTCCAGTATCTGTGAAAAAATATTTCTCCAAAATGACTTAAAGAAGAATTATTTTGGGGATACAGTTTTGGGGGTATAATTAGTTGCAGCAGGGAAGGCATTCTAGCAAGAGCAGGACACAGGTGACCACACATCAGGAAGCAGGGGTGACAAACGCGTGGGGGCTCAGCTCACCTTCTCCATTTTATTCAACCCAGTACCTCAGCCCACGAGACAGTGATACCCACAGTTCTAGCGGGTCATTCCAGCTAAACTTACCCAACCTAAACTGGACAGTGGTAGTGCACACTTACTGTAATCCCAGCACTTGGGAGGCAGAGACAGGAGATCTCTGTGAGTTCAAAGCCAGCCTAGACTTCAGTGCTAATTTCAGGAAAGCCAGGGCTATACAGAGAAATCTGTCTTGAAAAAAAAAAGTGTGTGTGTGGGGGGGTGTTGGAGAGATGGTTTTGAGTTTAAGAGCACTGACTGCTTTTCAATTTCCAGCACCCATATGGCAGCTCACAACTGTCTGTAATGCCAGTTTCATGGGACCCAATACTCCCACACAAAAATATACATGCAGGCAAAACACTAATGTTCATAAAATAAATTAGAAAAAGAAAAATTTTAAAAAGGCATGTTTACATTGAGATTGTTTACAAAGTACATCTGGCCTCTTTCATAAAGATAGGTACTGTTGGCTCAGAGAGAGTGCCCAAGATTTTGGATCTAGGGAGATTGACTGGGATGAACATGCGTGTGGGTATCAGGATTGGTCTGGCCCTATGATAACACAGAAGTGACTTAGGCTGTTGTAAAGTACGGGTAACATCTTTCATGAGGGTGGGTTTTAAGGCTTACAAGCAATGCTCAAGGTCTTAGTGGGGAAAGGGATGGGATAAGTAAAATATAAATTCTGGGAGATACAGACAGAGCCTGGCGCATCAGACAGCAAAGGATCACCAGATTGTAATCTACAGCTGAGAACCTCATTCTGCTGAGGAGCTAAGTGATGTGTTTGACTTTCCCCGGCTTCCTCAGAGTTTATCTGTGTGCACAAAGATGTGTTACTCTCTGTGATTTATGGAGGAGCAAAGAGGCCAGTGTGACTGGGGTTGTCCTTCATTGTTCAAGGAGTGTTTAATGAGGATGGAGATAATGGACCAGGTGTGCCGAAACTTTTAGGACATTTTTAGAGTTTGGTGTTTTGCCCTTAGATGAGAAGCAGCTGCAGTAGAACAAAATAGATGGAAAACGGTTGACAGCATTGTGGGTGCTTCTGAGAATGTTCTGTGGCGTGAGGGTGAGAACAGCAGCCGTGCAGTGAGGAAGTGACAGCCTGAGCGGGAAATGATGACCACTTAGCCTGGTGATCCTGCAGGAAGATGGGAGAAGTGGTCAGATGCAGGATGCTAGTGTATACGACCATATTACATGCATGTAGTGAGACATTAAACTCAGCCTCATTCATGCTAGGTATGTGCTCTATTGCTGAGTCACATACCCATCCTGATTCTGGATTTTTTTTCCTGAGGCAAGTTCTCTCTGTTATGGAAATATTAAAGCCCTGGATGGAAAGGTATCCTGGCAGTAGGAAGCAAAGAAATACCTGCAAGTGTTACAGCTCAGAAGGGAGAGGTATCCTGGAAGTCTGAAGCCAAGGATTACCTACAGCTCTGTCCCAGTGGGAGACGATTCCCCAATCAAGTTTTACAATCCTGGCTCCAGGAAAGGTTTCCCTAATGCAAGTGTAACAACTCTGCTCCAGCTGGGTTGTCACAGTTCTGCTCTGTTCTCTCAACAATTCTTCCCCGCAGTACAACAATTCTGCTCCAGCCGAAGCGTTACAGCTCTGCTCTGCTCTGCTCCAGTGGAAGTTTTTAGAGCTCTGTGTGCTAAGGAAGTTTCATGGCAGAAATGTATCAGTTCTGCTCTGCTCCAGATGCAAGAGCTGCTACATTTTTTCTTTTTCTTTTTCTTTCTTTTTTTTTTTTTTTTTTTTTTTTTTTTTT
>NW_026067952.1:11113125-11121359 GCF_014885135.2 Alexandromys fortis
AGCTCTTGTAGACCAGGCTGGTCTCCAACTCACAGAGATCCGCCTGCCTCTACCTCCCCGAGTGCTGGGATTAAAGGCGTGGGCCACCACCGCCCAGCCCGAGCTGCTACTTCTTTGTTTTGTTTGGAGAAAGTTGTTACCACAAGCCTTATCAAGAGATTAATTCCGATGGAGAAATCCAGGAGAGTGGCTGCCTCTGCCAGGGTGGAAAAGGGCAGCCCCAAACTGAACTGATACAGGACTTATACATAATTTCTTAGGGGTAGACTTCTCCCCTGCCCGCCCCCCCAGACAGGGTTTCTCTGGATCTTTGGAGCCTGTCCTGGAACTAGCTCTTGTAGACCAGGTTGGCCTCAAACTCACAGAGATCTGCCTGCCTCTGCCTCCCGAGTGCTGGGATTAAAGGCGTGCGCCACCATCTCCTGGCACTGGTTCTGGATTTTTAAGAAAGAATGTAAATAATTTGCTGATAGATTAAGGTAAAATATGACAGAGCAATTGAATGTTTGACTTCTATGTGCTTTTTAAAAACACCCTTAATTGCATTTTTAAAAAAAGATTTTTTTAATTGCATGCATTTGTGTGTATGTGTGCATACATGTGCATTCATACCATGCTAGGATAAGGAATTTAGAGGACAATTTGTAGGAGTTGGTTTCTCATATTGTTAGCTTGGCAGCCAGCGTCCTTTCCCCTGCTCCATTTCAACAGCACAGCTTTGATGTGTATTGGTTGGAGGAGGTCATTGGAAATCATGCATTTTGTGTGGTGTTGGTGGTATGTTCCAGCTTTTTTTTTTTTTTTGAGATAGGGTCTCACTGTGTAGCCCCTGGCTGTTCTGGAACTCTCTATGTAGAGCAGGCTGGCCTCAGACCCACAGAGATCCATCTATCTCTGCCTCCCAAGTGCTGAGATTAAAGGTGTCATTACCACCTCACCTGGAAGTCCAGTTATCTTCTAGATGGGCTGGTGGGAACTAAAGGCATTCTTCTCTGACTTAGTGCGGGCATAGGACTCTCCCAGAAGGTAAACAAGTAGGGCCTGACACTGTAGGCCTTGGGTGGAGGGGCAGGACTGGCAGACATTTCTAACTAGCAAGTAGAGGGTAGGCAGGCTAGGATCCGTGGCCATAACTGAAGTAGCCAGGGCAGCAGATGTTAAATATTGGCTGCCGCAGGGTTCAAACACCAGCCTATGCTTGGCCATTTGGGCACGAGGCTCTCTGAGGAAGGCCTGTAAGGGTCAGGAAATAGGAGGCACTTCCTGAGGGAAGTGATTCTGGCACCCTGATCTTGTCACTGGCTTCTCTCTGCAGACAGTTTTGCCTCGGTGCTGAGCGCAGGACGATGACTCGACCCAACGCCCTGGATCGATGCCGAGGGAAACTACTGTCGCACAGCCTGGTACAGGCTGGGGACGGGAAGGAAGTAGGGCGCCTAGCTGAGTTCTTCTACTCATATTCTCTTCACCCTTCCAGAATCTGATGGCAAAGCAGGGACTGCAGCTTTTACGGGGCCGGAGGCAGAGCAACATGCAAAGGAAGTTGACCCTGGCCAAGAAGCTCCTGGCAAAACTGCATTTCCTGACTCAGGAGGTGATGTCTTGCCCACCACAGTTTCCTACTCTACATTAACTCCCCCTCCTCTAGGTCTGGAGACCTTTGGACGTGTGGAGCAGCTGTCTTTTGTCTGGTACCAACATGTTGCCTGCTCCATGTGGAAGTCGGGGTGAGGAAGTGAGGGATCAGTCAGGATCCAGAGTTTGAAGGACAGTTGACCGACTTGCCGTGGGTGTGACCTCCCGTGTTTGGTACAGTGGCTAGCTGGGATGGATGAGGAGAAGCAGTGCTTTGGGACACTTTCTGGCCCAGCACCTGCTTGAGTTATCCCCTTGGGAGCAGGTCTGCGCCATTTACAGGCAGATAACGGAGGCTGACTTCCAGCCGTCGTGGCACAGCCGGTTAAGCAGCAGTAGGAAGGAATCCAAGCACATTTGATAGCTGGAGTTTGGTGTGATAGAGAGGATGGATGCCCACATGTGCAAATGCCCAGGGCTGGGAGGCTTGGGCAGGTGGAACCCAGCATGGGAGGAGCAGGAGAGAAAAGTCACTAAACTGAATCTTAGAGCAGAATTAATCTCCCTTCCCTTCATCCTCTGCTTTCCCTCCTTCCCTCCCTCTTCTCCTTCCCTCCCTCTCTCTCCTTCCCTCCATCTGTCTCTCCTTCCCTCCCACCCCCTCTTTCCTTTCCTTTGTCCCATGGTAAGCATGCTTTACCACTGAGTCACACCCCTGTCCCGTCTTTAAAATTTGTAATGAAACCTCCCTTTGTCAAATGACAGTTGAGGACATGAATATGCATTCTGTCTAGTTTCATTGTTTTTTTTTTAAAGTTTATTCATTTTATGTGTATGAATCCTTTGCCTGTGTGTATGTTTTTTGCACCATGGTCATGCTTGGTGTCTGTGGTCACAAGAGGGCATCAGATCCCTTGGGACTGGAGCTACAGATGAATGTGAGCCACCATGTGGGTGCTGGAGACAGAATCCAGGTCCTCAGCCCTGAGCCAGCTTGCCAGTCAAAGCTTTGTTGTTACGTGTTGTATTATTGTTTTCGTTGCGGTTATCAGGAACCGGACCCTCAGTTGGAAATGGGGAGTTTGTGTCCAGTGGGTGCTGAGTTTCTGCTTTGTGAGATGGTAAGAGTTCTGGAGATGCATGGCTGTCAGCACAACTGTGAATGCCCTTAACACCGCTGAACTGTAGACTTCAAAATGATGCGGACAGAATGCAGAATGCTGTGTGGAGACATTAGGTGGTCTTAGAGTCTGAGGTGCCCTCTGGTGCTTCCAGGAGGAGCGGTCAAGGAGCAGGTGACCACAGGGCCAGGGGTTCAGGAAAGTCAGGCCATTTGAACTACCCATACAGCCTAAGCTTAAGGCCCAGGGAGTATCAGCTCCAAACTCCCAGGTAACCCTGCCCTCCGCTTGCAGCCACAGCCACCCCTCCCTGATGTGCTGGTCTGGATGTTCAGCGGCCAGCGCCGTGTGGCCTATGCCCGCCTCCCTGCCCAGGATGTGCTGTTCTCCAAGGTTGAGGAGGAGCGAGGCCGGGACTGTGGGAAGATCCAGAGCCTTCTACTCACAGTGAGGCGGGTCTGGGGTAGAGGTGCTGGTGACAGAATGGGGGTTATAAGCAGGTCAGGGCATCAGAGGTGGTGGCCTGTGGCTCCCAACCAGGAGCTCCCTGACTGTTTCCAACTGTCCAAAAGGACAAAAGGAGGTTATGGCTTTGTCCAGGTCAGCTGAACAGCAAACTTGTCTGCCCTGGGCCTATGCTGGCCCTTTGGCTAACGAGACTGACACACAGACAGGGTAATGAGGAAGGAGAGTGACCATTCTTGTAAGCAGAACTGGATTACAGACAGAAAATTTCCAAATGAGCTATGTCTGGAAAAGATACTCAAGCAGGTTTCTAATGATGAGAAGCTTTGACCTGCATACGGAAACTGCCTTTTCATTTGCTGGCCACACAAAATAATCACACAAAAACTATATTAATTACAACTCTGTTTGGCCGATGGCTCAGGTGTATTTCTAGCTAGCTCTTATTGGGTGGTTATATGGCATCTCTCTGGCTCCGCCTTCTTTCTCCCTGCATTCAGTTTAGTTTTCCCACCTATCTATATTCTGCCCTACCATAGGCCAAGGCAGATTCTTTATTAACCAAAGGTAATAAAATATATTCATAGCATACAGAGGGGGAATCCTACACCAGTGACCTTTGGAGTAAAGGACAGAGAATTTAAATGTGTTGAGGATAGAGGGGACAAAGGAGAGAGGACAGATTATGAATCTGGGGTTAGAGCTGTGTGTATAGGAAGTAGGCTGGTGTGAGGTGTGTGTTGGGATGGAGGGAATGAAGAACAACAGAAACAGAGGGCCTGTTTCCTGTACTGGGGAGCTTGGGTACCATTTGGCAGAGAGATTTGGGGCATGCTTTGGGAGGTCCAACATGCCTCCATCCTGCACAGGCACCTGGGGCCGCCCCTGGTGAGGTCTTTGCCAAGCTGGAGCTCTTTCTGTGGCTGGGACTGGCCAAGCAAGCCAAGGCCTGCACCTCTGAGCTGCCCCCAGATCTTCTGCCTGAACCCTCAGCTGGGCTGCCGCACAGCCTCTACCGGGACGGTGAGTATAGGGCCAGGGGACAGTCAACCTTGCTATTTGTCCTCCATGGGGGCTCATGGGTTGGGAAACTCCAGTGGTCCCCTGAACAAGCATGGCCCCTTCCTTTTCCTCATCCCAGACTTTAGCTACTTCCAGCTGCGGGCTCACCTGTACCAGGCCCGGGGTGTGCTGGCAGCAGATGACAGTGGCCTCTCGGACCCCTTTGCACGTGTCCTCATCTCTACCCAGTGCCAGACCACACGGGTGAGGGCCAGGATGGGGCACAGACGGAGGGGAGCACTCTTGTCCAAGGTCCTAAGTTTCTCTTTCCATTTTGGGTGTCCAGCACAGGGCACTAGGTAGGACCAGGTTCTGACTCAGACAGTGGAGAACGGGAAACCATTGTTTCCTGGTGTTGACTTTAGGGCTACGGCAGGAGGATGGCAGATGACCACAGGGAGACACCAGAGCTGGACACCCATGCCTTTGGTAGCAAACAGTTAAAGCATCTCTTTGACTGTCCGCTGGCGTGTGTAGAGGGTCCCCTTCTGATCTGCCTTTACCTCTTTTTCTGCATGGTTCTCAAGGTCTTGGAGCAGACACTGAGCCCCCTGTGGGACGAACTCTTGGTGTTTGACCAGCTGATTGTGGATGGCAGGCGGGAACTCTTGCAGGAGGAGCCTCCACTAGTGGTCATCAACGTCTTTGACCACAATAAGTTTGTAAGTGTGTCCCCTCCCTGCACCCCATTTCCAGCCTCTTCATCCCTACTGTCTTGATGCCTCCCCTTTAACTTCCAAGCATCTCATCCCCCAACATTTATTTTTGAGATAAGGTTTAGCTATGTAGTCCTGGCTGGCCTGAAACTCATAGAGGTTACCATCTTTGTTTCCTAAGGGCTGGGATTAAAGATGTAGCCACCACAACCAGTTATATCGCATTTCCTCCCCGCTTTGCTCCCACAGGGCCCTTCTGTGTTCCTGGGCAGGGCACTTGCAGCCCCAAGGGTAAAGCTGATAGAGGACCCATATCAGCGCCCGGAGCTACAGTTCTTCCCGCTGAGGAAGGGATCACAGACTGCTGGAGAAGTCATCGCTACCTTTGAACTCATTGAACTGGACTACAGTGGCCGCTTCGAGGTTAGAATGCTCTGGTCTGGCTAGCAGGATGTACACATCCTTATTCATCAGGCCGTGCAGTCTCAGGGTGTCCCAAGGGTAACCGTCTAGTCTCTTTCCCAAGAGACTGTGTCTCTAGGGTTCTCTTGGGGTGACCTCATTGTACACCCTGACCCCACAATTATAGATCGACACATCCAAGGCTTCTCTTGCCAGGATTCGACCCCTAGAGAATCCAGACTGCTGTTCATCCTGGGTTTATCCTTCGTGAACGCCTCAGGCTCCCGCACCACTTTCTGTACACACGTCTGCTTTCTGGGAAATCCTTCCTATACGTCCAGCCTTGTCTGGCTGTCCTGCATTTCTGCTTCACAGAGACTGTCTTAGCGAGGGTTTCCAGTGCTGTGAGGAGACACCACGACCATGGCAGCTCTTATACAGGAAAACATTTTATGGGGTGCCTTACAGTTTCAGAGCTTTAGTCCATTAGCGTCATGGTGAGACATGGCGGCGGGCAGGCAGACATGGTGCTGGAGCTGAGAGTCCTTACTTCTTAACTCACAGGCCACAGGAAGTGAACCATTCACTGGGTGTAGCTTAAGCATAGAAGACCTTGAAGTCCACTTCCACAGTGACACACCTCCTCCAACAGCAAGGCCACACCTCTCATTAGTGCCATTCTCTTTAGGGGCCATTTTTTTTTAACCCACCACAGAAACCCATGACCCATCCCTAAGCCTAGGCTTTCTCTGTTTTGACGTGAATTCTGATTTATTTTATTTATTTTTTAAAGATATTTATTTATTTATTATGTATACAATATTCTGTCTGTGTGTACGTCTGCAGGCCAGAAGAGGGCACCAGACCTCATTACAGATGGTTGTGAGCCACCATGTGGTTGCTGGGAATTGAACTCAGGACCTTTGGAAGAGCAGGCAATGCTCTTAACCTCTGAGCCATCTCTCCAGCCCTGATTTATTTTTTCTTATAGCCCTCAGTGCCTAGCGATGTGGAGCCCCAGGATCTGTCATCTCTAGTTCAGCCCATCTCGGGACACCTGGCCCTGCCTCCACACGTGCGCCCTGTGCTCAGGGAGTTCCGTATTGAGGTAAAGACAAGCTCGCAAGGCCTCTTTTCCCTTCCCCCAACCTGGAGGACCCATGTCAGATTCAAGCCCTTGAGTCTCCCCCTTCCCAACCTTAGGTGCTGTTCTGGGGTCTGCGAGGCCTGGGTCGTGTGCACCTGTTTGAGGTGGAAAGGCCCCAGGTTGTTCTAGAAGTGGCCGGGAGACGCCTGGAGTCTGAAGTTCTGGCCAGCTACCGCGAGAACCCTAACTTCACAGAACTTGTCCAGCATGTGACAGTGGTGAGGAAAGGCCGGGACACGGGCTGTGGGCAGAGGCGAGAAGCAGGCAGAAGGTAGTGAGGTCCAGGTGAGGAGGGAACAGAACTCGGACTGTGGGCCGAGGCGTGGAGCAGGCAGAAAGTAGTGAGGTCCAGGTGAGGAGGGGCGGGGACACGGGCTGTGGGCAGAGGCGGGAAGCAGGGAGTAGGTAGTGAGGTCCAGGTGGCTATGCTACGCTGATCAGGAGCAGCGTTCTCCATTAAAGACTGTTTGAGGATTTTATCTGCAATTGTTCAGCTTCGCTGCTATAGGGGAAACAGTAATAGACAGAGTAGAAATGACCACAACTGTGTTCTGATAAAACCTACAAAAGCTGGCAGTGAGAGCCATGAACATGGCTGTGGTTCCCTGACCTCTGGATTAACCTGTAGACCGGCAGCATTCTCTTGGCTCTGTTGAATGGAAGGATTAGCCAAAGTCCTGAATGATAAATAAGAGAAAATCCCTCCAGTCTCTGAAATACAGGCATGAGAAGGGAAAGACAGTCTGGGGCTTCAGAGACGGCCCAGCCACTAAGAGCCAGCGCTGCTCTTCCAGAGGAAACGGGGCCCTAGCAACCACATCACTGCAGCTCCAGGGTCTCTGACACCGCTGGCCTCTCTGGGCACCTGTCTTCTGTACATGCCCCACAAAGACACACATGTACACACACACATAGTTTAAAATAAAATAAATATTTAAAGCATGAAAAATATGGTATATTTTAAAAAACGATTTAATGATTTTTGAGGGGTAGGTGTTGGAGTCAGAACCTTCCACGTGGAGACTAGCACCCCACTCTGGACTGTCCCTCACGTGGAGACTAGCACCCCACACTGGACTGTCCCTCGCGTGGAGACTAGCGCCTACCACTGGATTGTTTCTCACCCTGTGTGGTCTCTATTATGATTGATGGGTTTGGGGGTCAAATTCTGGCAATACAATTTAGGGTCTCATCAAATTTGTCCTTTTGGTTTTATTTTATTTTGAGACATGGTAGCTTTGACTGACCCGGAACTCACAATGTGGCCAGGCAGGCCTCAAACGCTGCCTCCTGAGTGCTGGGATTAAATATGTCTGCTCCCATGCACAAATTATTTATGTTATTCTGTTCTCCTGTTACTTATTTACTGTTTGAGCCAGGATCTCACTATGCAGCCCAGAACTTTAGATCTTCTTTTTTTTTTTAAATATTTATTATGTATACAATATTCTGTCTGAATGTATGTCTGCAGGCCAGAAGGGGGCACCAGACCTCATTACAGATGGTTGTGAGCCACCATGTGGTTGCCAGGAATTGAACTCATGACCTTTGGAAGAGCAGGCAATGCTCTTAACCACTGAGCCATCTCTCCAGCCCTAGATCTTCTTGCTGTAGCCTTTTATATTACTGGGATTACAGCTGTGAGCCCATGCTTAGGTCCAAAGCAGTATTTTTCTCCCCTTCTATTCTTTCCTGCCCTCTCTTCTCTCCTCCCCTCCCCTCCCCTCTCAGGTGGAGGTCAGAAGACAACTTTGTGAGTTAGCTCCCCCCTCCACCTCTGCATGGGTCTCAGCCCTCAGTCCCCCC
>NW_026067952.1:11121720-11154252 GCF_014885135.2 Alexandromys fortis
TTTTTTTTTTTTAACACATTACATTTTAAAATTGTGTTTGTGTTCTCACGTGTGCATTGTGGATGCACACGTGTGGGACATGTGGGCGCGCCCCTTCTTTCTTCAACCATGTGGACAGTAGGCATAGGATGTTGAACACTTTAAAAAATATTTATTGAGCCGGGCGATGGTGGCGCACGCCTTTAATCCCAGCACTCGGGAGGCAGAGGCAGGTGGATCTCTGTGAGTTCGAGACCAGCCTGGTCTACAGAGCTAGTGCCAGGACAGGCTCCAAAGCCACAGAGAAACCCTGTCTCGAAAAACCAAAAAAAAAATATATTTATTGTGAGGCTGCAGAGATGGCTAAGCAGTTAAGAGCACTGACTACTCTTTCAGAGGACCTGGGTTCAGCAACTGACTAGGACTCCAGTTCTAGGGAATCCAGTGCCCTCTTCTGGCCTCTTTGGGCACTGCATGCACATGCTACACAGACATATATTCCGGCAAAATAGCCATTCACATTTCTGTTTTGTTGGCTCTTTCTTTCTTTCTTTCTTTCTTTCTTTCTTTCTTTCTTTCTTTCTTTCTCTTCCTTCCTTCCTTCCTTTCTTTTTTTAAATCTTTGCAAGCTATCTACTCAAGATGGGGGTTAATATCTAGGAAATATAAGGAACTGCAAAAATTAAACACACAACCCAACAGTCAATCCTGTTCCTGATATTTAGTGGCAAAGACCCACTATGTAATTCAAGCTGACCTCAAACTTGTCATGCATCCCATGACTCCCAAATACTGGAATTACAGGTGTGTGCCACCACACCTTGGGTATCAAAGACTCTAGTTAAAAACTTTTTAAAAACTAATAATAATTTAATTCCAGGGAAAGGTAGAAGCTTTTCTCTGATGTAGCTCTGTTTTTCCTCTTTGTAAATAATGAGCCAGTGACCTAACTAGTGGTATAATCACTGTCTTTGTCCCCCTTGGGTGCCAGGGACAGTTGGGCAATCACTTGGTCAAATCCACACATATTTTAATGGTTCTGACCCTATCTGCAGGCTGAACTTTCATCCTCTAAGAAAAACGCTAACCTGTGTTTCTGGTCACACTTCATAGGTGACAAAGTCTCTTCATATCAGCTGAGTCACCGTACTTAGAACAGTCTGTGAGTCCCTGAGGAGGAGGAACCAGAGGAGGACACAAGAGACCTGGTGCCAAAGGGCTCTGTCCCCTCTTCAGCTGGGGCACAAAGTCAGAAGGCCACAAGCGACTGACAGTGTGACGGAGCTGAGCCCAGAATGCCCTGTTCCCCACAGCTTTGAGCTCCTTTCCTCCCTCCCGGGACTGGGAATCACTTCCTGTTTTCCTGTCTCTAGGACTTGCCAGAACAGTCATACCTGCAGCCCCCACTCAGCATCGTGGTGATTGAGCGCCGGGCCTTTGGCCGGACTGTCCTTGTGGGTTCCCATATTGTCTCCAACATGCTGCAGTTCACACTCCAGGGTCGTGAGGATCCCCCTGAGGAGGAGGAACCAGAGGAGGACACAAGAGACCTGGTGCCAAAGGGCCCTCAAGGTTAGGAGTCTTTCTCCGTAGGAGCCACAGATAGAAGCCCCTCTGGGTCCAGTAGCGATGGCTCCAGTGGAACACCCAGTGGGGCTTGGAGTCTGATGTCTACTGGTCTAAACTAGTGGGCTCTGTTCCCTGCTCCCAGGAGAGCAGTCTCGAGACCCCTTCGGGGCTGAAGCAGGACTATCCAGCCGGATTCTGAAGGTGATGGGATTCCCCAGGCAGGAGAGGGGTGTCAGGGTCTGTGGTGGTGCTGGCTGGGAGCAGCAAGGGCCTCTCTACCTCAGGCTCCTCTGAAGAAGCTCACCTTAGGGCTCCTGGGTCAAGGCCCCGAGCTGGAGGAGGACATCCCAGATCCAGAAGAGATGGACTGGTGGTCCAAGTACTACGCCTTGCTGCAGGAGCTCCACGGGCAGGTGGGTGGAGCAGGGCCTCGCAGGAATGGAGGGGCAAAGGAAGGGGGAGTCTCATCCAGCAGACCCCTGTCTGCTCCAGAGCTCTTGGTTGCAGCCATCTCTTCTCCCCTTTCTCATTATTTCAGTAGTTGGACATTAGTACTTCTGCCTCCCAGCACTCTGTTGTCTAACAAAATAGAACGTGAACCAAGCATGGTGCATATCCTTAATCCCTGTATTCCATCCCTGTGAGTTCCAGGCCAGGCAGGGACACAAAGTGAGACCTGTCTCAAAAACAAACAAGTAAAAAAATGAGTGCAGAATTCTAGCTCTTCAGCACACACCAGCGAGCACCTGGGAGGTGGTAACAGAAGGGTCAGGAATTCAAAGCCAGCTTATACCAACATGAGACTCTGTCTCAACTTTTTAAAAAAAATTTTATTAATAGCCACATTAAAAAATAAAAGGGAAAATAAGAATAATTTTAATAATGTTTTATTAACATATATGAAATATGGTTCCAACCAGTAATTATCATAAAAATTAATAAGCTATTTTATATTCTCCCAGGAAGTCTGGTATGTGTTTCAACTCCCGGCACCTTGCCATGTAGACTGACCTCGTTTCAAGGGCTCAGTGACCCTAAGTGGGTGGCGGTGACTGACTACAACAGCACAGGACTGGACAGTAAAGGCCACTTTAACAAAGAAGTGGCTGCATAGCTGGAGGGAGGGTGGGCCAAGGAGGGGAGGGGATCTCTGATCTGCCTTTTGATTTCAGTCCAACTTCGATGAGGATGAGATGGAGGACGCTGGGGACCCAGGTGAGAGATGCGACTTTTTGCTCTCGCTCTATCCCCATACTCACATTCATATTCTCTCTCTCCCCCCTCCCCCCGCCCCCGAGATGTTTTCTCTGTGTAGCTTTGGAGCCTGTCCTGGAACTCGCTCTGTAGACCAGGCTGGCCTCGAACTCACAGAGACCGACCTGCCTCCGCCTCTGAGTGCTGGGATTGAAGGCGTGCGCCACCACCGCCTGGCTGTCCCCACAGTTCTTACCTCACTGCTGTTTTCAGACAGCACCCACCTCATTTCTGCGGACAGGGAGGCCCAGGAGCAGGGGAGAACTGATACCAAAGTTTCTGGACCTCGGAAAAAAGCAATTGCCACCTTGAAGGTGATGGGGTGTTGGGGAAAAGGGTGCCCCTTGGACTTGGGGTACAGAGGTGTCACTGAGACCCCTCACCTTTCAGATCTAAAACAACTCCTTGGAGGAGGAGTTTAACCACTTCGAAGACTGGCTGAATGTGTTCCCCCTGTACAAAGGGCAAGGCGGCCAGGCTGGAGATGGAGAGGAAGGATCTGGACACTTTGTGGGCAAGTTCAAGGTATACTTCGGGGAAGAAAGGGAGGCTGAAAAGGGACTGGAAAAGCTTACAGGCTGGAGAGGTGGCTCCTCAGTTAACACTGGCTGCTCTTGCTGAGGACCAGGGTTCCATTCCCCAGCACCACAGGGTGCTTCCCTAACTCCAGTTCTGGGGAATCTGACACCCTCTTCTGACCTCGGGGACCAAGCTCACAGACGTACATGCAGGCAAAGCACTCACACATAAATCTAATGGAATTGTCTCCTCCACCTCAGGGCTCCTTCCTCATTTACCCTGAGTCAGAGGCAGCCTCAGATCTCCAGGGGGATCCCCCAGAACCGGCCCATCAAGCTTCTGGTTAGAGTGTATGTCGTGAAGGTGAGTGTCCTCAGTTCCTGGCTCATCCCCATGGCAACAGAGGTAGGACGCTCCTTCAGGGTACCTCTTCTCCTCACAAAGCTTGTCTGTGGCAAGACTTATGCACATCTTTGGTCTAGGGACGGCGCGGCTGAAAGGTGCAGTGTGGGATCCCCAATCCCAGAATGCCTTTTGGTCAAATGTCCTGTAATTCTTTCCGTTGTATGGCTGTCATACAGACAGCAGGGCCCTGGAAGTTTCTTAAAGGAGTCTTGGGAAGAAATGGGGAACAAGCAGGTTTCTGTCCCTCTGTCCCTCTCTCCCTGTCACTGGAGCAGATGCTATGACCTGACTTAGGGATTGTAAGGCATCACTGGAAGAGACACTCTGCATCACCATCTGACCCTCCTAGGGTAATGCTAGGTAGTGAACTCATCCTGACTGTGTCGTCTAGCACTATGGTAGAGGGTGCTCCGAGATAGATGCCTTTGTACGTCTAGACATGTTAGACATCTTTTTAATGAACACAAAGCTTTGACGAAAGGGGAATTTCCCTTTTCGTTGAGCAAGGAGGCTGTAGTTTCAAGACAACCACTGGCCCCAGCTCAATACTGTTTGTCCACACCTGAACCTTGACCTTGGGTTCTTAGAGTCTGAGCAAAAGAAGGGCTGGAAATCAGACCCTGCATGAAGCGGGACCTCCTTGAAAGCTGCTGAAGAGGCAGCTCGCCCGCGGGAAAGAGAAGCCATTTTAGGAAACAGGGTCTTTAGTGTGACTCCCCCCACACTGATTTAAGACTGAGATTTATATTATCTGTTTAATTCAGAAAACTCAATTCTGGGGGCTGGAACTCACAGAGATCCGCCTGCCTCTGCCTCCCGAGTGCTGGGTAAATATTTATTATGTATACAATATTCTGTCTGTGTGTATGCCTTCAGACCAGAAGACGGCACCAGACCCCATTACAGATGGTTGTGAGCCACCATGTGGTTGCTGGGAATTGAACTCAGGACCTTTGGAAGAGCAGGCAATGCTCTTAACCACTGAGCCATCTCTCCAGCCCGAGTAGTGTATTCTTTATGTAGGCGAGAAACATTGACCTTCACTTTATAATAAAAGTCCTGGAGACTCAGTGTAGCAAAGGCAAGACAGATTTATTTTCCAGTTTGCCCAACCTGGACAAAAGGCAAAAATGGCTGGCATGCCAATTTGGCAAAAGTAGTGAGTTTTATATCCCTTATCACGTTTCTCTGCCCTCCATCCCCAGCCTCCAGTTCTCACTGACCACACTCTTTAGGGCAGTACAGTCTTCCCAATGTCTGGTATGGTCCCCTCCCTAAACAGCATCCTATTGGTGCATTCTATGGGTTGAGTCGCAGAGTAGGTTTTTCTAACTTTACAGTCCCTGGCTGAACTGTTAACGTTGGATAGGCACCAACAGCTGACTGGGGAAGACGGGCCCTAGTGCCACCTGCTTCTCTGATTCCCCAGTGAGTTCTAAACACACCTCATACTGCGGATGGCTCTCGCACTGTAACAGAAAGAGGCCAGGGCAGTGATGTGGCTCAGTCAACAGAGTGCTTGACCAGTGTGGAGGAAGCCCTGGTTTGACCTCCAGCACCTTGCAAAATCCTGTGATCAGGTCCGACAAGGGCTTCAGTTTCAAGGATGGTGTCTCTCCTGACTCCACTGATTTCAATTCTACCCCCTAGGCTACCAACCTGACTCCCGCGGACCCCAAAGGCAAGGCAGACCCCTATGTGGTGGTGAGCGCTGGCAAGGAACAGCGGGACACTAAGGAACGCTACATCCCCAAGCAACTCCACCCCATCTTTGGAGAGTGAGGCTGGACCCTGGACTTGAGAGTGGGGGGTCTGGAGCTCCACAGGCTCTTGCCCAGGCTGCTGACTTGTGATGGTGGGGAACTGGACACCGCTACCCCAGGTCCCCCTGGAGGGCGTAGAGCTGTCCTTAGCCACTTTTCTTTTCTGTCCAGGGTGCTGGAGTTGAATGTCTCCCTTCCAGCAGAGCCAGAGCTGACTGTGGCCATATTCGATCATGACCTCATGGGCTCTGATGACCTCATTGGGGAGACCCACATTGACCTGGAAAAATAGATTCTATAGCCACCACAGAGCCAACTGTGGGCTGGCCTCCCAGTATAATGTGTGAGTCTGGCAGGGCCCATTCCTGAAGCGAACACATTCAAGTTCACAGTTCCCTTTAGAATGTGTTTAATCTTATATTTTGAATGTTTGAGTACATTCACGTGTAGTATTTGGGGACACGTGTTCCACAACATGCATGTGAGGGTCTGAGGACAGACTTGGGCGTTACTCTTCTCTGTCCATCTTTTTTTTTTTAATTTTTATTTATTTATTATGTATACAATATTCTGTGTGTATGCTTGCACGCCAGAAGAGGGCACCAGTCCTCATTACAGATGGTTGTGAGCCACCATGTGGTTGCTGGGAATTGAACTCAGGACCTTTGGAAGAGCAAGCAATGCTCTTAACCACTGAGCCATTTCTCCAGCCCTTCTCCATCCATCTTGAGGGAGAGTCTCATCACTGTTGTGAGCCAGGCTACCTGGTTCATGAGCTAGCAGCATCTCCTGTCTCCACCTTCATTTCCCATGGGAGCACTGGGATTACGAATACTTGCCCTACGTGTCAACTTTTATGTGGGCTGTGGGGATTTGAACTCAGGTCTTCATGTTTATGCAACAAACCCTTTACAAGCTGAACAATAGCATCTCCCCAGCTGTCACGGCCCCATTCTTGTATCCAAGCTACAGTTCTTACAGAAGGGAAACATCTCTTACCCTTTGCAAGTCATCTCAGCTCAGTAGCCAAGACTTGAGTTTGGGTACTGGGGTTTTGGTACTAAGTCATGTGACCTCTTTGAGCCCCACAGTGCCCACTGTGCCCACACACTGCTCTAGTTCATGTATTGTCCTCTTCTGCCTGCAGGGATGGGTACAATGCCTGGCACGATGCCTTCCGGCCTTCACAGATTCTGGCGGGGTTGTGCCAGCGCTGTGGCCTCCCTGCCCCAGAATACCGAGCTGGGGCTGTCAAGGTGGACAACAGAGTTTTCCTGACACCGTCCGAGGCCCTGCCTTCAGGTACCAGACTCTCTCTGCTGGGCAGGCCACAGAGAGTACCAGGGAGACAGACCAAGACACAGGATACAGCAGGTGCCAGGCTAGTATGCCCAGGAGAGCCCACTGATGGCAGCAGGCACAGGGATGTTTGTGAATTTGGCTGAGTAAGGGCACAGTTCCTCGATGCAGGGAGAAAATGATCTTAGGTAGTAAACCTCTCAGCGCACAGGATACAGAGATCTATACAGTCTGTGGCTATGGAATTGAGCTCAGACTTCAAGCGGCTGGTGGTCTGGTCTCTAAACGGTCTGAGCCATCGTGACGCTGGCTCTTCACCGGTAGTAGCTTTAGCAGCAGCACCTCCCCCAGCTCTTGCTTTTTGTGAGTGGTGGACTTGCTCTTCCAGGCCACAGGGTAATTTTGGGGGTGTAGGGATGGGGGTTGGGAGAACATAGCTGTTAAGGAGGTCTCTACATAGCTCTGTTCCTGAAACTCATTATGTAGACCAGGCTTGCCTCAAACTCCTGGAGATACTCCTGCCTCTGCTGGGATTAAAGGTGTGAGCCGCCATGCCCGGCAGAGGCCACAGGCTTTATCGAGTGTAGCGTTAGTCTCCGCTACATCCCCCTGTTTCAGACGGCAGAGATCCCAAGGTGAGAAATGAGGCTTCTGAAGAGGCTCAAGCATTGCTCGTGCTGCGGCTGCGGCGTTGGCAGGAGATGCCAGGACTCGGGATCCAGCTGGTACCTGAACATGTGGAAACACGGCCCCTGTACCATCCCCGCAGCCCAGGGCTGCTGCAGGTGAAGGACCCCGACTCCCCGAGACCCTTTTCCCAAGCCACACTCTACGCTGCCGCTAATCCTGGCTCCTGGTGTCAGTGAGAACCTGTCATGGGCTGTACACCCTATTATCTCCAATTCTGGTCCCACAGGGTCCCCAGCCCTGAGCCAATGAGGGTCAGGCCTTAAGACCACATCCTACTCTTGACCTCAGTTTTCTCACCTTGAACTCAAACCTAGTCTTGGCTGTGGGACCCTCATTTCAGACTCTGCCTTCATCCAAATACCCCCGAATCTGCCCAGTCTGCCCAGTAACTCCTGCCCCTGGCTCTTCTCCCCCTGGGGACAGGGCAGCCACCAGATTCAAGGCTGTAGGGGAAGGGGTTCTTCTAACAAGACCCTGCAGCCTGCTTTTGTGCTCTTAGGGATCCCTTCATATGTGGATTGACATCTTCCCCAGTGACGTGCCTGCCCCACCCCCAGTGGACATCAAGCCTCTGCAGCCAATCAGGTGAGAGAATTTTGACCCTTCTACTCTCTGAAAATCTGAGCCCCAACTGAGCCAAGACTTCTGACTTAGGCTCACGGGCAGGTGTGAGTTCTGGGCGTCTGTATCTTTCAGTACACACTGTTCCTGCCCCAGCTAGCCCAAGCTAGCCCGAGTGCAGTTCTGTGAGGGTGTCGTCACTCAGACACTGGTCCAGATGCCTGGCGACTGTCAGCCCTGTCCTTTTCCACCTCGGGCTGTGTCCCTCTCAGGGAGGATCCTTTTTTTTCTTTTCTTTTCACGTGCATGGCTCTTTTGCCTGCATGCTTGTATGTCTGTGTATTGAATTCAAGCTTAGGGCCTGCACAGGTCAGTAGATGGCGCCAGATCCCTTTAAACTGGAGCCACAGATAGTTATAAGCCACACTGGATCCAGGGAACGGAACCTGAGTCCTGGGGAAGAGTAACAAGTGCTCTTTTCACTGAGTCATCTCCAGCCATTCAGAGAAGCCTTTTGCAGTCTAGAACAAAGTAGCCTCTGAGAGTTTCAGGTTCATCTCTTACCAGCCAGGCCTTCTGAGCAGAAATAAAACCCAATCCTATTAGACAAAAGCTGAGAGCCACCTCCTATTGTCTGCTGGGGGTTAGATGCTCCTCTCTGAAGCTGTCACCATGGGCAAGGCTGGAACACCACAGATAGGCCAGTTCTGGGTGGTTCTCCCAAATCTAGAGTCGGGTAGATGCCTATCTCACCAGAACCGTATAGACTGACAGCGTGGCTGGGCAGAATCAGAGGGAAAACTGGTATGGTAGTGTATGCCTGTCTGTATTCCTTGTGCTCAGAAGGCAGAGGCAGCAGGGTCAGGAGTTCAAAGGGCAGCCTCTGTTTCACAGAGAGGTCAAGGCTAGCCTGGGCCACATGAGACCCTATCTAAACTAAACCCAGGGAGAATCAATAAATGAAGGGAAGAAGAGATGACCAGGCAGCCCCATGACGGCCATGGGGAAGAACCAGGATGTTCCAGCACTTTTCTGCTGGTTCTTGTGCCTTCCATCTCTGGTTGTCTTTTCTACTCAGACTTTTCAGTACCCAGAACTTTGGATGGCGTGTCATGTGACTTGCCATGGCTCTACCCCTGCAGCTGGTGGATGCTGAATCACTCAAGGTTACAGGCTCCTGACTCCAAGAGTTTAGGAAGCAGAACCTCATGGTACTGGCTTGAGTCAGAACTCCCCTGGTGCTGCCATTGCTGTAGTGGGGCATGGTCAGTGACATCTGACCCAGTTCCCTTCTGTTCGCACAGCGCCCCCTCTGCTTCTTGTCTTTTGTGACAAGGCCTCATGCAGCCCCTGCAGGTCCTTAACTAGGTGTGCAGCGGTGGATGGCCTTTGAACTCTCTCGATCCTCCTGCCTCTCCCCCTCCATAGCTGGGATTACAGGCATGTACCAATTGCCATGAATGTGTGCTAGAGACTGAACCCAGGACTTCATGCATGCTAGGCAAGCACTCTCCAACTGAACAATGATCAAAGATTTTCTGGCTGTTATGGTTTGAGGACAAGGTTTCATGTAGCCTCAGAGATGAACTTGAGGATTACAGTCCTGTGTGCCACCACCTCAGTCCAAGAGTCCCTGGGGAACCAAACCAGGGGCTGTAGTGCGTTAGGCCGGACACTCCCAGGACCCTTCTCAACAGTCAGAAACCACTGTGTCCCCAGTTATGAGCTCAGAGTTGTCATCTGGAACACGGAAGATGTGGTTCTGGGTGACGTGAACCCGCTCACAGGAGAGATGTCGAGCGACATCTATGTGAAAAGGTAGGCTGTCCAAATGGTTGTCCTAAGGGAACTGTAAATGGGGACCCTGTGTCCAGGCCCTCTGTGTGCCAGGAGCTGAGTTCTGGGTGCAGCTCCAGCCCCAATGCCCATCTTGCCCTGGGCTGTGTCCTTTCTCACGCAGCTGGATAAAGAGGCTGGAGCATGACAAACAGGAGACAGACGTCCACTTCAACTCCCTGACTGGAGAGGGCAACTTCAATTGGCGCTTCGTGTTTCGCTTTGACTACCTGCCTACGGAGCGGGAGGTGAGCGTCCGGCGCAAGCCCGGACCCTTCGCCCTGGAGGAGGCTGAGTTCCGGCAGCCAGCTGTGCTGGTGATGCAGGTTTGGGACTACGACCGCATCTCCGCCAACGACTTCCTTGGTACTTAGCTTCCCTAGCCTCAAGCCTACATTTGTCCTCGTTTTCCTTGCCTCCACTGTTTCTTCTGTCCCTTGATTCCTACTCCGACTCGACTTTGAGTCCTGTGATTTTAGACCCCAGGCTTGAACCATTGCTTTCTACCTGACCATGGTGTTCAGGGAGCATGATGTAGTAACCTCCTTTCTGCTCAAGTCTTTCCCCCGGATCCTTCTGGAGTCGCTCTGCATTCCCGTTGTGGCCTCTGATGCTTTGGCAGTATGGTCCCTTGGTTGGGACCTGACAGGCTGGTGCTGACTGGTTAGGAAGTCTATAGCTGTGGCCTGACCACGGTATTTTCCCTTTTGGTACTTGGCAACACTTGGGAGCTGCCTCTTTGACCCCTCACCCTAACCTCGGGAATTGTGCTCTCACAGGAGCCCTGGAGTTGCAGCTACCAGACATGGTGAGGGGGGCCCGGGACCCTGAGCACTGTTCTGTTCGACTAGCCCTTGGTGGGGCTGGGCCGAGGTGCAATCTGTTTCACTGTCGTCGATTGCGGGGCTGGTGGCCGGTGGTGAAGATGAAGGAAGTGGAAGATGTGGAGCGAGAGGCCCGAGAAGCTCAGGGTCGTAAGAAACGGAAGAGGAGGAGGAAGGGACGGCCAGAGGACCTGGAGTTCAGACACCGGTGGCAACGGCTACATCCTCACGGTGGGTAGTGTAGTGGCTAAGGCCTGGCTCAGGGCTGGACTGTGTCCACTGACAGCCTCACCATCTCCTTCTAGGGGAAGGTTGAGGCGGAATTTGAACTGCTGACTGTGGAGGAGGCAGAGAACCGGCCAGTTGGGAAGGGAAGAAAAGAGCCCGAGCCGCTGGAGAAGCCCAAGTAAGTAGCGCGAGCTTAGGGAGGTGGGGTCGCTGGCAGGGGTTTCCTGGTCATGTGACTCTACCCTTCCCCAACAGCCGCCCCAAAACCTCCTTCAACTGGTTCGTGAACCCCCTGAAGACTTTTGTCTTCTTCATCTGGCGCCGGCACTGGCGCATCCTGGTGCTGCTGCTGCTGCTGGCGCTCATCACTGTCTTTCTCCTCCTCGTCTTCTACACCATCCCTGGACAGATCAGTGAGGTCATCTTCCAACACTAGTCCGAGGGACCAGGGACACCCTGCTCAGGAAGTCCTTTCTTCCAACATGAGCTCTAGGGTCCAGTACTTGAGTTTAATAAACCTCACTGCAGACCCAGGGGCTGCGGACCTGGTCTTTGTAGGTGGTAAAGGTCAAACGCTCTCAGGGATTTGCTAGAATGCAGAGGGATGGAAGATGGCCCACATGCGACCCGGGGAAGAACAAGCCCTAATGGCTGAGTGGGCTGTGTCATCTGGATCAGCCCCTCAACAGCCTGCTTTGTAGTCCTGCCGGAGCCTGGGTTCCTCAGTGTTCATGGTGCTGCCTTTCACGACATCTAAGCGTTATGTTCCGTTAACTTTTTGCCAACCCCGAGAGCAAGGATGCCTACTAAAGCTATATATATATAAAAGAAAGAAATCTCAACCCAAATTGGCTTAAGCAAAAAAGGGAAATTATTGGTTTGGTTGGCTGGCTTCAGGTAGCTTGTTACAGGTCTTAAATGTATCACTGGCTGTTACTGCCTCCTAGCTTAGCCATGCTGCCCCCAGAGGGCAGTTTATGATAGGCAGGGCCCCCTGGAACTGGAGATCACTGTGCAGCTCCCTTGCCTCCCTCCTCCGGAGGGGCCTGGCTTACCATGGGAGCTGGTGGCTGGCGTACTCAGATGGTGATCTTCCTAAGAGCATGGGGTAGACCAATATTGCTCCTGAACCACAGAGGCTGAGAGGATAGGTGGGTTACCAGAAGGACCCCAAGTTAACAAGGGAAATAGTCCCAGGTCAACACCCCCGACTGCTTGGTGATAAACAACTCTGGACAATCAAATCACCTGGCCCTCATGCACCCCCAAGGCTCTGCTGTCATTGCTGTACTTGGCTTCCTGCCACAGCTTTAGGGGAACATGATCTGATGAACTGCCTGCTGCCCACTGTCTTGGCTCCCTGGGCTGTGGAGCACTGGGGCCTCTGGATCACGATTCTCAACACAGAGATAAGGGCTCTAATAAGAAGCCCTGGTTAGGTCTTGAGCTAAGGGTTGTGCTGGTTTTGCTCCAGAACGGCAGTCCCAGCTTCCTCCGCCTTGCTTCAGTGTTGTTCCCGTAAGGACTTTGTAAAGGTCCACGCTAATCTCTCAGTGCGAGGAGACACTACGGAGCTCGGCGGAGAGCAGAAACATCGGTGGAGCAGAACCGCATGGCCCTCTGCTTTAGCTGTCCATCACTGCACAAGGGACACTCTAGCCTGGACTCGGAGTTCTGGGATAATGGCACTGGTGTCTTCTACTTCACAAGCCATAGTTGCTCCAAGATATTTACCCTAGAAAGGGACTAAGGACATGGCTGTGAAGCCATATTAAACGGGATGCACATGTGGGACTCCCAAAGGGCTCGCCCCAGCCTGTCAGTCATGATGGACTGTTGTAGGTTTCAGCCAGATCCCAAGAACCACACTGAGACCAACATTACTATCACAACATTTATCACCCAGGGCTGACTCTGGAGAGGAGACATGGGGCAGGAAAGAGGCTTTGGAATAATCACAGGGGACAGAGGAAAGGAACGACGGGGAAGGATGGGGACTACGTTGTCTTCCCTAGATCGATTTTCTTCTGGATGGCTCGAGTAGAGTGGTAGATGAGTGAGTCGATGAGTCCAGCCACTGGGGGAGAGACCACGGCTAGCACTGGACCCCGCAACGTGGACGCCTGCACTGTCATCTACCGGGCTAGGCTAGCATTTTCCTTGGCCCTGAAGGTACCCTCTTCCCCAACCAAAGCCTGGGACATTGCTGAGGATGTCACTCAGCAGGGGAACACCTGACCAAATCCACAGCACTGGGAAGCTTGGGGCCCCCACTGCCCAAACAGGCACCTTGGGACTTACCTGTAAACATGCCCCCAATGATGGCGCACACACCTGTTAGGAAGTGGGTGAAGGACCTGAAGGAACACAGGAGGGCGTGGTCGGCACCCTACTCTCAGGCCCAGAGCCGTGGCTGCTCCCACTCCCTGCCCTCACCTGTGCTTTTCTGTCAGCTTCACCATCATGGGGGAGAGTTCATAGAGCACGAAGACCCCTGGCAGGCCCTGGTCCCCCAGCAGCCCATTAGCAACCTTCTCATGCCTCGTCACAGAGAACTGGTTTGTCCTCAGCACCTGTGGTAGGAACGGAAGCAGAGGCAGAGTGAAGTTACAAGCTGACTCAGGGCTGTGCTGAGCCTCAGAAGAAGCTTCACACTGGTAACCAGCATCGCGAGGCCTGCGGGCCACCCAGGCCCCTCTGGCTATCCTGGTTTTCCTTCCGGTCACCATCTTAACGGTTTTTATCTGTCCTCCCTCCAACTGATGGATGCTTTCAGGTGGTCCAGGGATGAGAAGAAATTCTTGTAGGCAGTACCCTAAGGCTGAGACTCACTTCCCCTCAGCCCTGCCATGCCACTCCACAGACACGCTGCTCCACAGACCACAGACCGAGCAGGCCCAGGGAGGCTTGGCCAAGCCCCATGCCAGCACAGACAATGGGGGTCAGTAGGCACCCAAGGACTGTCTGCAGGCAGTGTGAGAAGCAGGAAGACCAAATAGTGTCTGTCCTGTGTCTCAGCGAGGGCATCACTAGCCCTGGGGCCTCGGCTTTGTGTCCGTCACATGGGAGTGAGAGCACTACCTCACTCCCAGCTGGAGGAACCACAAAGGTGGACAGCTCTACTCGCGACTCACCTCCCCATCCACTTTCATGTACACCGTGGGTACCACCTTCACAAAGTACTGGAACATCATGGAGGCTGTGAGGAGAAGAAAGCACAGGGCATAGGTGCCAGGCAGGGCTTTTGTGACAGAGGGGGCTACCTCCCAGGACGGTACCTTGGGGTGCAGTGACATTGGTGTGGTCCAGGGGGTTCACAATGCCTGGGTAGTCCTCCCCGAATGACAGGTGCTTGATGTAGTGGGTCATGTTGATCTGTAAGCAACATCAGTGTCTGAGGCTGACAGCACGCAGCCCACGCACAACTGTCTAGACTAGCAGAGAGGGCTGCCTGAGCCCGTCAGCACAGCTGGGCAGAGGGGAGGGTGAAGGGAGGGGCTGCGTGGGAGAGGCCATGGCTGTAATGGAAGAAATGCCTACACCAGGCATCTGTTTTTACTGAGGGCTCCCTCCTCAGCCCACACGTTCCTGGGGCTAGAGGGCTTAAGGTAGAGCTTCACAGCCAGCGAGTGCACGGCAGGTACTGGTCCTGCCCAGGTGCCTCAAGGGATGGAGGCCTAAGCCAGAAGCCCCCATTTGCCAGCTTTCCTGAGGGACAGTTAGAAATGAAAATCTGGCTGTGTCACACCCCTGGTTAAGGAGAGCCAACAGCTGCCCTCTCAGCTGAAAGGGCAGACTCCTTAGTGTGGCTCCAGTGCCAGGGTCTCTGGCCCTGCCAACTGTGTCAGCCTTGGCCATCTATCTCCACCCTGGTGGTTTCCTAGAAATGTCACACTTCATCCTGGCTTTGCTCCGAGCTTCCTTCTGTTGAGGATGCATCTATACAACTGTCTCTGCCCTCGGTCTGCACACCAGCAGAACAGTGATTTCTCCCCATTTCAGACATGAGCAGGGCTCAGTCTCCACGCCATCCGCCCTCCATGGTTTCCGCCCGGTACGTACATTGTCAAGGCCGAAGCTCTGCAAGTCATGAACTAGGAAAGAAGAAGAAAGAGTCACCAGCAGGCAGGTCCAGGTTCCTGGCTACTCTTGGGTCTTGTCTAAGGCCGTCCTCCTCCCTGTGGGGTATGACGCACCTATCTCCTCTCCAACCCCGTCACCCACAGCCTGGTACCTCTGGTCCTGCTTCAGCACAGCTGGCCAGGGCCTGCCTGGATCTGGGTGAGAGTTCAGAGCCTCCCACTGGGGTGGACAGGAACACAGATCTCTCTCCCGGAACAGACAGGGAGCTCCAGGCACTGACTCCCAAGCTGGGCTTTTATTTCAGGAAACAAAACCCATGGACAGGGCTCTCCCTAACAAGAGTTAATGACAAATCCCGGGACTCCCTTGCTTCTACTCTCAAAATTCCCCAAAGGGAGTCTCATGGGTTCCCTGAACCAGCAATTTCTTCCTTCCTTCTAGTCCCAACTGCCCTCTGTAAGGAACCCCACATCAAAGACTCATCCTAGGGGTGAGTCACCCAGCAGCCAGGTCAGAGAAGGCTCCATCCCAGACCCATCCAAATCTCCCTCCCATTCCAAGAGGGCAGGCTGCCTTGGAAGTGGGGGGAGGGCCTCCCTGGGGGCAGGGCCACTTACTCTCCACAGCATGAACTGCAGCATGGGGGAGGGGAGGAGAGAGGAGGAAGAGAACAGAGATTCAGAGCTTCACAGTGAGATCTATGGAGCGAGACCCATGGGAAGAGGGAGGACAGATAGTCCTGCTTCGGCACAAGGGTCTAGCCCCAGCTAAAACGTCTTTTCCAGGGCCAAAAAGGCATAAAAAAGGGCTTAAGTACTAAAATAGCTAGCCTGAGAGCCTCCCAGCTGTGTGACCTGGACAAAGCACCTGGCCCGTGTTCTCTGCAAAGGGCTGTCCTGAGGACCTAAAGGAGGTGGCTACTGGTCAGCCTCATGAGATGGTATACACCCCCATCAGTCACCCTTCAGTCAGCAAGGATCTTAGAACTGAGGACTCATGCAGATGCCCGGCCACAGGCCACTGCAGCTTGTGTATGAGCATCCTTGTACTCAGAGTCAGCTGCCCTGGGGCTCATGGCCCGAATACAGATCTAGGCAGAGATGCAGAGGTGCTGCTGCCCACCAGCCCCACCTCCCGAGTGTGCACAAGGCCTGGAGCCCACAGCTTTACACAGTGACACATGTCTTCCTAGAGTCTCAGGAAATCCACTCTACATGGAGGGCAAATTCCAGAGTAAAGGTGGGGCGGGGATTGCAGAGCCTGCAGGGTCCTCCAGGTCACCTACCTCTCTCCATGTGCCTTTCCCCCACTGCAGGCACAGACTACACAAGAAACTGTAGGACCCCACGCCTGCTCAGTCATGTGGAACAGCTCAGGACCACCAGGTCCTGCTCGTCCTCTGGACCCCTCGTACCCAGTAGCTGTCCCCTAATGTGACCCTAACTCCCACTCCACCCACAACTCGCCAGGTAGCAGCAACACTTGTCTCAGCCTCCACCTAGGCCCTTCACTCTTCCACCTCAGCCATGGCCTGGCTTTCTCTTCCAGGCACCAGCTCCACGCTATCGTCTCAGTTACTACTTGATCTTCTTTCCCCTCTGTGACCAAAAGAGTGGCGGTCCCTCTAGCCCCTTACTGCCATTTTCAGATCACTGTCCCCTGATCTTCTCAAAGTTCCTACTTGTTAAACATGAAATTCTACCAGGCACCCCCAGGACAGTTTCCGTAACTAGCTGTCCATCCTTTATGGTACCCAAGTCACACACATGGCGAGCCTTCCAACATCATGCCCTCCCAGCTGTGTCCCCACTCCCTAGTCACCGGTCTGCTGCTACCCTCTACACCAGTCATTCTCAACCTGGGGTTTGCGATCCCTTCTGGGACTGAACAACCCTTTCACAGGGATTGCCTAAAACCATTAGAAACCACAGATAGGGGGCTGGAGAGATGGCTCAGCCGTTAAGAGCTTTGCCTGCCCTTCCAAAGGTCCTGAGTTCAATTCCCAGCAACCACATGGTGGCTCACAACCATCTGTAATGAGATCTGGTGCCCTCTTCTGGCCTGCAGGCATACACACAGATTATATACATAATGAATAAATATTTAAAAAAAAGAAACCACAGATATTAAGCCGGGCGGTGGTGGCGCATGCCTTTAATCCTAGCACTTGGGAGGCAGAGGCAGATGGATCTCTGAGTTTTAGGCCAGCATGGTCTACAAGAGCTAGTTCCAGGACAACTAGGGCTACACAGAGAAACCCTGTCTCGAAAAACTAAGACAACCCAAACAAAACCAAATACAGATATATTCATAACAGTAGCAAAATGACAGTTATGAAGTAGCATAAAAATTTTATGGTTAGGGAACTGTATTAAATACGAGGAACTGTATTAAAGGGTCACAGCATTAGGAAGGTTGAGAACCAGTGCTCTAGACGGACAATGGCAACGATGACATCTATCTAACACAATCCTCAAACACTTCTCCGCATTTCTAGTTGTAGCCGTGTTCTACCAGGGCCATCAGAGACCACTACACTAACATCCCAAATTCGGCTTTTACTCGGCATCCAGAAGCACCCACCCCTGGCTCTCAGGATGCCGCGTTCCTTGCTCAAGCTCCCATCTCACCAGCCGGCCTTACAGTTTCCTCCTCAGTCCCCACACTGCTGGCCTCTAATGCAAGAGCCCTGAGTTCCCTTCAACAAACTTCACCCGCACGGGGAATTCATGGAGTCCCATAGCCTTAAATCTGTGGGAGGCTCAACGTCTGTCTCCTGGCTAGTCTCTGTCCTCGAACTCCAGGCAAACGCTTACTTCATATCCCGAGGGCCTACGGAATGAGAATCCTATTGGTCTGAAGTGTCAGAAGCTGAGGGTCTCTCTGTACTCACACCTTCAAACAAGTGCACCACCCTGAGTCCTCCTTGTCTCCTAAATGGTCATTCTATTGCTCTACAGAGCCTTCCTCGTGTCTCCTAAAAGGGAGTTCCAGTCTTCCAACTATTTGGGCATGAGCTCTGAAGTTATCTTGGCCTCCTTTGTCCTTCTCTGTCACATCTATCAGCTGCTTCTGAGCTCCACCTGTGACACATCTAGAACCCAGTTCTCCAGCTCCACCACCACCGCTCGCTCCGCTAGGACTGCTCACTGCCCACCTCCTCACTGACCTGACCTGTCCTGTCCTCTCTCCTCCAGTCTTGCACACGCCATCAAGTGCTGCCTACCATGTGCCTTCATCTTTCTCTTCTGGAAACAAGGTCTTGCTATGTAGACCTAAAAGCCTGTAGATTCAGGCTGTCTTGGAACCAGAGATCCCCCTGCCTCTGCTTTTGAGTGTTGAGAACAAAGGTTCTCGCCACCATGCTTGACTTTACTTTTAAGGAGAAATCAGATCACCCCCCCTGAAAACCCTTCCTGGCATCTCACACAGCAGAGAAGCCTGGGGCCTCTTGCGCTACGAGGGTGTCCTCTCACCCTGAGTCAAGCACGCTCTTCCGCTCACTCTGTTCCCGGCACTTGCCAAGCGCACTCAGGCCTTCAGGACCTACGGCTGCTCTTCTCCTTGCTCTGCCCTCCACTGTGTGCAGGAGTAACCCACAGTCTTCCCTAAGTCACCGTAACTACAACGGCAGACACACTGCCCCCCAGCTCTCTCTAGTCTGCCTTGTTTTCGTCCACATTATTGTTTATTTTGAGACCAGGTCTCACTATGTAGTCCTGGCTAGCCCAAAACTAACCATGTAGACCAGGCTGGTCTCAAACTCAGAGATCTGTCTCTGCCTGCCAACTGCTAGAATTAAGGGTGAGCACCACCATGCTTGACTTGGTCCACACTACTTTTTCCTTGTGGCTTTTCAAGACAGGGTTTCTCTGTGTAGCCCTGGCTGTTCTGGGAATTTCTCTGTTAAACAGGCAAAGCAAAGTTTGGCCACATTACTTAATAGTAGAGGATATATCATGAATTTTATAATTGTTTCTTTTTTTTTCCTTTTTTCTTTTTTGTGGAGAGAGGGTGCTGAAGCAGGGTCTCATGTAGCTAAGGCTAGTCTCAAATCTGCTCTGTAAGTGATGATGACCTTGAACTGCCCCTTCTGTCTCTACCTCCCAAGTGCTGAGATTATAGGTATGTGGACCATCCCCAGATGTTGTGTGAATATTCTGAGTGCAGGGACTTTATGGACTGCTGTATCTTTCTATCTAGACTTACATGGTACCCAGGGGGTGATGACCAGATATCTAAGGAACGCACGCATAAACACAGCTCAATGTATGGAACCTGACTTCCAATCCGGCTTTGCATAACCAAAGCCTCACCTGCAGTCACCTGACTGGGGAGTGGGTCCACCAATTAACCAATTAACCTGGGCTCTGTGCTACCACCCACTCCTGTACCACACAGGCTGGGGGTCAAATCCAGGGCTTCATGCACGACAGGTGAGCTCAACGGAGCACACAGCCCTGGCCCCGAACTCCTCACAACTGTGCTGACTGCTCTCCTAAAGAACACTGGCCTCGCGAGGGGCACGCCAACCTGCACGAGGGAACCCGACAGCTAGACACCCGGCTGGTTCTGGACCACTCACCGTGCACATGGGACTGTTGGAAGCTCTTCCCGGGGGCAAAGTGGAAGTTTCCAGCCACCTGTAGGGACATGTCCTCTCACTCTCCACTTGCGCTGTGGAGTCCTCCCAGCCTGGCTCGGCCCAGCCACCTCGCCTTTTTCCCTCCCGGTACCTTGTTGACTTCCAAGAAGCCATACACCTGGCAGCCTTCATTCTTCTGCTCCTGCATCTTCTGGCTGAAGCCTTCTCGTCGACACTGCTCAATAGTGTCTGGGTTCTTGAAGGCCCAGCCTCGACGGCGGTAAGCTTCCCGCACATCCTCGCAACTGTTACAGCACCTGCAGGGAAGGAGGAGGGATGAGAGCGAGGCCAGGCTGGCACTCTGGGAAGGAAAGCCCCAACAGCTGACTGCTGCCGAGGCTCTGTCAGCCTCCTCCCTGACCACCAAGGCTTCTCGCTGTCTCCTCACTGTGAGCAGAACATTCAGAGCACACCCCTATGCTGCTTGGGGCTGTGACCTGTCGTAGGAGAAAAGGCACTGGATGTCCTTAATGACAATGAACTGTCACACAAAGATGGTTAAAATGCAAACTTTCAGTTCCACATACTACTACTACTATTATTGTCTGTGTGTGTAGGCCTGTGGATTCCAGGGCATTGTGCTTGTTTGCCACTGACTGTAACACAAGCCTTACTTCCCACAATTTCTTCCCTAAAAAAAAAAAAAAAAAATAATCAAGTCGGGTGGTGGCGGCACATGCCTTTAATCCCAGCACTCAGGAGGCAGAGGCAGGCTGATCTCTGTGCGTTCAAGGCCAGCCTGGTCTACAAGACCAGTGCCAGGACAGGCTCCAAAGCCACAGAGAAACCCTGTCTCGAAAAACCAAAAAAAAAAAAAAAGTCAGGGCTGGGGAAACCACACAGCTGTTAGCACACATCAGAGGCTTAATAGCATAGCTTTGGCCTTGTACTTCAGGGCTTTACCAATAACATACACTCGATCCTTACGTGACCACTGCAAGGAATGTGTTCCTCTCCTCATTTATTAACAGATGGAGAAGTGACGTGGCCTGGCCTGAGGACAAGCACTGAGAGGCTGGCAGCTAGACTCCAGAATCTCCTTCGAGCTGCTTCTCCAGGCTGAGAAGCAACAACCAACCACTCCTGCCGTCTGCCGAGGTCCACAGCTGTCAGGGCAGGCCTGCTTATTAGCCCTCATCATTTGAACCAGGATCAGTGCCAGAGCACACACCCTACCCCCTCTAAACTCTTAGTCTATCTTTCCAGGCTGAGCAGAAAGACTGATGAGAACCCACTCCCTGCCCGGGACTCCGCTCACTTGATATCTTCTGATTCAGCCCCGTAGCAGCTCTCACAGCGGTTGGGGTCCAGCGAGTCTGGGTCAAACACTGTCACCTCAACTTTCCCAAGTTCTGAGGAGAGGGCAGAGGCAAAGCACAAACAACATGAGTAGACATAGTGACATCACAAGTCCTTTGACCACTGGAGTGGGAAATAGCAAAGGAAAACCAAAATCTAATATTTATACAACACGTATGATGGTCAGGAGTTAAGCGCTTTACATACACCGAGTACTAATAAGGAACAGGTAGGACTCAGCTAGCACAGCTGCTACAGGTAACTACCAGGTCTCACTGCATTCCTACAAGATTGTGAAAATGGGTTGAAGCTGGACATGGTGACGCACACCTTTAATCCCAGGACTCAGGAGGCAGAGGCAGGTGGATCTCTGTGAGTTCAAGGAAAAAAAAAATGTACCCGAGGGTAATGGAGACAGCTGCTTAGAAACAGAAAGTGAAAGTGAGCTAGCTAAACAAGGTCTTTCATTCACATTACTGGTGATCCCCAACTTACGACGGGGGTTACATATGGATAAACTATCATATCCAAAAAAAATGCACTTAATACATCTAAAATACTGAACGTCATAGCTTAATCTAGCCCGCCTAAGACATGCTCAGATACACACACAGCTTACAGCTGGGCAAACCCATCTGGCACAGAGGCTATTTCCTAACAAAATACTAAGTATTGCAAATAACTTCCTGACTCCTTTACTGAAAGAGGAGCAGAAAGGTTGTATGGGTGCTTTCACACCCTCACATAGTCAGAACATCCTAAGTGGGGAACCGCCTGCCTGCATCTGAGCCTTTCTCTCTTGTATGGGGTACTACAGTTTACTACTTTATTGCTGATGCTCAGAGACCTCATGCAGGACGGCGCTGGATCTGAACCCAGGAAATTCTACTTGAGAACTTAAACTCTTAACCTTAGGCCACGTGCACTGCAAAGGGGGAAAGCCCTTTAGCCAATGCATTGGGAAAGCAAACACATGACAAGCTTCTATCTATGGAAGACCCCTGCTCAATCTTGAGAGTATGAAAACCAAGTAAAGTGTTCTGCTCATAACCACCAAGCCATCTCTCCAGTCCCTAAGGTATTCCACTCAATGTGCCGATACAAGAAACAGGATTCAACAGAGTCTTGATTCTTAACAGCTGAAGAACCCTAGGCAAGCCAGCTGACTTCTGTCTAATGCGTCACTGAGCCTGCAACAGTCCACTTCTGGATGACGGTGTGAGTGTGCCCAGCTCTAGGATTGGAGACCTGCCCCCCCCCCACCTTGGTTACCGTGACGTTCCGCCTCTGAGCTCACGGGGATTCCATCCTTATCTAGTCGTTTCTTGAACAGGTTGTGCTCCACATCCAGCTGCTGCTCCCCGGCCACGTCCATGGCATCGATGCTCAGATCTTGAAAGAGACAGGTACTATGTATGACTCCAGGGGCCTGGAGATCGGAGCTTTGATAGGAAAGAAGTATCTCGTGGAAGAATTGAACTAGGGGCATGAGGATGACCTGGCACCCATTCCGGGATCTAAGTGTAAATCTGGACGCCCACCTGGTACACCCAGGAGTCCAACTCCCACCCACAATCAGGTACTCACAAGCACAAGGCATGTGCGGGAAAAGAACATCGATGTTGATCTTCAGTTTATCTCCCCGAGACTTGTCCACATAAAGCTCAGGATGCACCTGCAGCGACGCCCTCTCAGTCAGATTGGGCCTTACCCCCAACCCCGCTTTAAGGGTCCTACCCTTAGAACGCCAAGCCCCGCCCACATTCTAGGGCACGCCCCTTACCTCAGTGGTGAGATAATACTGCAACTCGGACAGGAACAGCAGGAGCATGAGAAGGCCACTGACTATGGTCACTGCAAGGCGGGAGCGAGATTTGGAATGGCCTGTGTCCCACCCCTCAGCCTCCAGCAGGCCTGGGAGAGTCCGGGAGCCCGGGCCAAACGCGGGGACAGCTCCCTCCCCACCACCCCTCCCGCTCCGAGACCTACCCGTGGCGCCCCCGCAGGTCTTGACCCGGAAGTCCTCCAGAGTCTTGGGGTAGGCATCGAACTGCTTCAGCTTCCCCAGCGCCTCCATGGGGACCGCCCGGAAAGGGGACACTAGCCGGCCCGCCCCTTTAGCCTCCCGCTTCCGGCCTGGGGTCTGGGCCACGCCCCTCGCTGTCTCGCGCAGACGCGGCAGTGCCTACGAGGGCGCCACCCTTACCCGTCTTCTTACAGGCTGTGTGGCCTGTGGGCGTTGTCCCGCTCCCTCGCGAGGATTGGGCAGAGCCCGGAGGTGGGCGGGCCAGGAATAGGGAGGGCGGAGCTTGAGCGACTGCCCCAGTGCTAAACGCTTCTTGTCGGACCTTAGGACCTACTAGGACAGCGCTACTGACAATTCTCCCGCAGTAGCTGCAGCAGCATCAGTTCGAATTGGTTCCAAGTGCAAATAATTGTCCCCCGTCGACCGTATCGGAAAGTCCAAAAGTGGCTCCGAGTTGTTTCCAAAGCGGTTAAGGCTCGAGAATCTCCGCCCTGAGAAGTGGCGAGTTGGCTCAGCGGGAGAAGGCGCTTGCTGCCAATCCTGATCACCTGAGTTTGATCCCCAGGACCCACATGGCCGAAGGAGAGACCTGATTCCTGCAAAATGTCCTCCTGAACTCCACACGAATGCCGTGGCACTCCCACGGCCGCATACAAATAAGTAAATATATTTTTAAAAATTAGTTTTAAAAGAAAGTGGGAGTTTCTCAAGCGCAAATTGATCAATAATGGAACCCAGTTCTACTGGACCTCAAAGTACCTGGGTTCTTAACTCAAAAGCTCCCCAGAGTTACTACCAGTGCTTTCTGGGTTATCCTAAATCATTGTATAGAACGTGGGCAGTTCACCGACCCTTTCCACCCCTCCAGGCCTAGGCTATAGAGTGGAGAGTAAGCCAGCCCTTATTTGCATTCTCTTGTGACCCATTGGCTGCAGAGGAATGACTTCGGCTTAATCCAGCTGTGCCGACTAAAACGAAGTGATCCTGAGTTTTATTTTGAAACAGGGTCTCCTTGTGCTGTCCAGGTTGGCCCAGAACTCCTGGACACCACCCGTCTCAGCCTCACGGCATCTCATGGGAGGTTTTTGTTTTGAAGGTTTATTTTTGTGTACGTGTATCTGCATGTGTTTCTATGAAGCAGGTGATAGCAGAGCGCATTGGATCCCCTGCTAGACTTAGGGGCAGTTGTGAGTCATCCAGTGTGTGCGTGCCAGGGACTGAACCAGGATCAACCACGCTGAGCTCTTTCTTAAGCCCTGAGCTTAAAGGTTTTGATTTAGAATTCCTGCTTTGGGTCATAAATCTCACTTTAGGAGTCCCATGTTATGCTGTTGAGTGGTTATATACCCATAATAGTGAATGGTTTCCCTTCCACCTAAAGATTTTTTCAAAGTTTGGTTTTTGTTTTTTTTTTTTTCCTTTCTCGAGAAGGGGTTTCCTTATGTAGCCCTGGCTGTCCTGGAACTCACTTTGTAGACCAGGCTAGCCTCGAATTCAGAGATCCACCTGCCTCTGTCTCTAAAGTACTGGGATTAAAGGCATGAGCCACCACTGTCCAGCAAAGTTTATTTTATTTTAGACAAGGTGTCACTGTGTAGCCTTAGCTGGTTTTGTATTCACAGAGATTTGCTTGCCTTTTCCTCCTGGGAGCTGTGATTACAAGCATGTACTGCCACACCAAGCACTTAAATGTTTTTGTTAGCATATATTGGTTATCCACAATAACAGGTTTCATTATAACATCTTCATACATCTATATAAAATGTATTTCTATCATACACGCACACATATACACACACGAGTGTACCCAGTTAGGCACCTTCATTTCCCCTTCACTGACAGCCAGGCTTCCCTTCTGCAGAGAGCACTCAGCAGAAAACTATGCTCTCTCTGTCTGTTCCAACATCTTCCCTCTAGGCCCAGTCAGAGCACTCCCTGGGGGCAGGAAAATGGGCAGGAGGGGAAGGTGATGCTGGAGCCAGCGTGGAGGAGTGCTGGTGCTGTCCATGGCCTCAGCCCCATGTCCTTCCAGGAGGAGAAGCCAGTCTGCTGCCTGCCACATGAGCCCTTGTCTGGGCCAGCCATGGAGTACTGCTAGGTCTCCATGCAGGCTCGTCTGGTGGCTGAGGGCTCCCTACCTGGACTGGACACATGAAACAGCACCCCAGCAGGAATGGACATACATGGTACCACGGCACTGTAACTGGCTGTGCTTCATATTCGTCGAGCATGGCTGCCCTTCAAGGACCCCCAACTGCCCCACCTGCAACCATACAGTTGGAGGATGGACCTGTTTTGAGGCATGTTATGAGAAGACCGTGGGGTACCTGAGGAGGACCAAGCTCTCTGGTAGCTGGTCAGTGGACAGCACTGGGCCCTGAGCTGTTCACTTTCCTCCCCAGGCCCAGTTCATCCCCTATCCTTTGGCTTCTGTGTGCTTCTCCCCTCTCCAATCTTGGCCCCTGGGCTCACCCCCCCCACCCCCAGAACTGATGGCTGGTGCTAGAACCCCAACTTCTCTTTTTGCTGCTACCAGGACATGAGCTCAGTAAGCAAGTTTGGAAAAGTGTGGAAGGAGCTATTAGAAGTGATTCCCAGGCCCCTTGTGCACCTTTTTGATTTCCTGTGTGCCCTGTGTCATGCTGGGGAACTCTGGCCGCAGCAGTACCAACCAATTCTACATGGATTTCAGTAGGTACTAAGGAGAAGGTAGTAGGCCCGGTCAGGCTTGCCCCAGGTTCTGTCAGTTTCTGCCTTGTTCCCAGGATAAATCAGGACACCACCTGCAGCTCTGAGGAAGGTGTAAGGAGCCAAACCCCAGGACCCTTCACCTGTCCCAGGAATACCAGGGTTCCTGGAGGCAGCAGGGGTTCCCAGAGCTTGCTGATCTGGTGCACCGGGTGGTAGTGTGGGGATAGGCTAGACATTCTCAACATGGAGGTACGGGGAGTTCTTGAGGAGGAGGGAAGAATGTGGGGATCTCTGCTGCCTTGATGGGGATGTCTGAGGGATTTTCTTAGGTCTCAAGAGCTTCCTGGAATTTCACCATCTCCAGTTCTTTCTCAACTGTAGATTTTGGGAGATGGTCTGATTTCCTCAGAGGCACGAGATAGGATAAGGCACAGAGGATGCGGCTCTGATCTGCAGTGGACAGGGACTCAGGCTAGCCAGGGCACAACTATAACATGGGCAGCTAGCTGGATAGCCAGGGTGAGTGGCCTCCCTCTCTGGATTTGAATCTGAACAGCAAAGTAAGTGGCTCCATTATGGTAATCAGACCAAAGCCGCCCCCCCCCACCCCACTTCTACCCCCCACCCCCCCACCCCACCCCACCCCCGCCGTGAAGGTCCTGCCTGCATGTGTGTAGGTGTGTGTATGGACAGGCACTCACATGTAGGCCTTCACTGTCAAAAATACAAAGCTCACACGCACATGCACAGCATGCTCAGCTCAAGCACAGAAGATTGGTGATGGGGAAAGCTTTGTTAACCAATCACCTCTAAGAAGTGGAACCTAATTAAGGCGTGGCTACCTGGAGCCCAGGAAGAAAAACTGGGATGGACCAGGTGCTCGCTCTCTCTGGGTGATTCCTGCAGGACACAGAAGAGCTTGGACTTACCATTCTCGTGGCGTGAGTTTCCCCTTATAATAAGTAAAAATATAATTGTTTATCTTCAAGCTGGCCTGGTTATTTCACGAATCGAGTTAACAGTTACACACTCACTGTCTGGGTTGCAGCTAGAAGCCTGCTATAATCTGGCTCTAACCTTGGTCCCACCCTCTGCCACAGACAGACACAGATAGACACAGACACAGATAGACAGACAGACACAGACAGATACAGATAGACCAGCCCCACCAGTGTGCTCAGCAGCACTCTCGGGCGCCTCCCTCGTTCCCTGGGAATTTCCACAGGACTTCTGCTCATATGCAGGACTGTCTAAACCGTTAACGTGCTACCTGGTTCTCCTTTTATTGTTTACATGTACGTGCACATGTATGGGCATGTATGTGCTATTGCACATGTGTGGAGGTCAGAAGGCAACTTTCCCTCCCATCGTGTAGGACGGGATAGAACTCAGGTTGTCAGGCTTGACAGCAAGTGCCAAGCATCTCACCAGACTTGTTACATGGTTCTCATCAGTCATTCCTGAGGCTGGACCAGGCTTGGCTTCTGTAACCTTCCCAGCTAGACAGTATCTCATGCAGTATGTTTCTTCCCCATCCCCTACCCCTGCCCCCCGAGACAGGGTTTCTCTGTGGTTTTGGAGCCTGTCCTGGAACTAGCTCTTGTAGACCCAGCCGATTTCGAACTCACAGAGATCCGCCTGCCTCTGCCTCCCTGGGATTAAAGGTGTGCGCAACCACTGCCCGGTGCAGTATGTTTCTTAATTCCCCTGATGTCCTGCTTCCACCCAGCTACAGAAGTGGAGACAGCAGCCCAGGACAGATGCAGAAACCTGGAATTTATTGGTGAAAGGGAAGATGGGGGAAGACACTGAAACCAAGAAGGCAGTGAACACTCCTTGCACTCAATGCATTCAGGATGCTTCTGCCCAGGACAGAACACCCACATGCTGCTGGTGCCAACGGGGCCTTCAGGCTTAGTACAGACTGTGGTTGCTTCAACAGGGAAAGACAACAGATGCCCATGGGCAGGGCAAGGCACTTCTTGGGTAACAGTAGGTTAGCAAGCAAATGTGATTTGCCTCATTCCCATGTGAGCTGCAACCCCCTCCAGCCTGGAGGGTTCCCATTTTCTTCCTGGGACTATCAGCTGACCTGGGCCTCCTAGCTGGGTAAGAGCTAAATCTTGCCTTTGGCAAACCCGCAGCTGTTGCAGGGAGCTGTGACCCCCTCTGCAGTCATCTGATGTGCGCCCGCTGGCTGTGGCTGCTACCTGGGTGTAGTGTGAACAGTGTTCAGACTGGGATGTAGCAGGGCTGGCCCTGGGGATGTCAGACTCTGACTCAGGGACTCATCCAGCTTCCGGGTCTCAGCCTCCAGAACAGTGGCCTCGGGGGCCTGGGCCACTGTGAGGAGGGAGTGAGACAGGCTGTGATGGAGGCCTGCCAGCTCACGGCTGGTCTGCACCGATCGCGCAATGTACTCCTGCCTCTGCTTCCGCTCCAACGCCAGCTGGGCTCGCAGCAGGGCTACCTAGTGGACAGGAAAACCAAGAAGGAGAGCAGTTGAAGGCTCTGAAGCTATCCTGGCCCTTCTGCTCTGTGCTCTTGCGGCTCCAAGCTGGAACCAACTCTGTATGTATATGAATCTCAGAATCAGGCTCTGTTGTTAGGAGAAGGGTCCCATGGACTCCAAATCCAGTGATTCTCAATGCTGACTCCAGTTATGATGGCTGGTTTAATGTCAACACAATCTAGCACCTGAGAAGACCTCAGTGAGGGACTGCATACATCAGGGTGGCCTGTGACACGTCTGTAAGGGACTGCCTTACCTACATATCTCACGCTGGTGGTACCATTCCCTGGCTATGGTCCTGCACTGTAGTGAGCTAAGCAGTAGGCATGCATGCATTCACCCTGGCTGCTCACTGTGAAGCCACTAGCTGCTTTGACTTCCGGCAGCCTCTACTTCCCTGCTACAATGGACTGGTACCTGGAATTGAGAGCTAAAACAAACCCTTTTCCTGTCCATGGCTGTCATCAGGGTGTTTTATCGTGAACTAGGACAACAGATGACATGGGGCGCTACAAGCATAATTAAACTCAACGACTTTATTTTCTTTAATTTTTCTTTTAATTTTTAAAAAATTTATTTTTTTTTAAAGTGTATGACTGTTTTGCCCGCACGTATGTATGTGCACCATGTGTGTCTGGTGCCTACAGGCCAGAAAAGCGAACCAGATCCCCTGAAATTGGAGTTGGGGATGGTTGTGAGCTACCATGTTGGCGATGGCAGCTGAACCTAGATCCTCTTAACCACTGAGCCATCTCTCCAGCCCCTCACTAACATCACTCAAGGGAAATTTACATTTGCTCAAATACCCAGAGTTTTAATTTTGATGATTTCAATAATGTGTATGCTCAGGCATAACCACAACCTAATCAACCATTGAACACTTGGATCAGGCACAAGTTCCATCACATCTTTGGGAGGAAACATTCCAACTTAACTAGAATGGGGTGAGGCCCCAGTGTCAGTGTTTTTCCAAAACTCCTCCCCCATGTGGCTCTAAGATACTGCCAAGGTTGAGAATCTCCAACTAAACTTCCATACCTCAGACGGGAACGGTGAGATGGCAGACACGGTGAGGTGACTGGACTCTCAGGACCATCCAGAACTAAGGGGAGGGGAGGGCCTTAGAGGGCAGCTCCGAGGGACACACCAGGAAAAAGCAAGTCCCAAGGCCTCTTGTCTCAGATTCTGAGTCAGGGGCTTCACAGAAATGTAACAGACTACAAAGCACAGCCCAGGTCCAGCTGGACTTAGCCTTCCGACAGTAAATACTGTTCTGAGAGAGGCTCAGGAATCCTATTACTTCATTACTCCTAGGTTGGGTAGGAGAAAGGTGTGGAGAGGAGGAGGGAGGAAAAAGAGGAATGTGGGACCTTTAGGTAAGGCATAGGAGGCAGGAGGCATTAGTTTCCTGGATGTGGCAGCTTGCCTGACTGTGTCTGAGTCCCTCTGCTACTGTCCAAGTCCTGCCTGCCTACAGCCAAGGGCCAGGCCTCAATGCTTCCTGTCCTGTTCTGCCCTGGACCCTCTGTGAGGACGGACCTGGAGGCTGCCCTGACCCTCTGTGTCTCCTCTCCCTCTGTGAGGATGGACCTGGCTGCCCCAAACTTTCCGCCACCCTGCAGGGGAAGCTGAGACTGGAACACATTTGCCTCCTATGGAGATAAAGTTCTCTGGGGCCGAAGATTCTCCCTCTCAGCAGGAAATACACAGACACAAAACTCACTGCCTGAGTACAGTGAGGGAAAGGGGGAATGGAAGATGGATCTTTCCAGAACATACCTCTTTCTGAAGCTCAACCATATGCATGCTATCTGAGGAACCCCTCTGACCTCCTCTTTCGTCCTAAGGGAGACAAACACGGACCTGTTAGAATGGGCTGTCCGTTCTGGAGTTTCCACAGCACCCACCTCTGCCCCTGGCCCAAGGCCAGCAAGGCTTCCCGGGGCCTATCTGTTGAGCAGGCAGCACTGAACTCATCTCACTCCCGGAGGTGGCGACATCCTGAACTGAATGAAGCATACGGGCATGGCTCCAGGCCAAGGGGAGGCCCTAGAGGGCCCATGGCAGCAGCATGGGCAGCATCTTCTGTGAGGAACCTTTTTATTTCACATTAAGGATTCATGGTGGATCTATTTTGTGGCAGTCTTGGGATGAAGGCGAAGAAAGTATCTGCCCTTGGGAAATGTTCATTAAAAGTGGGGTAAAGCTGGAGATGTTCAGGACGAGAAGCAGTTCCTCGGCCCATGTTGATAGGAACAGCTTACCCTTCCCTGAAAATGGGCTCTGTGCCAGGACATATCAGAACCCTAACGTTGTAAACTTAGAACCAAGGGGCTCATAGATGTGGAGCTGTGGTCAAAACCATGGGCTGGAAAGCACGACACAGCCACTGGACGCCAGGGACTCTGGGTAACCAGGGAACCTAAGGCACTGCTCTGGGAGTGGGTGGATCTGAACCCACTGTTCCTGACTGTAGTTACCCACTGATGTCAGGCCTCCTCCTAAGGCAAGGACAGACTGAGGGCAGGGGTGCTCTCTAGATTCGCGTGGCCATTCCACGTCTACACTGGGATATGCACTACTGAGTATCTATAGGGGCAGGAAGAAAGAGGCAGGTGAGAAAAGCAGGTAACCTGCTGTGTAGGGGATGAAGCCACCGCTTCTCTCATCTCCAGTGACCCTGCTCGGGATGCACGTATGGACTCCTTCTTCAGCTTCCTCCGTTCTCGCTCCACCTGCCAATACGCAAGAGAGAAACACATCTTGATTTGGAGTCAGCACACGTGCAGGGGTGAGTGTGGAGAGATGGAAGCCATGGGCAGTGAGACTCCTGGGCTGGGGGGCATAAGGTAGGATATACAGAAGTGCTCCTGGTACAGAGGAGGCGACCAGCTCTCAGGCTGGCTGTGTGGGTTGTTCGTGGGCTGTTCCCACTGTCACAGCATGCTCTCCAGCATGATCAGCAGGCTCCACAGACAAACACGGCTATAACTTAATAAAACTCAGAAACGGGCACAAGAAATGGAGATTTGGGGCCCCAGAGGAGGACTGCCAAAGCTCCTGACCTGCTCTAGTGCAGTCCGCAGCTGCATGTTGTGGTGTTGCAGCTTGCTCCGGTCAAACTCCAGCTGTGCCACTGCTTGCTGCAGACGCTCCAGCCTTTGTGTCCACTGCTCCTTCTCCTCCGCCCCAGGACTAGGCTCAGCCACAGCTACCTGCAGGGGAGACCCAGGATGCTCATCCAGGCAGCCCGACAGACAGGCAGAAGAGATGGAGGGCAAAGGGACCAATTTGTCAGCTTGGGTCAGAGACCCATTCCTAAAGGAGGGAACAAGCTGCTGACGGGCTCCTCCTATGCCACTGGGCCCAGCTCACCTCTCCAGGCTGTGTGTTTTGTCCAGCTTTGGGCCCCTCCTGGTCTGCTCTGCTGGCTGAGCGTGGGCCACATGACTGCTGCTCCTCCAGAGCCTGTCTGCTGAGCACCAACTCCTCCTGAGGTTCAGAGCCAAGGACAAAAACCACTCTATGCCAAACTCATATCCAAAGTTGTCTCCTCCTCTACCCTCTTCATAAACAGACCATGTTCAAGATGGAAGACAGATCTGGGAGTGTGTGTGTGTGTGTATGTGTGTGGTGTGTGTGTGTGTGTGTGTGTTTGTGTGTGTGAGAGATAAGCTCACAGGGAAAGGAAGAGCCACATGGTCTAACCCTGAGCCCTCCTCAGATTGTCAGAGCTAACCACTTCAACCAGATGTCTGACTTTGGACAAGCTCAAGTCCCTGACTGCCAGTTTTCAATGATAAAATGGACAGAGTATCAGTTCCTTCGAGGGTAGTGAAAACTGAGAACAATGGAACCTGGCATGTAAAAATGTTTAAATATGTAAAATGCTAAGTGGTAAAGAGAACCTGCTGCTTTTCCAGAGGATCCAAGTTTGGTTCCCAGCACCAATTGTGGCATAGCGCACAATTGTCTCTAACTCTAGCTCCACAGACTCCAATGCCCTCTTCTGGCCTCCATAGGCACCTACACATACCTACACACACACACACACACACACACACACACACACACACACACACACACCTATAGCACATTCACATAGCACACACTCATACAAATATGCACAAACACATTAACAACAACAGCCAGGCAGTGGGGGCCCACACCTTCAGCCCCAGCCCTCAGAAGGCAGAGGTAGACGGACAGAGCTCTGTGAGGTTGAGGCCAGCCTGGTCTACAGAGCTAGTTCCAGGACAAGTAACAAAGCAACACAGAGAAACCTGTCTCGAAAAACCAAAAAAAAAAAAAAAAAAAAAAACCAATCCAAACCAAAACCAACACCAAAA